>NC_133514.1:6026000-6352000 GCF_049354715.1 Callithrix jacchus | reverse complement strand
CTTTGTAGGGGTGGGTCCCACCAAGCCAGATCACCTGGCTCCCTGTTTCAGCCTCCTTTTTTTCAGTTGAATGGGTGACTTTACTCCCAGGTGTTCCAGGTGCCAATTGCAATGATGCCCAGATTTGTGTGAGTTTTTGTGCAGAGACCCACTCCACTGGCTGAAACAGCCATTCTGGAGACTCACGGTGCTTTTCTGCCCAGGAATCTCCTGGTCTGTGGGCAATAAAAATTTGTTTGGAAATGTGATCACTCACCCTCTGTGTTCTTGCTGGTAACTGCATTCCACAGCTATACCTATTTGGCCATCTTAGATCATCCAGATATTTATTTCTTTATGGGTTGGTTTTTCTTTTCCCTCATATGATGATGTCCATCTATAAGAATTTACTGCATATTCACTGTAAGCTTGCACAGTGCTTCCTGAGATAAGTGGTAGTGATGTGTTAAATCTGGGCTCCTCCTTCAGAAAGTTTATGACGTATCGGAGAAGGCAAGCCCTGCCATATACACAGGCACACACAGCTTGCGGGAGAGTATCCGTCACTTCTGCAGAAGCCCCTGTGCCTGAGCTCCTCTCCCTCTGGAATGCTAGCCCTGTCTTCCTGGAGTGCCATACCTCCCCTCTCCTTCCTCAGTGACTAACTTTATAGACACAACTTTTTTCTTTATCTGTTTTTAATTTAATTTTAGTTTTTTTTATGGTGGGTATGTCCACTTTTGTCACATGGCTATACTACATCTTGGTGAGGTTGGGGCTTGTGTATTCAGTATGATGCACACATCACCTGAATATAAGCATGGTACCCAATGCATAGTTTTTAAAGCCTTGCTCTCCTCCCTTTCTCCCCACTTTTGGACTGCCCAATGTCTATTGTTGCCATCCTTATCTTCATGTGTACCCACTGTTTAGCTCCTGTTTATAAGTGAGAACATGTGGTATTTGACTTTTCATTTCTGAATTATTTTACTTAGTATAATGGCTTTCAGTTCCATCCATGTTGTGGAGAAATATTATTATTTTGTTATTTTTATGACTGTATGGTATGTGTTACATCCATGGTGTAAACATACCACATTTTCTTTATTTAGTCAACTGTTGGTGGACACTTAGGTTGAGTCTATGGCTTCGCTATTGTGAATAGTGTATAATGAACATATGACTGCAGGTGTCTTTTTCATATGATGATTTCTTTTACTTTGAGTAGATACCTAGTAATAGAATTGCTGAGTGAGGTGGTAGTTCCAGTTTTAGTTCCTTGAGAAACCTCCTTACATTTTCTGTAGAGGCTGTACTAATTTAAATTTCTGTTTTTTATTTATATTATTATTATTATACTTTAAGGTCTGGGGTACATGTGCAGAACATGCAGGTTTTTTACATAGGTATACATGTGACATGGTGGTTTGATGCGTTCATCACCCCATCATCTACATTAGTTATTTCTCCTAATGCTGTCCCTCCCCTAGCCCTCACTCCCCTACTATCCCTCCCTTAGCTCCCCCACAACCCTTCAACAGGGTCCAGTGTGTGATGTTCCCCTCCCTGTGTCCATGTGTTCTCGTTATTTAACACCCACTTAAGAGTGAGAACATGTGGTGTTTAGTTTTCTGTTTTTGTGTCAGTTTGCTGAGAATAATGGTTTCCAGCTTCATTCACGTCCCTGCAAAGGACATGAACTCATCCTTTTTTATGGCTGCATAGTATTCTGTGGTGCATATGTGCCACATTTTCCTTATCCACTCTATCATTGATGGGCATTTGGGTTGTTTCCAAGTCTTTGATACTGTGAAAAATGCTGCAGTAAACATTGTGCATGTGCCTTTATATTGGCGTGACTTCCAATCCTTTGGGTATATGCCCAGTAATGGGATTGCTGGGTCAAATGGTAGCTCTGGTTCTACATCCTTGAGGAATCGTCACACCGTCTTCCACATGGTTGAACTAATTTACACTACCACCAACAGTGTAAAGCATTCCTATTTCTCTACATCTTCTCCAGCATCTGTTGTCTCCTGAGTTGTAATGATTGTCATTCTAACTGGTGTGAGTTGGTATCTCAATGTGGTTTTGATTTGCATTTCTTTAATGACCAGTGATGCTGAGCTTTTTTACATATGTTTGTTGGCTGCATAAATGTCTTCTTTTGAGAAGTGTCTGTCCATATCCTTTACCCACTTTTTGATGGAGTTTTTTTTTTCTTGTAAATTTGTTTAAGTTCTTTGTATATTCTGGATATTAGCCCTTTTGGGTAGATTGTAAAAATTTTTTCCCATTCTGTTGGTTGCCAGTTCACTCTAATCATAGTTTCTTTTTCTGTGCAGAAGCTCTTTAGTTTAATTAGATCCCCAACAGTCTTCCCTTTCTCTGTATCCTTGCCAACATTTATTATTATTTGACATTTGAATACTAGCCATGCTGACTGGTATGAGATGATATCTCATTGTGGTTCTCATGTGCATTTCTTCGATGTTTAGTGATGTTGGGCATTTTGTCATATGTGTATTGACTGCCTGCCGTCTTATTGCTGTTTTTAAACAATGAGTGGTCACTGTAATTTTCACTGCCTGTTGGGGTAGTTCATGAATCTGGGTTCTAAATACAATGTGAGGCATCTATAACATGGAAGTAAATAGGAACCAGAGGAATCAATTAGTAAATCGTGATGAAATCCTACAAAGACCCTTTACCCTAAGCTGTTGTCTTACAGAAGAATAAGTGAAATTTCCTTCTTCAGCTAGATAAGGTCAAATCAAGGAGTCATATAGCAAAAAAGGTTCTCCTGAAAGGATGCCAATGATAATTAGGTTTCACTAATTTATGTCAAAAAGTACCATGAGAGAAATTCATGGTTGCCATGAAATCACTTAAAGACAATAAAAATATCTAGGTTTTTGTATCATCCACCATTTCGTTCTTCTTTTTCTCTAGCCTTTCTATTTCTCTTCCTCTCCCATTCACTTTAAGACCCATTTATACGTCAGAAGGGCTGTCTTTTCCCAAATACATGATTTTGAGGTCTGGTGTCTTCTAGGGCACTAATAGACCATGAGAAGAATAGGTTTGGAGTTCACAGACCTGGATTCCAGTCTTCCCCCACCCCCTACCATTTTCTAGCTGTTTTATCTTGGAAAAGACACTGAAATTCTTGATACTCAGTGTCCTCATATGCCATGTAATTGTAATGATGACAATAATAGATATGTTCACTGATGGTATCAAGTCTGTTTCTCAGAGAATTGATGCATGTGGAAATGCTCCTAAATAAGTTACATCATTGCTATTAATATTGTACTTCTGTTAATATAATTTCCTCTTTGGACCTTGATTTTGTTTGCATCCCATTATTTCAAAGGCTCTTCCTGTGCAGCAAAGAGGTATTATATAATCAACTTTGCGGAACCCAGCATTGCAAGTTCAAACAAGTCTTAGAATCCCTGGGTGTCTTTTCTAATGCACAGATCCAGAAAAAATAGTTATCTCTCATGCATCAATTTGCCTCCACACTAAATCCTTACCCTGGTAACTCATCTTGTTATGAAACCCAGAAAGCCCACCTTCATGCTGCATACCTTTCTCCCTCTGTCACCTCTAGCTAAGCAATATTTCCTTCACCTCTTCGATGTCTTTTCAACCCCTCATCCATTCTCACTGTGTCCCTTCTAGGGGCTTCCTAGTAATCTTGCCATGTGTTTTCTGTGATCCCTCAGAGCTGTTTGTCTCTCTTCACTCTTCAGTTTCTAATTTATTTTCCACAATAAATCTGAAATGTAACAAAAATGTAGATATGTGTACAAAATAAAATGAATATGTGACCGTTATTTTAAACATGATATAATACAGTCAAATACAAAGGAAAAAGTGAAGATCTTGAAGTGTTTTAATCTCAAGATAATCAGTGATTATAATTGTAGGTACCTATTTCTAAGATTTGCATTTCCGTGTTTGTAAACACAAAACCAAATTAATTTCCTTTATCGTCTTCCATTTTTCCTTTTCTTTATCCTCCTCCTTTTTCTTCTTAATGGTGTCTTTAAACTTTAGATGATGTTCCACAAATTTACAGATTGCTTTGCCACCTTCCAATATATTGTATATATTTCCAGATGCACCCCATTATTTTTAATGGCTGCTTAGTATTTCTTTCCATCAATTTATTAATTTAAACCTCTGTTCAGACCATGCCTCGTCTTTGATATCAGACAGTGATTTCACGGGCATCTTCATGTTCATACCAATGGCAGTTATTTCCGTAGGACAGCTTATCTGAATTGAAATTACAGTAATGTTGTTGCACATTTGAAATACTGATACTTGTTGCCCAGGCATGTCCCATGTGGTGAAATAGAGCTCATGAGAGTCCCTGCCACAGGGCACACACAGTTGTATTTCAACAGCATTGATAGCAAAGTAAAAATCAGAGGATGTTATTCTTTAGTGAAATATCTTTTAATCCTTCTCCATGACCCTTTTCATGACAGGTCACTGGGGCACCACGGCAGTCTCATTTCTAGTCATTTATCTTTTCTTTTGAGTTCTGCCATCATACTGTTCTACTCTGGGACCTGGAATCACAGTGCTGCCCCGGGACGCTTTCCTTTTCAGTCACCATGAGCAACTACAGGGTGGCAGGTGAACATGGTGTGTTACTGAGATACGAGGGTGGCAGGTGAACATGGTGTGATACTGAGACACCAGGGTGGCAGGTGAACGTGGTGTGTTACTGAGACACCGTTCATCATTGGAGGAGTGAACACGGGGTACTACTGAGACTATTCATCATTGGAGAGGGGAACACGGGGTACTATTGAGAAATATTCATCATTGGAGGAGTGAACACGGGGTACTACTGAGACTATTCATCATTGGAGAGGGGAACACAGGGTACTATTGAGGCATATTCATCATTGGAGGAGTGGACACGGGGTACTCTTACCATTGCAGGGCTGTTCACGGGGTACTGTGGAGGCACTATTTATCATTGGAGTAGAGAACATGAGGTCCTGTTGAAGCACCATTCATCATTGGAGGAGTGGCACACATGCCAAAATTTTTGCAAACCAGCAAACTAGATTTTTGGGTGGTTGGCCATATAACTTATTATCTCATTCAAATGCTGAACCAATAGCATTATTGCCCTTAAGTTACTTTTAGAGTAAAGTAAAATAATGCTATTAATAATCAACGTGGAAACAACCAAAGACTATATCTGTCCCAGGCAAAGCAAAACCTGTCAAATGTACTAAGTAACTAAGGGGAAAATATCCACAGGTAGAAGAGGCTGTGGTGTGTTTTACTGTGGAGAGAATGGTAAAATGATGATCTCCGTGTTCCAAGCCTTCCACAGAAGGCAGGAGATAGGACCTCAAAGCACAGGAAAGAAAGCCCCAAGCAGTGAGAGGCTGGTGGGGCCAGTTCAGGACTTGCTCACCTCTAAGAGGAAACACTGCCTCTTTTTGGGAGTTTTTGCTCCTTTTTTTTTTTCTTTTAAAAAATAATTTATTGAGATGAAATTCACGTAATACAAAATTAACATTTTTTAAGTGAACAGTTCAGTGGCATTTAGTATATCCACAGTGCTGTACAACCGCTGCCTTTATCTTGTCCCCAGATATATTGATCACTCCAGAGTAAAGCCCCTTACCCAGTAAAGTAGTCTGTACCTATCCCTTCCTCCCCATTGCCCTTAGTCCCTGAAAACCTCTGATCTGTGTTCTCTCTCTTCAGACTGATCTATTTTGGAATCATACAATACATGACTTTTTTTGTCTGGCTTCTTTCACTTACCATAGTATTTTGGAGGTTCAGCTTTGTATGTGTATATAATTACTCCATTCCTTTTTATGGCCGGATAATATTCCAGTATTTGTTTGTAATATGATTTGTTTATGCATATATGCAATGATGGATGTTTGGGCTCTTTATACCTTTTGATTATTATGAAGAGTATTGCCATGAATATATGTCACATACACTTGCTTGAGTAGCTGGTTTTGGTTCTTTCGCACATATACCTAGAAGTGGCATTGCGGAGTGATAAGATAATTCCACATTTAAATTTCGAAGATTGCCAAACTATTTTCTAGAGTGGCTGAACCACTTCAAATTCCTGCCAGCAGTATATGAGAGCTCCAATGACTCCACCTCACTTCCAACACTCAATGTTTTCCTTTTATTAATCCTCTGTATTTTTTAAATTGTACCTTACGTTCTGGGATATATAATGAGACATGCTGCTTAAATTATCTTTCCAAGCTAGCCTATATCTAAAACCTCTTTGAATTTCCAGTCTTGTGCACAATGCTTGGCAAATAGTGAAAACCCATTAATGGTCATGAATAAATGACAGTAATAATGGCCAAGTTTGGAATGCTTTACCCCACTAAAGAGATAGGGATGGTCTTTTATCATTTAAAGGTCTTCTGTTAAAAATAGGTGCAGCTATCTCCAAGCCACGAATTTCACAAATCTACATATTATTTGGGTCCTAGAAATGGCCAAATATATTGTACTAATACACATACAGAGAAATAAAACATTATTTTCATAGAAATGTCTCCTGAATGTAACACAAAAAGCACATTTGTCACAGTGGAGCTCCGTGGTGGGTAATATTTTGAATACAGTTGGCTGCCTGTATCATGTTCCTTTGCACTTGCCATTCTGTGTTATTGATAGTGCCGTTACCCCGGGGTTTCCACCGTGGTGCAGATTACAAAGAGGATACTGCAGAGGTCCGGATGCTGGGTTCTGCTTGTCTTGGCAGTTCTCTAAGTGAGACTTTATGTTTGTATTTGAAAACTGCACTTATGACCTGCTAATTGTTTGTGGGCTTTCATGTGAAGTGTGAAGTGTGCTGAGGGCTGTTGATGGGGTTAAGCCCTGTGGCAGTGAAGGGAGAGGGACATCCACCAAGGTCTACTCCTTTGGCAAGCTTTCTGTGGTCAGATGCTGAGCAGCTATGCTTGAAACCGAACAAAGCTTTGAGAGAGGAGAAGTTAAATGTTAAGTCATACCTTTCATTTAAAGGTGCGTACAGTAGAGACACAATTATCATTATCTTCATTAACAGGTGGCACAGGCAGCACCCACTACCGTGTTTTTGTGCCAGTCCTAAAGGCAATAATACCATGATATTGAACTTTTCCATTTCTAATGGGTGTGTGTGTGTGTGTGTGTGTGTGTGTGCATGTGCGCACATGTGTGTGTATGAAAAATAAGTTTGTGTTTTGTCTGACAATTTTGGCTTAAAGACTGAACAAATTATCTGAACCTACAGGATCACTTCTAAATTCTACCAAAACAAACAAAAACCTTCATAGTTAAGTGTTGCATGTTTATAAAATCCGTTTAGGAAGTTGATGATTCTGAACAGTTCCTCTCTCTTGTGCTACCGGGTTTTGTGGGGAGTCTTGTGTAGTAAATGTAATATGGAATATACGTATTTAAGAATATCTAAAGTGTAAAGTTAATTCAAATACCCCTATATCTATTTGTTCTGTCCTTGCTTGGGATTGAAATCACCAGTTTTAATATTCTGTCATTTAACATCGGGAGAACAAGAGCTATTCAAATATTTGCTTTCATTTTACATCTGGGAGCTGTTTTCATTTTACATTTGGCTGACTCCTGGAATCCTAAATATGATTAAAATGCTCCACTCTGTATTTCATAGAAAAACATTTGGCACCAAAGATTTTGTCTATAACTGTACATCTATCTTTCTATCTAAAATTACATATGCAGAATTAAATGAATGGGAAATGAACAGAAAACTCAAATTATGATAGTCACATATGTTATTTTATGCACCCTCACATTTAAATTAAAAGTTATCAGATGCAAGTGAACGTGTACCTCCATATTTATTTTAAATTTATATGTAAAATAAGTTTGTCTTGTAAAATTAAAGAAAATGAGCTAAAGTTCTACAAAAGTTTCAGTGAAGCAAGTTTTTAAGTTGATCCAGTTGTGGAATTTTTTCAATGGGGCTGACTGCATGAAATGTAAACCTGTCGGCATCCCACTTCACCTCCACCTTCTGACCTGTCAGTGCCACCTGCCCCCACCACCCCATCGGGAAGAGGAGGTAGGATTATTTGGCTAAACCCTTACAGTGTTCCGACGTGATCCTCAGTGGCCACACCACAAATCCTCTGATCATGTCCCAAGAACAGAATGAAAACCTCTGTGAGGCTCAGTGTTGAAATACTGCCTAAATTATCCCCTTGGCTTCAGGACTCCTGACCACGTGCCCTGCCCCAGTTCACAAGCACTGCCAACTAAAGCTCCCATCCATCTTTCCCTCCACCTGCCCAGACACATTTATGCCCCTATTCTGCTTGTTTTCTGGCCTAGGTTTGGCTCATAATTTAGTAACACCTGCCAGGGTTTGCCTCTCACCGGTCCTACCGCCGCACCTGCAGAGGGCTCTCCAGGTTCCTTTGCCTTCCCTGGCATCGGACCCCTCAGGCACAGTATTCTTCCTCTTTCTCCTCAGCCTGTGTGGCATTTCCTGCTTCTGACAATAGCCCGGGTGTCTGGCTTTTTCCTTACCACGCCTGACCCATTTGCCCTGTCTGCCCACTTGCCAGGTTACTGTCGAGTTCCCCTGATGCTGTCACCACTGCCAGGGTCCCCCTGCCTTCTGGCTGTCCCTTGACCCACTTGCCCTGTCTGCCCACTTGCCAGGTTACTGTTGAGTTCCCCTGACGCTGTCACCACTGCCAGGGTCTCCCTGCCTGCTGGCTGTTCACACAGAACTCTTGGCCTGCTTGGACCCAGCTTGCTAGACATGCTGTTGAAATCTCTTCTCACTTTGTAGATTACTCCCTCCCCCTTTCTGAAATACTGACCCTCTGTGGAAGTTCTGAAGCTTTCAACATTCTGATTTAACAAAGCCAAGCTAAGATAAAAACTCTAACACGTTCAAGAAAACTAAGGTTTTGCCATTAATTGGCTGTTTCTCCCACCTGCTCAGATAGTCTTTGGCCTGGCAACACTGTGGTCTTGTTAGAGGAGCTGTAGCTTCATCATGGTTTTCAGCAGAGCAGGAGATGAGGGCACCAATGATCTCAATTCCATGGTTCTGTGGCCTTGCTTCCCTTCTACCCTCCCTTCCCTTCAATGTGGGGTGGCCGTGACCCTGTTCTCTGCTCCCCCAGCTCCAGGCTGTCCCCAGAACCCAGGAGGGACCTTCAGTGTCGTCTTCCTCAATCCCAACTTGGTTCACAGCCCTCACCAAGCAGCATGTCATTTGTAGTTATTTTTCACTCTTCTGACTTCATATTGAACTAGTCTAGATCCTGTTTAAGGTATTTCCTATCACTTCCAAATGTGTCTTCTCATCGGCTCGTCTTTTCACTGTTCTTATAAAGAAAAAGTCTTTTTTGCCTTAAGAGGCTATGTCCATAAAAAATTCTTCTTGTCTACTCTCTTTTTACTTTTTATTTCTATAAAAATCATGAGCTTAGACATGCATTAAATACAATCATGAAGAACACATAATATAAGCTAACAGCACACAATCCATTTCCCACTTTTCAAAACTGTAACGTTTGCTTAAATTTTTGAAAACTAAAATCAAGCATAGAGAAAGAAAATTTCACCCATAATTCCTTCACCTAATGTACAAATTAAATTCTATTTTGCCTCTTTACATAGAGGTTTACCTTTCCATGACCATATAAATATGACTTTTGTGGCTATGTGTGCATGTGTGTGTGTGGGGGGGAGCATATGTATGTTTTTAATCCTTTCCAAGAGTGACACAAATATCCTGTGAAATTCTTTATTTTTCACTTAATAAAGCAAACATCTCTCTGTATTACTTAATTGATATGAATACTTCACCTATTTTAATATCTTCAGAATATGTATAACTGTGGACATACTAAAATTGGTTTATCTATCTTAGGTTAACAGTCAAGTTATTTTCAAGATTTTACTATTACTAGCATGCTGTGAGGGACATAATAATTATGGTTATTGTTCTGATAAAGTTAGAGCTATAATTGTTGGATATTCAGTCTGTGTCATGGTAGCAGTCCTCCTACAGGATGGTTGGTTTGAGCCAGCTCACTTATGAATATCTCTTCTAAATTTTTCTCATAATAGGAAAGAAACTGAGGAACTGAATAGATGATGCAGGATTAGATGATGAATCAGTTGGGTCTGTCACACACTGTCTGTTTCATGAAACAATTTATCTAAAAAAGGCAGTTAATGACCTCTGAAATTATTATAAAAATTCCTGAAATTGGCCTGCATACCTGCATTTCACCAAGCATGTGATGGTGCCCCTGCAGGTCTGAACCCTGGCTACATTAGTGAAAATCCACCTTGAGTGTCTTCTCATACATCTGCAAACTAGTATCACATTGAATTTAGCACAGCCTGAAACCAGTGAAAGACGTTCAGAGTAGGTCTTTTACTTCTTCTTTCTTGTCCATAATTTCTTTTTTTGATGGTTGGTTACTTGGTTTTAAGAATAGTATTATATTGTTATATTGCTTGAATATATTCAACTCCTCAATATTTGTCTGCACAATTACCAGTAATTGACAGTAAGTGACAGGTCTAAGTATGTGGTGGACCACTTCTGAAATATAAATTATCTTCTGTGTTTTCTTGAAAATTGTGACAGATTTCTTGTCTCCATTAATTATCAAGAAAGTGGTATATTTTATAACATAATTTAAAAGAATATAAGTTATACAATTAAAAGTTTAAAATTAATGAAAGTGATTCTTATTCCTCTTATTAAAAAGCAGAACTGTTGCTATGCCAATAAACTTCATGTAAACTAAAAGCACACTTTATGTAAATCATTTTATACTCTAAAACTTCAGACCCAAATGTAGTATGTGAACAACCTATGCTGGTGTGAATACTCTTGCAACAGAAAGGATATCTGTGTAATTATGCATTAAATTTGAGTCCTCTTAATTCCTTAAAATGCCTTATATTTCCATAATCACAATGTCGCCCACCTTGAGCTGATCCTGGCTAATCCAATTCAAAAAAGCTTTGGGGTCTGCTTAGCAGTGTTTTCTGAGATGTAAAGGCAGTTTTCACAGGTCAGAGGAATCCTTATAACTCCCTAACAACATCCCTTTTAAAAATACACACATTTTTGAGAACTATTTATTTAGCATGTAATACTTGCAAAATGTCATGAAGATACAGTTTTATTGAATTTAAAAATATGCAGAAATAAAGAGAATTAGCTGACCTTATTTTTTCATGCCATTAAGAAAGTTTTCAGACTTTCTGTGTCAATACAATTTTTTTGATTCCCTCAGTCCTTTCTTCTAAATCATAATGTTGTCTTTTTTCACAGATAGTACTCTCTGTGTGTGGAAAATCTCATCTCTTTCTCTTAGAGGTTGGGATGAATTCAAAGTTCCTTCATGCAAAGGAGATTTTTTCCTCTTATCATTCTAATAATTTTACCATTTGTTTTCATAATACAGAATGTGCATCTATCTGCAAAATCTCTTTATATTTTTTAAACATTTGCTATGAAACTTCTGGAGTTCATCTGTTCCTTCCACTGTGGGATTCCTATCAGTTCTCAACTCCCACAGTAGCTAGCTTCATCTTGAGTATCTAAAGTCACGTCTGGGCTGACATGAGGTCACACATGTTCCACTTAGCATGATTACATCACAGAGAACATATATTATCAAAGCTTGTCATGGGCTTTAGCATGGAACTGATATAACAGACTACAGTAACTATTTCTCATCATCAGTCATGTCTTTATTACTTAGAGTAACAAACCACACTCTGGGTTGGTACTAAATGAGCACCAGAAAGAGCATAATGTATCTTCAGAAAAAATAATTCTATCTTTACTAGAAAACAATAGTGAAAAGAGAGCTTTTCTGATCTAGAAGCAGTGGTTAGGGATGTAAAGGGTCTTATCAAACAATCACAATAAAAGTTTGTATTTGGTAAAATATGTTCTTTCCTCCTTACTTCTCAGTGTGCAGATTAGTTAATTCCAGTTTAGTGCGACCTAAAGCACTTACCCCCTGCATCTACTCTTAGGCCTAAGACCAATGACTCAATTCCAAAGTGTATGGTGGCTTTTAAAACATTCATTCATTCACTGAAATTTGGAATGTTTAAAAGGATAGAGTTTGGAAATGGGCAGTGCTATAATGTAAAAAAAAAAATCAGAAGATATTAGTTATTATTTCTTGAAGAGTTCACACACTTTAGAAATTTAAGTAATTATGTTCATTATCTCTCTGCATCTTTAAATGCCCTATGTGATAGGCTACATTAGTGTTTCCCTTTTAAAGATAGGAAAACACCTAGCTGGGCATGGTGGCATGCACCTGTAGTCTTAGCTACTTGGGAGGCTGAGGCAGGAGAATCACTTGAACCCAGGAGGCAGAGGTTGCAGTGAGCCAAGATTATGCCATTGCACTGTAGCCTGGCGACAGAGCTTGACTCTGTCTCAAAAAGACAAATAAACAAAAAACAAAAATAAAATGGAATCACACAAAATCACAGAGAGATCACGTCTACCCTCTTAACTGCTACCCTGTCCTTCCATCAGCTCTCATAGCATGGTGGGAGTGGCAGTTACAGTTAGATTGATCCTGACTAAGGCATAGCTCGATAGTTTTGAGAAAGGGGTCTGTGTTCACTGGAAGTTGAGAAATGCTGTCATCTGATGAGAGGCAAGCAGAGGCACATTTGCGTGATGCCATACTCCTGATTTTAAGTGGGAGCAGAGATTGGCAGCATGGGAATGCGTATAGCATACACCCTGGTTACCCATATATTTACTCTTGCATTCAAGTGTTCATGAGACGCCTGCCTGTGACCCAGGAAGGATGTAGGATCACACGGGACAAGCGTGGTTGCCCATGAAGCTTATTTTCAAAAAGACGGTCAAGAAAGCAAATAGCCAGTTTTCAGGTGTCATAGCGGCCATGGAAAGCAAACAAGGAAATACGGAAATGGCACCTGGCGAAGGGGTGGGGACCTATGAGGCCAGAGAGAGGAATTTACGGATGACACACCCACAGGGCAAACGTTTGAGATGCTGGATGTGCTAATGATCCTGATCTGATCACTGCCTCATATGTAGGAAGCATCACTATGCACCCGATCAACACGCACAACCACTGTGTGTCAATTCAAACACTTTTATTTTTGTATTAACAGTCTTTTGTTATACAAGGCCCTGAAGTAGGAATGAGTTTGCTGTGTCCAAGAAACACCAGAAAGGCAGGAATTATTGGAGAAAATGGGAGAGGGCAGCCGTGGTGGCCTGGTGACACTGGTGAGATGTAGGATGTATTCTAAAGGAAGAGACATTGAAATACCTGCTGATGGGCGGAATGTGGGAGAAACGGAATCAAAAGATGAAGCATGGCTTCTGGATTTCCGGGCTGTGTACGTAGGTGATACCAATGGGACCCCCTTTCTTTCGTCAACCTGTACTTTGCTTTTTTCTTTCTCACCTTTTATTTAGAATGATTTTCAATCCAGAACAAGGAGAATCAAAGTGTAAGAAGGTGAGCATTAAAACGTTAGCAACACATACATTAACTCTTTACGTCTAGATCCAAGATACCTACTTATTTCAATTTCCTGAGTTTTCTTTCAGGAAATCTCCTTGTTGACTTATTTATTTATTCAGACTCTGTTTGTTATACTTGGACCATGCATTAGTCCACTGTCACTTGTAACAGAATACCTGAAATTGGGTAGTTTATGTAGAAAGGAAATTTATTACTTACAGTTATGAAGGCTGAAAAGCCCAGAGTCAAGGGACTGTATTTGCTGGGGACTTTCTATAGAGCCAGGAGGCAGCACTAGGCATCCTGTAGTGAAGGGGGGCAGGTAGATTTCTCCTAAATTTCTCCCATCAGGCTAGCTGAGATTTCTCCTGTTCTTAGAAAGCCGCACTCTCACAATAATCTAGGAGTTCATTAACAAATAAATGCATTAATCCATTCACCCATGAATGCCTTTGTCCATCCAAGAAAGGAGAGCCCTCTCGACCCAATCTGTTCTTAATGTCTCTCACCTCTCAGTGCTGCCGAATGAGGGACTGAGTCTCCTCATAAGCCTCAAGGGCCATAAACATTCAAACTATAGCCTCCCATTATCCGTGCTATGTAGAATAAGGCTTAGATCTGCCCATATGAGACCACTTGGCCTGGAACGGGAGCTGGCACGCTTCTCTGTAAAGGGCAAGATGATAAATGGTTTAGGTTTTACAGGACACATGGTCACTGGCAAATTTCCTCTTTGTGGTCTCCACAACCCTCTCAGAACACAGAAACCATTCTCATGTGGCCTTCCCAAGAAAGCAGGCACAGGCTGGATGTGGACGTGAGCTGCAGTTTGCAGACGCCCAAGCAGCAAGCAAAGCAAACACCGAAGTGGACATCTGCGCGGTGATGTGTGGCTCTGTGGTGGAGGCTTCAGCAGCGGGTGGTGGGGCTGATGTCAGCGATGGCTTTGAGGAGCAGGACCTCCTTGAACAGAGGCCAGTGGGTGAGGAAACCCAGGCATATGGGGAGGGGTGTCTGCAAGAGCAGAGTCAAGACAGAACAGGCACAGGAACGTGCAAGAGCTTAGTGTGTGACACCAGGATGATAAGGGGAGGAGGTGGACTTGGGGTGGGGAGTGGGACCCAATCCAGGGAGCACCCTGCCTGCTCTCCTAGGAAGTGTGGCTTTGCTTCAAAAGGTCTTAGGAAGCTGAGAATCTGGTTAAGCATAAAAATCACTTGGCCAGGCTTGCTCTTTAGAAATAACCCAAATTCCCATGAATAAGCAAGTGGATAAAGAAACCATGGTGTGTGTGTGTGTGAGAGAGAGAGAGATAGAACACTACTCAGCCATAAAAAGGAATGAATTAATGGCATTTGCAGCAACCTGGTTGAGATTGGAGACTACTATCCTAAGTGAAGTAACTCAGGAACGTAAAAACAAACATTGTTCTCACTCATAAGTGGGAGCTAAGCTATAAGGGTGCAAAGGGATCAGAATGACACAGTAGACCTTGGGGACTCAGGAAGAAAGGGTGGGAAGGGGTGAGGGATAAAAGACTACAAATTGGGTGAAACGTATACTGCCCAGGTGATGGGTGCACCAACATCTCGCAAGTCACCACCAAAGATCTTACCTGTACAACTAAACACCACCTGTTCCCCATAACCTATGGAAATAAAAAAAAGTTAAAAAATGAAAATAAACATTTAAAAATAGGTAAGGGCTACAGACAGTGAGGAGGGGCAGAGCCAGGCACTGAGATGGCTCCACTGGCCCTTGTGGCTGGAGGGAGGTGAAGGGACGGTAGATTGAAGGAACCCGACGTAGCATTGTTACATTACTGACATAGTCATGCCGCGGTAATCATCAGTGCTCTTTTCAGTGCAGAACATTTTCTTTGTGGACCTATTTATTTTGACCAAAATACTGTCCTCCTTTCAGGGGGTGCTCACCTCTCTCCAGGAATGTTATAAACTCACTGCCTTTCTTTTAGTTGTTTTTTTTTTCTTTACCAAACATCACAAATTTCTACTTTATGACACCAAGATACAGCTTGTAGCATATAGCATTTTTAAGAATACGTTTTGTTCTTAAAATGACATTTAAAAAAAACTACTTAGCAAAATTTCCTTTAAAACCCTCTGTTTGCATGTCTTTAATCATTTTCTTTATGTAACTCTTAAACAGCAACAAGAAAAGAGCAACACATTCTATTAGATAACCAGCTCAAGCCAAAATAACATCTCTTGTTTTTCATATTGGTGGACTTGGTAGATTCAACTACAAAGAAGCGTTGTACCTATATTTAAATTAATATTACTTACCCACTTTATTAACAATGCAAAATAGTAAAGTTACTGTGTAAATAGTGAGGCAATATAAATTAAAAATCAAGCCTAAAACACAATTTTGTGTGAGACTTTGGAAAAATATTTTCTCCTTTGAGTGACAAGATCAGACATAAATATGTGTCCAGAAATTGAAAAACATTACAATTGACCTATTGATCTCTTTATACGTCTGTATATGCTTAAGAGGTCGTGTTTTAAACACTGAATCTATTTTACCTCATTACTGTGGAAACTAAACGGTTTTGCTTTTTGGACTGTACACATTTTACATTTTCAGTTAGAAATTGAAATAAGCTCACATTCATTTCATTTTCTTCTGAAGAGGGAGTTTCTGTCTTTGTTCTTGGTGCTCATAACACAGAAAGAGGCTTGCTCACACGTTTAAGGCCAAAGTCAAGGCCATGTGGCCCTGTTTTCTTGTGCGAGGCAAGGTATTTGTCTTTGCCACGCCCTGAGCCTGTCCAGGAGCCTGTGTCAATGGCCACACAAGGGCTGGCCAGCCTGCAGCCCACATCACTGGTCCTGCTAGCGAAGTCAGGTCTCCGGCTAAACAGCAGATCCAGAGAAGGGGCCCTCACCAGCCCCACGTCTGTGGACAGGAGGGAGATGCTGTTCAGTTTTGCAACAACTCACTATCTCTGATCTCCTCCCTCCCTCTGAACCCAAGCAGCGGTAGAGACACTTCACAGTTTCCCTGGCACCGCGGTTTTCCCAGCATCTCACCTTCCCTTTACTTTCAGCAATAAATCACTGGAAGTAAACTGTGTTCTTCAGGGAGCTGCAGAATCCTGTTCAAAAAGTTCACGTGACAAAACACAACTGCACAGGCCGATCTCTGCAGCGCCTTTTCATCTTCAGTAGTTCCCACATTGATTGAAGATTTTTCCAGCTTTTTCTACAGTCTTGACACATTATTGAGTGAATTTGTTTTTGTTGTATAACGTTAATCATTTTTGCAGCATTTTTCAAAACTTTCGACGATAGCTCTGTACTGTGAGGAGAACAATGTATTGTGACAGCATCAGGATTTTTTTTTTTTTTAACAGCAGAGGCAAAACTCACATGGCCAACCATTTATGGGCTCTATCTGTATCTGTGTAGACACTCACACAGTTCATCTAAGATGAAGTATTTTTCTCCAGATATGAAGACAAACTGTTAAATACATGATGATCTTTGCTTAGCTGAGACACCTATGCACAGGAAAACGTATTTTCTTGAATTTTACTGCTATTTACTTTTGTTAGCAAGGGCTGTTAACTGTCAACTTGATGGGAGAAGCTACGTTTTGGTTTATTATAGAAATCTTGCTCAGTATCATGTGACATTACCCGTATGTTGACTAATTGTTCGTTTTAGGAGCAAAACTGTTCCAGTTTCTCCTCTGGTCTGTGTCCTGGTGTTCCCACTGTGCGCTCACCAGTTTCCCTGTGGTCTGTGTCCTAGCATTCCCACTGTGCGCTCACCAGTTTCCCTGTGGTCTGTGTCCTAGCGTCCCCACTGTGCGCTCACCAGTTTCCCTGTGGTCTGTGTCCTAGCGTCCCCACTGTGCGCTCACCAGTTTCCCTGTGGTCTGTGTCCTAGTGTCCCCACTGTGCGCTCACCAGTTTCCCTGTGGTCTGTGTCTCCCTGTGGTCTGTGTCCTAGCGTTCCCACTGTGCGCTCACCAGTTTCCCTGTGGTCTGTGTCCTAGCGTCCCCACTGTGCGCTCACCAGTTTCCCTGTGGTCTGTGTCCTGGCGTCCCCACTGTGCGCTCACCAGTTTCCCTGTGGTCTGTGTCCTAGTGTCCCCACTGTGCGCTCACCAGTTTCCCTGTGGTCTGTGTCTCCCTGTGGTCTGTGTCCTAGCGTTCCCACTGTGCACTCACCAGTTTCCCTGTGGTCTGTGTCTCCCTGTGGTCTGTGTCCTAGCGTTCCCACTGTGCGCTCACCAGTTTCCCTGTGGTCTGTGTCCTGGCATTCCCACTGTGCGCTCACCAGTTTCCCTGTGGTCTGTGTCCTAGCGTCCCCACTGTGCGCTCACCAGTTTCCCTGTGGTCTGTGTCCTAGCGTCCCCACTGTGCGCTCACCAGTTTCCCTGTGGTCTGTGTCCTAGTGTCCCCACTGTGCGCTCACCAGTTTCCCTGTGGTCTGTGTCTCCCTGTGGTCTGTGTCCTAGCATTCCCACTGTGCGCTCACCAGTTTCCCTGTGGTCTGTGTCCTGGCGTTCCCACTGTGCGCTCACCAGTTTCCCTGTGGTCTGTGTCCTAGCATTCCCACTGTGCGCTCACCAGTTTCCCTGTGGTCTGTGTCCTAGCATTCCCACTGTGCACTCACCAGTTTCCCTGTGGTCTGTGTCCTAGCGTTCCCACTGTGCGCTCACCAGTTTCCCTGTGGTCTGTGTCCTGGCGTTCCCACTGTGCGCTCACCAGTTTCCCTGTGGTCTGTGTCCTGGCGTTCCCACTGTGCGCTCACCAGTTTCCCTGTGGTCTGTGTCCTAGTGTTCCCACTGTGCGCTCACCAGTTTCCCTGTGGTCTGTGTCCTAGCGTTCCCACTGTGCGCTCACACTAATTTTGTTGCCCTGTCACTAAGTTTACACCAACTGCTTGACTTTGCTTTTTGTGGCCAGTAAATTCTGCTACTAAATAACTTGCTTCCTGAGCGTTTTCACAGGATGTGACTTTTCGGTAACAAAAGCCTTACTGTATTTGAGATTCCAGTAGCTCTTTAAAATAATCAACGCCATTACCTGTCAGGTGGCTGCGATTTGCAGTTAAGTGTCCTCACTTTTGCCAAACCCATGCCTGTAAGTTGTCCACCTCTGACCATGCACCTGACTCACTCCTCGTAGATGACTGCAGTGGAAAGCCCATTGTAAGTAGCCTTCGTTGTAAAGACAGGATTCATTTGTATTCCACGTTGTATTAGGGCACTGAAATGATACAGAAGAGGGCGATTCTTCATCACTCACCTCCTCAAAACTGTCTGTAGACCTAGGCTTGGAAAATTTATCTTCTTGTACACACCTGCTTTTCAGAAATGGCAGCCTTGGACCACCAGATATCACCATAACTGTTTATGTTTTACAGCTGTTTTGTAGAAGAATATAATAAGCACTGGCAAAAAGCTACCAATTTATTTCATACTATAGATAATTCTAGGGACAAAACCAACTTTGAAAATCAAGACCATGTCCTTTTTTAAATCAAAAAAGTTCATAGACACAAGTGTATATATACATATATATATATATATGTATGTATGTATATATATATACACACACATAGATATATATATATATACACACACATATATGCATAGACAGATGGATACAGTATTTTACCTCCTCTTTGCTAAGTGTGGAGCCCTTTACTGTAATAAGATTTCAAGTGAGAGAGAGGAAGAGAGGAATGATCTCGGTTAATCCCTATCCTAGGTTTTATGCTGAGGTCATAGATGAGTTTATATTCAGGAAATTGCATGTTGAAATTAACTTTATACTATCCTGAAAAATTTCCCTGAGAGAAATTTAATAAATAAAAGGAACAAAAATAAAAATAAAAAGAAGGATCAAGTTGACACATGAGAAAGAAGAAATCTGAGACTTTTTAAATACTTTCAGATGAAACACGAAGTTGGTATTAATTCACAGCAATGCCCATGTTCACATTTTACTTACTAAAGCCGTAAGGCATCTGGGACTAGCACGTGTCTTGTCATCTTATCTTTTCGCGTTAGAGAAAAGCAAACAGCATTTCTAAAAGTTGGCTGCATTCGCTGTCTCCAGCCTGCATCCTCGCCTCCCTGAGCACACTCTGGTCATGATTGTGTGGCTCCTGCCCACTGAAGAGCTTCAGGCACATAGGCAGTGGCTTCTGAGCTGTCAGATTGAATGGTCCATTCCCAGGGCCCCCTGCATTTGTTACCAGAAAGGGGCCCCAATCCAGACCCCAAGAGAGGGTTCCTGGATCTCGTGCAACAAAGAATTCAGGGCAAGTCCACAGTGCAAAGCAAAGGCAAGTTTATTAAGAAAGTGAAGTGTGAAAGAGCAGCTACTCCATAGACAAGAGTAAGGCGTTCCCGGGAGTAAGAGGAGGAACGCGTCCACCCTGGTAAAATGCTCATTTGTATATAGGACGAGAAAAGATCGTGGGGAGATGTGCTTTGCTAGACAGCTTTGTGATAAAGGACCAGTGTTCTTAATTACCATATTTTGAAAGAATCAATATTATTCAAAGCAAAATTAGGAACGCTTCTGTTCTCAAGATATTGGGATGTTGGGACACTTAAGTTTGGGTCTGTTTTGTAAATATTGTCAGTCTCTTCCCTTATCCACAAACATCCAGAGGCGAGGAATACCCAACTTTGTGGGAATGCAGTCCAGCAGGTTCCAGCCTCATTTTCCAGCCCTGATTCAAGGTGGACTCGCTGTGGTTCGAACGACTCTCACACGCTGTCCTGTGGTTAGGACTCTTCACCTTTGGAAGACTCCTTCATTACCTACTTGGACTCTCCTTCTTGGTCCCTTTCTCTTTGACTTTTTCTGCTGTCTCAGTTGCTTTGCTGAGGCCACTTCATGTCCCTCCCTGTAAACAGTGGAGTTCTCAAGGTCCTCTCCATCCTCACTCTGATCCTGCAGCTTCACATATAACCCATCTGCTGACTTCTACCAAAGTGTTGCTATTCAGACTCTGTACTCAGGCTGCAAACAGGGAATTGTCCCCAGGACCAGCTCCCCAAGTGCCCAGCAGACATCTCAAACACAGCATGCCTAAAAGCAAACTCTGGGTCTCCTCTACAAAACCTGTTCCTCTCTTATTCTTTTCTTCTTAGATCTTAGAAAATGGCAGTTCTTTTTTCTTTGTCAGTTATTTAGGCTGAAAACCATTATACTTACATTTCATTCTTCTTTTGCTCTCATACCCCACATTCATCAGCAAACCCATTCACTCTGTTCATTTTCCATCATGTCGGGGATCCAACCATCCCCCCATTTCCACAATTGCCAGTCTATGCAGCCATCACAGCTTGCCTAGATTATTGCAAATGTCTCCTGACTCATTTCTGCCCTTCTGCACTTACCCCTGTTCATTCCATTCTCAACACAGGAACAAGAGTGATTCTTTTCAAAAGTCAGTTTATGTCTCTCTCTTGCTCAAAATCCTTCAGTGACTTTATCACCTCACTCCCTGAAAATAAAAATTGTCCAGGTGATGTTTTCCAATGTCCTGTGTAAACCATGCCTCATTTCTCCTCTACCTCATGTCCTGGGCTTCCCCGACCTCGCTTACTGCTGAGGCATACCAGTGTCTCGAGTGCATCAAGCATGCCTCTGTCTCAGGGTATTGGCATTTGTGCTTCTCTCTGTTTGAGACAGTCCTTCAGGATGTACACAGATGCTCACGGTGTGTGAAGCAGGCCCCCTGTGCACTGGTTACCAACTTGTCTGAGCCCAGTGAGACAGAACACACCCATACACAGCAAGTGCCATGAAGTGGTGAATTACTCGCAGATACGCAGCAGAGAGGAACAGGAACCCACATTCACTGCTAGCTGGTCCCGCAAGGCTCAGGGGAGCCATCTGGGGAGGATGGTTTCTCAACTGCATGAGCCCCACTTGCACGGTAGCTGAGGGATGTGGGAAAGCAGCTCTCCCTGGGTTTTGTACCCCAGGGTTATGGATCTCACTTAGCTAAAGCATTGAAGGATATTCTGTCCTGGGGAAACTGGAAGAGAGACCAAGCTGTTCCATTCTGCTCCTTCTTACCACAAACGACAGCATTCCCAGCACATTCTTCAGTTTTTCTTCAGAAATTTGAGTGAGAATAGGGGGAGAAGCGGATCTGAACTGTCCTGTGCTACGTTCTGTGAATCTCCATACAGCATTATTCTGATTTCCATTAATCTAATGATTAGTGATGCTGAGCTGTTTTTCATCTATTTCTTGGCCACATGGATGTCTTCTTTTGAGAAGTGTCTATTTATGTCTTTTGCACACTTTTTAATGATCTTTTCTTCTTGTAAATTTGAGTTCCTTGTAGATTCTGGAGATGAGCCTTTTGTCATACAGAGAGAACAAAAATGTTCTCCCATTCTGTAGGTTGCCTGTTCACTGTGATGATAGTTTCTTTTGTCATGCAGGAGCTGGTTGGTTTGATTAGATCCCATTTGCCAATTTTTGCTTTTGTTGTAATTGCTTTGGATGTTTTGTTATGAAATCTTTGCCATGACTATGTCCTGAATGGCGTTGCCTAGAATCTATTCTAAGGCAATAAAAGTTTTGGGTTTTACATGTAAGTCTTTAATCCACCTTGAGCTGTACTTGATTTTAAAGGAGATCCTGTATAGGACACTATTGTAATGCCAGATTTCCAGGTATTTCTAAGAAGAATTAGCACCTATTTAATTAACTGTCTGCCAAACGAGGAGGTGGTTTTGTATGTAAGTTGTTTAAAATTTAATGTTTAATATTAAAGCTTAAAACGTTAGAATAAGGCTTTTTCCCAAGACTAAACTGTCATTGTGCTATCATCAATTCAGCTTAATTTCCAAGTATGGAAACTGTGGCTGTAAAAACCAAGTCTACAGGCAAAATGGAATCACAGAAAAGCTTATTTATGAGCCAATAAGAGATTGCAGCGTGCGCCACAGAAGCAGCCCCTTTACTGGAGGTGCAAACATAAGCAGGCTTCAGAAGAGTGCTTCTCAATCTAGCAACAGTGTACAGGAAACAAGAGAAGTTGTGGCCTATCCATGTAATGATTGTGTCTACATTACAAGGAAAATCATTTTCTAAGTTCATTTGGTTGAACAAAATTATCCACCAGATATTTCCATGGTACTTTAACTTGTCTTGAGTTTTCCTTCCTTTTTCGTAGGTATATTCTTTCTTCTTTTATCATAAGGAAAGGGCTAGAGATTATTATTTTCAACGTGTGATGTGTTTTTAATTTTAAACGCCATTACCCCACACTTGAGTTTGTCCTTAGTGTGTGGCAAGGTCACCCAACAGTGAGGGATCAGGGAGAGAGCCTTGTTAGGATTTAGAGGGGCAGAGCTGTGCTTTGCTTCAATTCTTGGCTAAGTGTTATAACTTCTGAATCACACTTTTCCTTGCGCCTGTAAAATGAAAACCTTTGTGGGATTAATAATATACATGTGTGTAGCCCTCCTGTTATATGTCCAGCTCTGTTTTAGGATCTGGAGATGCAGATTAGAACATATGTAAACCCAACTGTCTTCATGATTTATAACCTAATGGATGAAGGCATTAGCCTGGAAACAAATAATATGTATATATTTATTATATTAAAAGTGCTGCCTAGAAGACAAAACCAGAAGTAGAGAAAGAGCTTGGGTTATGTTGTGTTGAGGGGGACCATTTAATCTAAATCAGCCCAGGAGAGAGTGACTGAAAGATTAATCGTACCCGTGAGGCAGCCTTGTGAAGATTCCTTCAGACAGAGATAACAGCAAATGTCAGGGCTCTGGGGCCAGAACAGATGGGCATGTGATAGGGAAAGACAAGCAGTCCATGCTATCCACAAGGGTAGGGAAAGGGATTGGGGCGAGATTGTAAGACACGTGGCTCGGTGATGAAGGAGAGGCCATCTCTGGGTGTTTCAGGCTGTCCTAAGGTGTTTGGATTTTATTCTCACTTCAGTGAGATACCGCTCAGGGTTTCCAGAAGGGAGGGTGCTCTGATGAGGCTGGGGCCTCACAAAGGTTGCTCTGACAGTTGCATGCAGCATGGTGTGCAGGTGAAGCAAGAGTGGGAGCAGAGAATAATCAGGAACATTTAAGACCACAGTGACACTCCAGGTGAGAGGAGATGTTGCCTTCCACCAGGCTCTTAGAACAGTCGGAGAAGTGTGGCTTCCCGTGTGGCATACCCGTAGAGCTGCGTGACTGCTGATGATCGCAGGTGCATGTGATGGAAGGAGGACAAAGATGGCAGGCTGTGCCAAGTTGCTAAGGAAGACAAGGCCAGTATAGCGACAAAGAGGAGAGCTGTATACCTTTATTGGGTGGGGAGGGGGGAATGGGGCTCACTTGAGTGTGCACACAATCACAGGTGAGGAAACTCAGGGGTGAGCCGTCTCAGGTGCACCATCTCAGGTGAGGCATGGCAAGTGTCCCAGCTCAGGTGAGGCATTTCAGGTGCACCACTCCAGGTAAAGCGGCTCAGGTGAGGCATCTCAGGTGTGCCATTGCTACTCAGTTTCAGCTCTTGGTGTCTGTGGGAATGAAATGTAGACTCTGTTTGATCCATCATCTATTTTTTCAAGTCAAAGTGTAAATGTAGAAGTGCAGGTGCAATCCTGATTTTCAAATGTTGGTTTATAAACTGCAAACACTCTTTTAAAAACTCCACGCATAGGATCGGGTCATTGGCCATCAGTCTCTGCACATCTAGCATGAAAGCATTTAGCAGTCTTGTAGGAAAGCCCTTTCTTAACAAAGATGTGATAAATGGAAGAATAAACCATACCCTGAATGAATAAACAACTTTAATAAGAGAAACACTCATTATTCTCTATCCAAGAAAAGTAAAAGGAACATCAGCTATGAAATAGAGGAAGCTGCTGAATTAGTTTACAAGTATTTATTGTATCTGTAACATTTGACCAAGTTTCTGCCAAGGGCTAATGATGAGACTCTTTAATTGGTGAAGTGTTCTTGATTTATTGCCCCAAATAAAGTAGTTAAAAACTTGATTCTTGATAATGTATGAAGTGATATATGATTTTTACAATTACAAAGCATCACAAATGAATATGTAATTTGCCTGAAATAAATGATGCTACATAAACTTCATTAAAGGAAACACAATTTCTGTCATTACATTATCAGAATAATAGAGCTATCTAAAACAAATGTGCAATATTAATGTTTCAAAGAAGGATTAATAAGTAGGGGGTGTGCTCACAGCTTTATGAACCAGTGTCTTAAATTCCTAAGGAAATCATTTTACATGTTTTTATTATGTTACAGTTAGCTAACATATGCGTGGTCAACTTTTGGAAGGCAGTGGGTGTAGTATTTGTTTATATTGCATGATATCTTATGGCGTATTAGAAAAGCACGCTTATTTAATAATAACTTACTAATAGAAACTCACACCCGTGATAGGAATATGTCATAGGAGAAAGAGTTTGACCCGTTGTTGCACCGTGCTGTATGTGAAGGCTCCCAGTAACTACTGACTCCACTGACTACTATGGCAAGTACAATAAATCCTGGTAAACTAGGTTTAATTTTCTCTACTTGGACTTCTTATCTGAACCACAGAGCATGGACTATCCCCCAAGGATGGCACAAACCTAGCAGCATTCCAGGTGCTGAAGACAGGAGTTAGTCCCTTACACTCAGTGGACACTTTTGGGTATTGGGGCTCCTGCCACCTGCAGGACTGGAGGAGGGAGGCTGCTCTGAGGGCACATAGTTCCTGCTTACTGCACTGTGCATACACTTCTGACCACTGCCACTAGGGCTCCTGCCACCTGCGGAACTGGAGGAGGGAGGCTGCTCTGAGGGCACACAGTTCCTGCTTACTGCACTGTGCATACACTTCTGACCACTGCCACTAGGGCTCCTGCCACCTGCAGGACTGGAGGAGGGAGGCTGCTCTGAGGGCACACAGTTCCTGCTTACTGCACTGTGCATACACTTCTGACCACTGCCGCTAGATGGTAGTGACAGCTCACACTTCCGAATTAACGTTTCTCACTAACCACGACGGAGACAGTGACTACCACTGAGTGCATTTCGACCAGGAGCCAGGCTCATCGTTCACATTGAGGCTGATCCTCAGACACCCTGGTGAGGAAGAAACATAACCCCCACTAATCACAGAGGAAGCCCGGCTCAACTTCACCCTGCCCACCGGTGAACCTGCTTTGTGACGCTAAGCCCATTCTTCCTCTATAGTTGCACATGGTAGACTCAGTGGAATTCCCACACCCTCACTTAGGTGTTAACATTAATTGAACCCACAGGTTGCCATATAAAATATGTTGTAAAGTCATTAGTTTAAGTACACGTTGCTGGCATACTCACACGAACTTATTAACTCAGCTCGTTTAGAATTTATATTGATGGTTCCAGGAGTTAGAAGCAAAACTATAGTGCTTTGGGTAGGTCTGCCGAAAGCCACATGCTCTGCTATGTGAGACAGTTGAAGATCTGGATATCAGAGCTTGGTATCATAACAACAATAATATCTACCAGCCACTTAGGGACATATCTACTTGTGTATATGGCAGGGTGGTAGCTGGCTTGATCAGGTTACCTTTTGTTGCAAGTTGCTAGGAGAGTCCCTCCCTGGATCACCCTCGGTCATATAAATATAGCCGACTGGTAGGGGCTTCTTTTGCTAGTTTTGAAGCAGTGTCCACCAGGAGGGGGAATCTTAGTGGCCAGCATAGAACTCTACCTACAACAGGACCAAAAACCACGCTTCACATACAAAAACTAGAGGGAAAGGAAACCGCAAGGAATCTGGCCCTTGGGAATGTTCAAAGCATGTGGGAAAATGTGAACTGCCAAAGACTTTACAATTCAAGGTTAAAATCAAATTTATTTAGATTGACAGAAAAAACAGTGAGACTAATTGCTGATTCTCACTTATTCATATAGATTTATGGGGTACAAATGCAATTTTGTAACATGCATAGATTTTTGTAGTGGTTAACTCAAGGCTTTTAGGGTATCCATTAGCTGAATAAGGTACATTATACCCATTAAGTAATTTCTCATTCCTCCCCTTCCTACCCACACCCTCCCTCTAAGTCTCCATGGTCTTTTGGGTCATACTATGTCCATGTGTATGCATATTTAGCTCTCACTTATAAGTGAGAACATGGAGGCTTTTGCAACAATATGGGTGGAACCGGAGGGAAGACCACTTGAGGTCAGACTGCAGTGTGTCTGGGTTCACACTTTCATGACCATTTCTGTTCCTCTGATTCAGGCTCTTCCTGTAGTGACTCAGTATAGTACACAGGAAGATAGAAAGTATGATCAAAAACTTGAATAACTATTTCAGTGTCCTCTCTCATTAGCTTCCCACAGTGGCTGGGCACAGTGGCTCATGCCTGTAATCCTAGAGGTTTGGGAGGCTAAAACAGGAGGATTGTTTGAGACCAGCCTGGGCAACATGGTGAGACCCCATCTCTATAAAAATAAAGAAAAATTAGCTGACTCTTGTGGTATACCCCATCCTTCCAGCTACTCAGTAGGGTGAGGCAGGAGGGTGACTTGAGCCCAGGAGGTTAATGCTCTGGTGAGCTCTGATTGCACCACTGCACTCCAGCCTGGACGACAAAGCCTGTCACTGTCTCTAAATAAATAAATTAGTTAAATTAATAAATGTCTTACAGTAAGTAAGCCTGGCTATCTTACTTGAATCTGAGACTAAACCGTTTGTAGCAAGTGGCTCCCAGACAGTTGGTGAGTAAATTGAGGCAAAAGAGCAACCATTGCCAAAATATGACCCAAAGAAAATGTTGCATGAGAAATCTGTAACAAGAAAATAAAGTAATCTTAGCCTTAAGATGCTTTTTGCTCAACCTGGATGTTAGTGCAGTTGTTTCTTTAAGGCTCTGGGCCTGTAAGAGAGAAAAAGGATATACACAATTGATTCCTAAAATCATTTGGTATGGAAACCACATTCCCCAGATACCAACTGACATCCAGCCGAAAACCCCTTAGGAAATGTGACTTTAGATCAATCACTGAAAGTAAATGATTGTGTGCTAATTTCTAATAGATTTTTTTTTTTTTTGGTTATTGACAAAGTCAAAAATACCTGCTTATCCCTGAGCATGAGAGAGGGTGTCATAAGTGTGAGTCTCACATGTTGGTAGACAGTTTGCCCAAAATAGAGGAGAGATCAAGAGGCATCACACTCAGAATACAGAGTAATCCTTAATGCAGCCTTTAAAGAGAACTGAGAAGAGTGTTGAAAACAGGTCTCCTGGGAGCTTACCACCAAGGTAAGAATGAAGGAAATTAATAAATTTTCAAAAAAAAAGGTTAAAAACTGAGTTAGATAATTGAATGCAGAACTTCTGGACCATCTAGAGAAAGGACATGGTGTCACAGGAGTGAGGAAGTGACAAGAAACCAGGAGATGGCATTACTTGAAGGTTGTTATTTCACAGTGTATATGAGTGACAGTGGTGGTATGGACTCTCACAGCCTAAAATCATAAAACAATCATTTGAAAGGCAGTCAAAGCTAGTAGCTTCAAGCAATGACTTTTCCTCATAGAATATCTTTCTTCAGCAAATGTAGATTTAAATTATAAATATCACCGAAAAAAATTTAGTTTTGTGTGCCCTGTTATTCTTAAAGAGTTCGTGTGATTGGTGGACCGAAGGCATTCTCGGTGAATGAAGAGCTGATAACTCTGAAAGATTCTGATTGTAGATACCTCCAGTCTAGGATCTCTATGTATATAAGTACTTGGGGAAAAAAGTGAACCTTTGTATTTTCCAGTTTGTCTGGTAGTTACCGGAGTAAGGAAAATAAGAGAGATGTCCCAAGCACCTTGGAGCTTGGCACTGGCTCCAGGCTGACTCATCGCATCGCAGCGGAGGCATGTGTGATCAAATAAGTTGGAGTGAAGCTCATGGGCCTCCCAGAGCCTCTAGGAGATTTCAGATGCAGATGAGTGGGTTCAGGGAAGCAAGGGCTTCCCTGAGATTCTTATTCAACAGCAGTGCGTGAACCTGCTTTATACACAAAGTAGTGAGAGAGTTCTCTGAATCACGTGATGCTACATGAAATAAGCTGGCCACAGGGCAAATACTGTGTGATTCCACTTAAACGAAGAATCTAAAGGAATCAAACTCACAGAAGCTGCGAGAAGAAAACTGTTGTTACCAGGGAGGGGTCAACGAGGAGTCACTGTTCAAGGAGTATAACATTTCTGTTATGTAAGATGAGTAAGTTCCAGAGATCTGCCGTGCAATCTGTCTTTATAGTTAACTATACTCTGTTGGGCATTTCAACATCTTTTAAGAGGCAGATGTCATGTAATTTATTCTTATCAATAAAAATAAGGAAATACAGAAAGAAGACATCTGGTTTTAGGATGCTCTTTCATTCTGTACAATTTTTGGCAAAGAATTTGATCTCTAAATTTCTTCCTCTGCAAAATAAGTCTCTACCTTTACCTTCATACTAAGATGGTGACGTAAAGTTAAAACGGATGAATTGTCTGCTGTTTATGTCAAAGTATTACAGAAATCTTTGCCATTAGAACTCCCGTTATTCACTTGATTTGTTGTGAGTAGAAGGGAATGTATGACATGAGATGATTGTGTGACACTCTACGTGAAAACACGTTGAAAGTATATGTGCTATGCCATGGTTTCTATTTAGTAATGACTTGTCACTGACTGCAAAGTAGATCTCAGTGTGAAATGATCTTCTCTGTAGGTCATTGTGCTATGTGCTTTAATGACTTCAAATATGTATCAGATTTGCTTTCTAAGCTACTCCATGTTGTTCATTTCTTTCTTACTGTGAATGTGCTAAGAAAGGGGAGAGGTGGGGCCCCATGGTGGACGTGCCTGGCCCCAGATACCCCCTTCTATCTGTGCAGGCATCTCCCTGTGCAAGTTTCCAGCTTCCTTATCAATGTTTGCAGCCTGATCTTCTAGGCTGCTCTTTGTTAGAGATGAAGTGATTTTTTGGGCTGCTTTGTGTTAGAAGGGAAGTTCTGCTGAGGACTCTTTGCCCTCACTATCTGTATAAATAGTTTTTGCTCAACCTCCTGAATCACACCGACAGTAACATGTAATCTGGAATGCACCACCCTCCCATGGGGCCAGACCGCAGATGGGACCTGGGCCCAGTGGCCTGCATTGCAGAGCTCCCAGAACTTCTAGCTGCCTTCCTCTCACTGCCTTTTTCTTTATGCTACCCCGGGGCATTTCAGTGATTTCATGATGACAGGGTCACCTTTTATATTTGATTTTTGGAGGGGTGACATTTACCATAGGTAGAAGAATTTTACTATCATGTATTATAATTCCAGATTCTGTAATGAAAACACATCTGAGCAGATGCTGCTTAAGTTGGATAGGAGCTAAGAAAGATTTTAGGCCGGGCGTGGTGGCTCACACCTGTAATCCAAGCACTTTGGAGGCCAAGGTGGGCAGATTACCTGAGGTTGGGAGTTCAAGAAAGATTTTAAAGTTCTTTATTAGTGCTCATACTGCCACAAATAATTATTGATATTCTTAGTGAATAAAAGCCAGAGAAAGTGGGAGGGACCCAAAATGTAATTTTAGATTGTTTTAAATTAGGTGACTCTCAAGGAATTATACTTCTTCTCTTAAAGTAGTATGGGCTAGGTGTAGTGGCCCACACCTGGGGCCACTACAAAAAAAACAGTAGTTTTGGAGGCTTAGACAGCCAGATCACCTGAGCTCAGGAGTTTGAGACTAGCCTGGCCAATGTGGCAAAACCCCTTCTCTACTGAAAATACAAAAAAAATAGCTGGGCTTCGTGGTGTGTGCCCGGAGTTCTAGCTATGCAGGAAGCCGAGCCAGGAGAATCACTTGAACCTGGGAGATGGAGATTATAGTGAGATTGTACCACTGCACTCCCGCCTGGATGACAACGTGAGAATCCGGCCCCCCGATAAAAGTACGTCACAGAAAGGCATCAAGATTCACTGCAATAGCATAGGCATGATGGCTCACACCTGTAATAGTAGCACTTTGGGAGGTCACGGAGGGTGGATCACCTGAGGTCAGGAATTTGAGACTAGCCTGGCCAACATGGTGAAACCCTGTGTCTACTAAAATTACAAACATTAGCTGGGTATGGTAGCGGACACCTATAATACTTGTAATCCCAGCTACTTGGGAAGCTGAGGTAGGGGAATGACTTGAACCCCGGAGGCAGAGGTTGCAGTGAGCCCAGATCACGCCACTGCACTCCAGCCCAGGTGACAGAGGAAAACTCCGTCTCAAAACAAAAACAAAACAAAACAAAAAGATTCACTGCACACTTTGCCTTTATTAGTTTAATAGCACAAGGAAAGGTAGAAAATTCACAAATATGTGGAAGTTAAACAACACGCTTAAGTAATTATTAGATCAAAGAAAAAAATTCAAGGGAACTTGGAAAATACCTTGAGATAAATGGAAATGAAATCACAACATAGCAAAACTTACAGGATGCAGCAAAAACGATGCCAAGGGGGACATTTGTAGCTGTGAACAATTACATTAGAATGTGAGATACTGAATCAACAACCTAATATATATTATAGAACTAGAAAAAAAGAACAAACTAAATCTGAAGCTTTCAGAAAGAAAGAATAAAGATTAGAGCAGAGATAAATAGAGAAAAGAATAGAAAATCAACTTAAACCAAGTTGCTTTTTGAAAAAGATCAATAAAATTGAAAATTTTTGGTGAGATTCATCATGAAAATTGTCATGGACTGAGCACGTAGTATATATGATCATGGCTAATTCTTCTTATTACTGGTAAAATTAAATCTTCATGGGAAAACAGACAAATATGATATACAACACATCATTTGGTGGGCAAATTTATTGTGTATGTACTTGCAAATGTCGGTTCTGTGACTGGAAAGGCCTCGGCTTTCTGTAAGCAACTTGCCTTGGTTCTCACACTTACTGCAATTAATTTACTGTCCAAGAAAACTTAGGCTCATAGAACATTGAGAGTAGAAAAAATCAAGGAGAGATTGCCTGGAACATGGAACAAAACATGCTGATGTGTTTTCCAGGGCTAAATTTAGTTTTCTGTGAGTAAAACAACAGAAATCTTTCCCAAGATGTGTTGGTAAATATGAGTTGGTTAATAAACTCTTCTGAGAAGCTGATCTTTTCCTCAGGGCAAACACTGTACTGTAGACAAGTGACGAACTAAGAGTCAGAAGACGTGCGTTCTTCTGATCCTCTTCCTCCATTGTGAGGTCTTGGAAAATGTAGGTCAATAACGTGCTGGTAAAACTCCTCCTCTGTACAACTAGAGCCAGAGTCACATAATCTCCATTCCTTCCTGTAACCTGAATCTGTGATTCTATCTTACAAAAATTCCTGCTCAATTTCTCAGCTATGGGTCCCCCATCTCCTTGAGTGTAGTCAGTTATCTTAAGAGGGGGCCACTCTTTCTTGAATTAATTTAGTACACTGGATAGTCACTTAAGTGTGTCAGCCACATGCCACGTAAAAGCGGCTTATTTTGTGTCCTTCAGATTAATGCAAAAAATTATGAAAAGGAACTTGTATTGAAATACGGGCTAGGGGCATTTTGCATTTTAATAACACAACTTTTGACTTTGGTAGTCTGATTCAAACAATAGGACCTAAATCAATAGATTATCTATTGTCTTAACTGTATAATTTGATATTTTAATGAAATAATCATTAGTTCACTTTTCAAAGAAGTCAGTTTATTCTATTGAAAGTATCTGTGTTACAGCTTGTACTAAAGTGAGCCTTATTTGAAAGCTCTGTTGGGATTGATAATATTTTCGACTTCTAAAACTATGTCAGTATAAATATATATATCAACTGTCATACCTTTCACTGGCATATAATTATCTAAGGATTATATTATTTATCATATTTTTACAGATAAATGCAAATGAAATGCACAGTTATAATACATACAGAGTATTAAAACTTTTCTTAGTTGGCATTTTTATATTTAAATGGAGAACTATTTCCAGTAATAATTTTATCCAGGTGTTTTCTGTCACCCTTCAGTTTTGCAGGAAATTAATAGTCTCAGTAGTTTAACATTCCCTGTTTCAATCCCTCAAGCTTTTCCAACTGTACTGACATTTTTGGCTGAGGTGTAGCCACAGTGTCCTAGAAATCAAGAAGGATATCAGGACATTTAATTAGTCAATTAATATAAATTTGTATTTTGAAATTCAAATTGTGTATTATATACAGTTTACTGAACCAAAGCACTTTGTTCAATTAATTTTATGGAAATGAAATGTGATTATCAGGAACAAGAGCCCACAGGGTTCCTAAGGAAATGTCTTCTTACTCGACCTTTGGAGGTTGAAGAACGTTGTAGAAGCAGGCATGGCTGCACGTGGATATGGAGCCATCATCGTTCTCCCACGGGGCCTAAGCCAGCTGCTCTTACATACTTGATATTCTCTTGTGACTCTCACCTTTCCTCTGGTATAAATAGGGGAAGAATTTTGTCACTGAGCTTTTAGCAAAACACCTCAGTGGTTTATGAGAACCTGGCGATTAGGAAGTGGAGGTTGCGGTGAGCCGGGATCGTGCCATTGCACTCCAGCCTGGGTAACAAGAGCGAAACTCCATCTCAAAAAAACAAAAAAAGGGAACCTGGCGATTTGAAATGTATCACTTTCCACAGCACGTAGTTCAAAATGCAGTACTTAATGTAATATTTATGTAACAAAATCAAATTTTAATTCTACCAGGGGAGTTAACCATGCAAAAGAATTCCATGTCAGCTCCTTTTGTAAAATAATCACTTTCCAGTATTCCTGATTTCCCCCGTATCAATGGTTTTCAAATAGGGGTGATTTTGATTTTGCCACCCCAGGGGCAAATGGCAATGACTGGAGACATTTTTGGTTTCAGAAACCCAGGGAGAAGTACAAGGTGTGTGGTGGGTGGAGGCCGCAAAAGCTGCCTGATACCCTGCCCTGCACAGATGTGCCTACGACCAAGGCTTACCCAGCCCTGGATGTCCATGGTGCTGAGGCTGAGAAGCCTGTTTCTAAATCTATCTATCTGTTAAGAGATGCACATCTACTCTTACCAAACAGAACATTTTGTAACTTTATTTTGAAATACAGATTCAGAGGGTTGAACAAAACAGTACAGAGAAGCCCTGTCTTCATTTCACCTCCCAGCCCCCCACCAATGGGAAGGGCCACACACCTCCAGGACAAAAGCAAAGTCGGGAAATTGACGAGGGGGTGAGCCACGGACCGATTTCAGATTTCACCAGGTTTCATGAACTCTGAGATGCCCGTGCGTGAGTCTGTGTAGAGTTCTGTGTGACTTATCACGGGTGTCAATTTCTGTGACCATGGCCACAATCAGGATACCACCCAGCTCCATCACCACACAGACCTCCCTGGGAAACCCCTTCAGAGTTGCACCCCACCCTCACCTACACAGGTTCCAATCTTTAGCAGCCTCTAATCTACTTACCATCTCTATAATTTTGTCATTTCAAGAATGTCGTATAAATGAAATCATGCACTATGTAACCTTTTGAGAATGGCTTTTTGAAAGGGCACGAGTACCTTTAAAAATAGGAAATGAATATGATGTCAGATTAGCTGATTTCTCCCATTAAAATTCCATAACAGCCCTCCTATCAATTAAGAGTTGCATTTGGCTCTGAGTAATGGAAAATAAAAATAACAGTGTTTTATATTAATATTTTATTTTATTTTTTATATAATATGTGGAGAGAGATGTCCTGGGGCTGAGATGTTGTCTCCACCTGGGATCCGGGCTCCTTCTGGCATTTTCTGGGCTCTTTGCAGCGTGGCTCTGACTCTGCATGCATAGGACACCTGCAGCACCCCCACATTCTGAGTAGGGAGAGGGAAACAAAAGGATGCAGCCCCACCCTCTACAGGGCTTCCCCAGAAACCTCACTCAACGGCAAAGACTCATTGACAACGATCTGTCTCCTGGACACTGTTAGATGAAAGAGAAACTAGGAATGTGAATTATTAGCACTTTCACACTCTAAAGGAGACTGAGGATTGGGTAAACAAAAAAGCAAAGGAGAGGCCAGGAGCGGTGGCTCATGCCTGTAATCCCAGCACTTTGGGAGGGTGAGGCAGGCAGATCACCTGAGGTCAGGCATTGAAGACCAGCCTGGCCAACATGGTGAAACCCTGTACTAAAATACAAAATTAGCCAGGCATGATGGTGTGTACCTGTAATTCCAGCTACTTGGAAGGCTGAGATGGGAGAATTGCTTGAACCCAGGAGGCAGTGGTTGCAGTGAGCTGAGATTGTACCACTGCACTTCATTCTTACATAGATGACCAGCATTGTCTGCTGCAAATACTAGGAACTGTGTCTTGCAGGAAAGGCCACTGAGTGAGAGTAAGCAATTTATTGAATGGGATACACTTAGGAAGTGATAATTTTGGCTTTGAAGCCAGGTCTTTTATTTTGAATCGGGGCCGATGGTGTAAAATATTGATAGGGAAGGTCCATTGGAAAAGTTAGTTACTAATGCTTGTAGGGTAACACATTGCTGTAGGATGAACACAGGCAGTGATTCACTAGTGACACTGGGGCCATTAGCATTCCTGGGAGCTTGCTTTGAATGTTTTATGTAGGACACTTGGTCCAGACAGCAAATTCTACAGAATCGCCAGCTTCTGGTAATATATCTGCTGTATCTAAACTGCATGGTAACTTTAGGCTACTTAACAATTTAAATGTATTTAGGATTGAAGAAGACTTTATTTCTGTTGACTCACACAAGGGATTTGGAGTGTCCGAATTACACAAAAGTCATATTTTAAACATGGTCTGTGTCTGTTTGCTTGTCTTTGACAGGTTTATATTTTAAGACAATTTATATTCTATAGAAGGTTTAGGAAGGGACAACAATATACTCTTAAAATCGATGAGAAAATGTCAGAAATATGATACATGCCACATTTCTGAATTAATTGAAACTTGTCACTTTCAATTTCTAAAATTATAGGTTGTTTTTAAATCTGAATTGAGAACTCAGCCTGTTGATGGCTCTTGGCAGCTACATATACCCAGGTTATGGACTGTTTAATGTGGATGAATTATTGAAACTTCATCCCACGTTTGCTTATCCTATAGAGGGGCTGATTTTATCAGAGCTTAAGAACAATGCATGTAATATGATTTGTGTGTGGTAGGTGCCCAGTTGGCTCTGTTACAGAGACCAAGTTAATAACATTTTCTAATAGAGATTCTGGTGACCTGGGGAACTATTGATTTTTCATGTGTCAACTTAGTGGTAAGCAACCAATTTTCTATTAGAAGTTCTTATAATGTGATGTCCCCGTTCATTTCCTCTGAAAGTACTTTCCCACATCTAGGTATTAAAATCTGAATGGTTCATAGGAAGCTGAGTACATAGAGCAGCATTTAATTCCATTGATTGCTATCATGATGAGATGGATAGAATGTCAGACAAGAGGTTTTGAAGATACAGTGGCTTCCTAGTGACAGGCTTATCCCTCTGCTTGTTTGCTGAACTGTCAAGAAAGGCAATCGCTTCCACCAGTATTTTCAGAGTAAAATCAATGTCGAGGTACTGTGTTTCTTATCATGGAGAATAGCTCTTTCTGTCCTGCTGTCAGTTATAAAATAGCTTGGCTTGTAAATTTTTGTTAACTCAGTACCTGGGATATTACTACGATTATCTTGAAATTAAGTCCATCTTAGAATTTTGGTCCTTAACCTGACACCCATAGTGCTTTTAAATGCTGCCCTTCTCACTGGAAATGCTAATTCCTTTTTAACCTGGTTTGTTGATTTCAAAGATCTGTCTCCCTTAAAGAAGGTCAAATCCTGAATGGCTGTGCTTTCCATGTGTGTGATGTAGTAACTTTGGGCTTGAAAACTAAGAGACTCACTTTAGTTGGCTTTTAGATATAGTTTATTTGGCATTGGACCAAGAGATTGGGGGCAGAAAATAAATGCCATGTTGATGATGCACACGTTATCATTTTTCCTGGGGAGCCTAATGAGTATACAGTGTGCTTTTTACAAATGTTTCTTTTTACATTTAATGATACCAAGTTTATTACTTTTTAATTCCACCAAAAATTTGTTCTTAAACACAGGGATGTTAAAACAGGAAGTTGTACAGGCTAAATAAAATAACAGCACCCATTAAGATATCAATAAACACTTCAGGAGTTTGCTTTTTAGAAACTGCATTTTGTGTGTGTTTGTGCGTTGTTTGTGCTTGTGTTTGCATGTGTGTTTGTGCATATCTCCCTCTGGATGTGCATTGTGTGCATGTGTGTGCTCGTGTTTGGATGTCTCTCTGGGTGTGTGTGTGTGTGCACATGTATTTAGGTACGCATGTATGCATGTGTGTACTTGTGAGTGCATATCTCTGGGTGTGCATGAAGATCCTTGTGACATGCATGTGTGTGTGTGCACATGTCTAGGTGTGCATGTGTGCATTTGTGCACATGTCTCTAGGTGTGCAGGTGTGTGCTTGGTGTATATGTTTCTCTGTGTGCATGTGTATATGTGTGTGTGCTTGCATGCGCACATCTCTAGACGTGCATGTGTGTGCATGTGGTGTGCTTTGTGCATGTGTGTTTGCATGTGCACATGTCTAGGTGTGCATGTGTGCATGTATGTGCTTGTATGTGCATATGTCAGTCTGGGTGTGCATGTGTGTGCACATGTCTTTCTGGGTGTACATAGGTGTGTGCATGAGTGTGTTTATGTGTGCATATGTCTCTGGGTGTACATGTGTACATGTGTGTGCACATGTCTCTGGATGTGCATGCATATGTGCAAGTGTGTGTGTGTGTGCGCCTGTGTGTGCATGTATCCTTCTGGGTGCACACATGTGTGTGCCTGTGTGTGCATCAGATCGTCTTTCTGCTCCCAGCCGGGTGAATTGGACTTTAGGCACCTTACTCTCTCTGGGGGTCAGTTTCTGCATCTAGGTTGCAAACACGATCTCTCATTGAGAGGTTTCTTTCTCCTTCAGAGTTCTGTCTCACATAGTGTTGGAATGAGAATGTAGTGCCACGATAGAACAAAATAATTTAGTAAAGCAAAAATAATTACAGAAATAGGTTATTCATAAGTAGGATTTATTTTAAATCCTATAGGCAGATGCTTTAGGTCTTACCATGATCCATGACATGCAAGATAATTATGGACACAGTTGTAATTGATTCCAAGTAGCCCAGCATCTACTTTGAGGAATGCTAAGGAGGACAGTTCTGTATGTGTTTAGAAAAAAATGTGTTGATGTAACTGTAATACTGGATGTGGAGTTGGAGACCTGAATTAAATTTTTAACTCTTATTTTTAAGAGTTGTGTGTGTGTGTGTGTGTCTGTGTATACATAAAATGTATAAATTCATATATATGTCCATTTTATATGTACATAATATAGATAAAATGGGTAGGTTGATTTAAATATCAATATATAAATATATTGATATTTTTATATAATGTATAAATATATTGAAATATTTTAATATAATTTATAATTATATATATAATTATGTATAATATTATATATCAAATAAAACATGTAAGTTAATATGTAATCATAAAAAAATGCATTGGGTTCCCTGGGCATTGTGGTAGAGCACTTTGCAGTACTTGAGTACCACATAATAGGGTGCACAGTATCAGTGTGATTGTACCAGGGTGACTGATCTCCTCCTCACTGGAACTCACATGTCACAGTCTGCAATAAAGCACTGCCATATGATCATTCATCTACCCTTCTTGGACTGTGGGCTGCCTGAAATATGAGTGATTTTCCCATTTGTTCCTCTGTTCTCACTCGTAAAGTACTTATAACTCAGAGAGCTACTAATGTTCCAGTAAACCAAACTCACAAAATATTTTCTAAATTGTTATGCCATCTAAAAGTAAATGCAGCTGTCTCATTGCATGGAGAAGCCGAAGCTGCTGGTAGATGCAAAACCCCTCGTGGGATGGAAACAATATATATTTTTATACTTGTTCCCAACATACATTCCTTTAAATGTTAAGTCAGAATGATATCCTTTATAATTTCCTCTCCTCTTTTTTCTTACTTTCTGGTTTCCAATAAAAATTTGTTGTTTAATGGAAATTATTGTTTTCAAAGTAATACTATATGCAATATTGTATATAAGATAAAACAAAATAATAAATTTAAATTAATCATATTACAACTATTTTTCACATTGCTGACCACTGAATAATTTGACTTTGCAGTCAGAGTGGTAGTTTAAAGAATGCAGAATTGAGGGTTAGAAAAAGTTAATGCGATTTAGGTAAACATTCCAAATATCTGTAAGGAGAAAAGTTATTCACAGGCAATACTCTAATGTAATTGAGATGAAAGATAATGCAAATACTTGTTTACAGTGTGTGCAGATGAAAGTTTTGTTAATTGCATTTTTGTACTTTCAAATGTGTGATGAATATGGATTTAATTGGGTTTGCCTCAGCTCCTATTAACACAAAATTTGTCATCAAACTATTTTCTGGTATTAGAATAGATAGTATGATAACATACATTTTTTTAAAGCTAAGACGTTTTATATACACAGAATCCATTCGTTGCCATTCAATGCATTTGGTTCTGGGAATACAATGCATAAGAATTTACTTAACATCTTTGAGGCATACTCTTCTCATAAATAAAATTCTGGTCATGGTTGATAATCTTTAACATCCCTTCCAGTTATGACATTTACTCATTAATCCTCCTGTAAGTGTACTTTACTCTGTGTACAAGGGATTTAACTAAACACCGAGAAGGAGCAATGATGGTCAATAGTAGATCCACCCTGGGAGTAACTTATGTTCATTGGTGAGAGAGGATACTCAGGTGGATCATTGTAATACAGGGACTTGCATGGCCACAGCAAGGAGCAATGCTATGGCCCATGAAGTTCAGGGCCGGTGAGCTTTCTAGCTTACCCACGGAGGGCTTCATGGAAATGGTGGCACTGAATTGCTGCTGGAAAGACAATAGGATTGACATCGCAGGAGAAGGGCCACCAGCAAAGAAACAAAGTGAAAAGATGTGTGAATAAGAGAGAGAACAAGTCCTTAATTTGGCACTGAGCACAGGGAGGTTGAGAAAGCAGGTTGGACTAATCCCTGGGAAAATCAGCAGCAATGAGAAGCCAGGGAAGGTGTTTGAGTAAGGGTAGTGGGTGTGAAAAAAATAGAATTAACCTGTTTTAATAAATAAATTAATTTTCAGTGTGTAGGATGGGCTGGAATGGTGACTGGTTGAAAGTGGGAAGGTTTTAGGAGATAATGACAGTAAAAGTTAGAGGGTGTGTTTGATTGGAGGCATAAAGTTATGGGGATGATGGGTGAAGAATGTGAGGAATGGGTGCTCCAGAGAGAGCTTTGACTTTGTTGGGCACATGGTTTACCATGGAGCACAAAGGGGAGCACATGGAGGAATCAATCATGATCCCAAGTGCTGATGCTCAGAGACTAGGACGTTCCAATTCTAGACAGAAGAGTGACAAAGCCTAAGAGGGGTTCAGGCTGGAGGAGGTTGGATTTGAGGTGCTGGTGTTTCCTAGTGGAGATTTCCACTGATCCTCTGGAGATGTGATGATGGGTTTGGAGACTGGCTGGTGCTTAGCAAGTATCGTTGTAGGAAATATGCAAAGAAAAGGTGGACAGTCGTGCAACATGCAGATGGCAGAAAAAGATTTAAAGAAACAAACAAGCAAACAAAAGAGGGCCCAGAGATGCAGGGAAGACAGGAAACAGCCAATGAATGAGCAGTCAGTAAATGATGCTTTAAATATTAAATGTGTGTACCTCTAGAAATGATGAGATTTGACAACCAAGCTAAAATAGATAAAATGGTCAAGATAATAAGCATTTTATTTTATTGACTACAATCTAGCAATAGTAACTTGATATTTTAATTTTTAATTTTAAGGTGTGCTTTTTAAAGCTGTATTTGATGATATACCTTTTATGGTTGAAGTATTTATTTTTGAGGATTGTAATTGTTATTACTTAAAATCTTGCTCTGCAGTTTATGTTAATGGTATCAAAGCCAGTTCTTCAACATTTTGGGAAAGAAGATGTTGAAACTTGAAGTTTGGTATGATACTTCCTCTCTGGCTGTCCTGTAATCAACTTATCTACATGTTGTTATAAAGTACTTCTAAAAATTATAATTTAAGTGAAATTCTCTTTTTCTTGGTTCTAGTTTCATAATTGTAATTTTCAAATAAATTACTTCACCGTGATTGTAAATAAGTTTAAGAAGTAGAAACAATACCATTTTGCCATTATTACTGAGGAGCAAGTTCCACAATTTTTTTTTTGTGTGTGTGTACACACACATATGTATATATACATATATGTACACATACATACATGTGTACACATATATATATGCACACAGATAAAGAAGTTTTAAAACGTGTGCCTGACCTTAGCAAAATTATATTCGCTTGAGTCTATAAAAGAAAACTATTATGGAAAACCACTATAAATGTACTAACTGAGTAAAATAATTGCTACTTTAGTGGGAGGTGGGTGGGGTGGATGATACCATGGTAAGTAGAGGTATGATAATGTAGCATTAATTTACTTTTAAATGGCAAAAGTGTCCCATGTAGTGAACTTGCTATCTTTACACACATCACAGAAAATACAGCCAAACTGTATAGAGTGAACTACTTTATTCATTCGATTGGTGAAGAAGCCATAGGCCTGCATGCTGCTTGCTAAGCTTTCTTAAGCACGTGCTACAGATAGTGGAGTGGCACATTGCTTCCTCCCTTCCTGATTTGAAGGTAATCACTACCAAGGTACTCGTTGGTCGTCATGGTAGAGAAGGTCAAAATGAGCTTTCTGTCATTGTGCTATGTAGTAGACAAGCTCGCTGGAGTTTGAATGTTATCTCAGTTGTGAGCCTGTGTTTCCTCTTAAATGATCAAGAAACTTTGTCTTTTACATGAAGCAGCATGCAATACACAGACTAGTGAATTGATATGCATAGTCCTTAGAAACCCTTTCAAGATAGACTTCTTTTTCTGGAGATAAATTTTTAGTTGGAGTCGGTGCTAACAGTAGAAGCTGTTTTTGAATTTGAAGACTCAGGTATCTTCAGAAAACATAGTAACTGTACAAAATTTTATATGCAGGGGAAGAAGTGTTGGTAATTTTGCCCTTCAGGGATAATTAGTCATGTGTTCAGGATTAGGGAATTTTTAGCTTTTTAAATAGGTATGATTTTCTTCTTAAGTTGTACAACACCCAAATATTTGTACATGGGACAGTAAGGCACAAAAGTCAAATTCCTTAACTCCAGTTTTAAAAGCAGTTTTTAAATGTTGCAGTACAAACAGAAGTTAGCTTACAAATTGTTTAAAAACAAATCATTTATATTTCAGTTTTAAAGTTACATAATATTGCTGTTTTGAAACCAAATAAAAGGGAAAATTTGAGGAGGTTCAACAGCTCTCAGGATAAGTATCTTACTGATTCGGCATAAATATCACTGTCTTGTTATAATATGACTGGTGATGCAAATACTGTTTATTAGTTTTATTTATCTAAAATTTGCATGGTGTCTAGTTCCATCTAGTAATTAATTCTAACACACCGAACATGCAATGAAGTGTTCTCTTCCACATTCCTCAAGGAGTTTGACAACCACACCAACTACTTATTTAAATTATTCTTTGGGGCGTGATTAGTTGTTTCTCATTTGTTTTATTTGTTTCTTCCTTTCATTTTTGATACCCTACATTAACTCCAAATTCTGAGATATTTTAAAAGGCTGTATTGCTCCATTCTAATTTGCTTTTACATACTACTGCATTTTACTTTATAGAAATCATTGATCATTTTAGTCATTTTTGTGATTCTTTGTTGAGTCTGCCAATAATATTTTAGAAAAGCAATATTGTTTATACACATTGGAATTTTAAAAACAGATTTTTGTGTATCTCCATGTATTTCTAAATATAATGGCATCTGAAATTTCTACAATTCTATGGTTGTTTCTTACATGATGTTGATATGCAGATTTGCATTTAAGCTCCAGAGGAATTTGCAACTGACCTCAGCTGTTGACCCAATGAAATAATTCTCTCTCATATAATTTTCTTTTATTTGAAAGATATATATTCATGAAGAAAAAGAAAAACTACAAAAAAAAGAATTAATGATTGGTCCATAGTTCACTGATAACCATACAATATTTTGGTATGTTTCCATTCTTTTTTCCTAGAAATAGTTAATATCATTTTACCGTTACAAGCAATAGTCATATTGTTTTATAGTTATAATATTTCTAAACACTTGAATCTGATGATAAATCTTGTTGAGAGAGACAGTTTTCTAGAGTTGTTTCTTAAGTTTACCTACATGATTTACATGATTATTTGTTGATGAAGTTTAATAATTACTGTGGAAGGAGGCCCAAACTCTTCACATTTCTTTAAAGCTACCTTAAGAATATGAGTTATAAGCATGCACTTTAGGATTTCTAGAATGAATCATTGGGTGTTTCTTCTCATAGACTAAGGTTGTTATTTTATGTTACAAATTCCCCAGTCTTGAACTTACCATTCTAATTGATCTCTCAGCCCTATGAGTTATATTATCAAAAAATTCTTTTGTAGGATATATTTTTAGTGACCACATTTTTGCCCTCTCAGCATTTGTATGTGACATAATGCGTTTGTCTCTGCAAGTGAATAATTACATTAGTTAGGGCTGGGCGCGGTGGCTCAAGCCTGTAATCCCAGCACTTTGGGAGGCCGAGGCGGGTGGATCACGAGGTCAAGATATCAGGACCATCCTGGTCACCATGGTGAAACCCCGTCTCTACTAAAAATACAAAAAATTAGCTGGGCATGGTGGCACATGCCTGTAATCCCAGCTACTCGGGAGGCTGAGTCAGGAGAATTGCCTGAACCCAGGAGGCGGAAATTGCGGTGAGCCGAGATTGTGCCATTGCACTCCAGCCTGGGTAACAAGAGCGAAACTCCATCTCAAAAAAAAAAAAAATTACATTAGTTAGATTAAAATTCTTTCAGAAAGGCTCCCTGCCCCGCCCCCCAGAAATATATACAATATTATTCTTTCAGCCTGTAGCCTGTATTTGGTATTGCAGAAGACAGCAGTTTGGAATGAGACTTCTCCTCCCATTCTGCCAGGGACTTATGAACATTGGAACCTGAGATTTTCTAAGTATTTTATATCAAACTCTTTAGCTACACATTCCACTAGTGATTTAGAAATCAATGCATAGATTGGAATGTAGGAGACTCTCTCGGTTTGGATACTGAGGTTTGTTTATCAGCTTCCTTAAAACACTTAACACCACTATTGCTTTTTTCCTTAAATTTTACTTCAATTCTCTGTCTGCTAGCCCTCCTATTTCCCTCTTTTGTCTTCTTATAATGCACAGCTCTGTATCTTTTCAAGTTTTCCCTCTGATCACAGACTTTAATTCTACTGGCAATTTTCAGAGATGCAAAGAGAGATGCAAACATCTGATGATAAGCATGAGAGGGGATAGATGTGAGGAGCACCACCACAGGAGGAAGTCAGCCAGACAGCGGTGGCCTCCCTCCTCTGCTGAGAAAGCAGCCAGGCACCCCTTCCCTGGGGCTGCCAGTCCCAGAGTTCCCTTGATCTGACACCACACCAGCTCCTTTGCTCACCACAACATCCAACCAGTACCCTGATTTCTGTGTTTTCACCCTCATTCTTACAGAAGCATCCTCTTAATCCATTCATTGATTGATGGGCATTTGGGTTGATTCCACGATTTTGAAGTTGTGAATTGTGCTGCTGTGAACATCTGTGTGCCAATATCTTTATCGAATATTGAGTTCTTTCCGTCTGGGTAGATACCCAGTAGTGAGATTGCCTGGTCAAGTGGTAGTTCTTCTTTTAGTTCTTTAGCTGCAAATAGGGTACAGTATATACTGCTGGGGTGATGGGTGCACCAAAACCTCACAAATCCCCACTAAAGAACTTGCTCATGTAACCAAATGCCACCTGTACCCCAACAAATTATGGAAAAATAAAACTAAAATTAAAAAAAAAGAAACACCCTCTTAAACTTTGAGTAAATTTCTGTGGCTGCTGAAAGATATTCACGCACGCATGACCTGATTTGATGTGCTTCTCACAAAGACGTCATGAGAGGAGTAGCATAGACACTACAGGATTTTCACAGACATTGAAATGGCAACTCCATTCTGTTAAATGGCTCAGTCCACCAGACCTGGCTAGACGATTTTGAAAACTAGTCTCCAACCCAGTTGGATTGGAATCCCATCCCAATGTGTCTTCTGACACAGCTCAATATTTTTCTATTATACTTCGCTATCTTGCAACTTTAAAGAAGTCTATTCATCTGATAAGTTGACATTCTTCGGGTTCTTTATAATCCCAGAACTTAGCATTTACTGGAACTCAATATGTATGCACAGCTGGTGAGTCTTATGCTTTGCAAATGCAGAATGTCCCTTTCTGGAGTGGTTATATTCAAATTTGGTGACAATATTAGTGGATAAGGATATGGCCTTTGATGTCGGAGTGCAGATTTACATTCTGCTCCTCCTCTTGCTATGAGACCACAGTCAAATAACCAGGCCGTCTGTGCTGCTGTTTCCACAGCTTTAAAGTAGGGAGTTCTAGTTCATCTCCACAGAGATGTTGAGTTGACTGAACAAACTGACTAATTTTAAAGCTTTAGAAAGAATTGTGCCTGGCACTGAGTATGCATCATTCAAATATGTACTTATTTATTATTTTACCCTTTTACTATAACCAAACACTATTTAAAGACATGCTATAAGAAGCTAATTTTCTGCATAGTTAAGTCCTATTTCCTTTTCATATGTACAATGAGCAATTCCAATACCCAGCAAAATGACTGATGCTTTCTACATGTTCAGAAAGTAGTTGTTAAATGAATTCAGTGTGGAACATGTACCGATGAATTAATGAATGCTGAACAAAATTCTTCATTTTGTCATAGAGTATGTGATTCCTGACTTGCTCCAAGTTGGACTGTACTCTTCCAGCGGCCTGCCAAGTTCGCATGCCACAGTATTAAGTTTTCTGTTGGAAACATTATACGTTTCTGAAAACGGCAATGGGAGAGCATCCTGCTTTCTCATTCTCCTGAACAGTTGCACACCATTCTGGTTTTTTTTTTTCCTTTTCCAGTGGTATTTGCGAACAAGTAAGGAAATAACTGTGTAAATTCCGGAAAATTCCTTGCAAGAGGAAATAACTCTTGCAAGTCTCTAGTCAGCAAATTCATCATGAAGTGTCTACACTTTGTCAACGTCATCAAGGTCATAGAGAGCCTTAGTTTTTGTTTGTCTTGCGCAGTGCTGATCTGTAGCTGCCTGAGTGTGTGGAACAGCATGCCACCATCGGCGCAGATACCATTATTTACACCACGTATTCCAGAAAAAGCAGGTGCAGTGCTCTTATTTATATTAAGGACAAATAGGATTGTCAAATGTACTCGACATTTAATTTTCTCAAATCTTTAAAGTTTCATAGAAAATAGAACTTTCGTAACACTTTCTTGATTCTTGACATGTATTCAAGATGAATTATAGGGTTAATGACTGATTTTTTAAATGTGTAAAGTTTTCATTAACTGTATTGTTATTTTGAAAAGTTACACATTGAATATAGTTGGTGAATTATAAATTTGACTAAATGTTAGGCCTTAATTTTAGTATAAATTTTGTTTAAAAAATCACTTTCACATACTCAAATAATAGTTATTAATTCAAATAAATTTGTTGGGTCAACCTTTAGCATATAGATATAAATAATAATAAAATTTCTTGTATTTCTCTGACTTATTTAAAAACCATTAGATATCATCAGGAATATGTTGCTTATGTTAATAATATAGGTTCCTACTGTAAGTTACAGTTTAATCAGTAAAGGTATGCAATATAAATTAAGGCAATTATTTTTACTGAAAAAAATGGTATTAATATCATGGCTCAGCTTCAGATGATATTAACTTAAGACACCTAAAAATATGATAAAATAAATTTGAAATATAGCCTGGGATATATATCACTAGCAATGAAAAATATAGTGAATCTCACATTAAAACAAATATGTTTAAATAGAATTTAAGAATATTCCCCTAACTATAACATATCATTTATTTGTGAAACATTACTTTTAGGTGATTATCATTTAAGCCATTTTTAATCAATTCCAAAAACAGTTAAGATATTTTCTTTAATAAGATTATCCTTTCAGTTATAATTATCATAGTTATAAAGTTTAGAACTCATGTAATTTAAGGAGCAACTGATACATACGAGACATGGAAGAAGATTTCTTATATATTACATGAGTAAAGCTATGAAAATTATAGGAGATATCTTCAGCATTCTAACTTTAGGATTGTCTGGAACTCAGAACTTACCCACATGCAATTCCTGACTGTAGGCCTGGAAACAGATGGGTTGAATTTCAGTGGCCATAGGTTTGGAGCTATATATTACTCTTGACTTACCTTTTCTAAATTTATTCAATAAACGTCTAATCAGCTTCAGAAATACTAGGGGATGTGTATCCGAGTGTTGTGCTAGTCAGCCAGCTAATTTATGGGCTTTGCCACATTTGATGGCTTAAATACTCACCCCATAGATAATTTCCAGCTACTAATGATTTAACAACTACTTTGAACGCCTCCTAAATATTTAATAGTTTGCACTTTGAAGCCAGTGCAAGCTGGCTCCAGAACACCACTGAAAGTCTAACATTGCCAGAGGTAGATGGGCCGAATGTAATACTCACCTGGAATACTCTCCAATGTATGTCAACCAACTGACAATAATTCCGGAATTACTCATCTGTGGAGACGCTTTCCTCAGTGAGATTTGTCCATGGTGAGACTGTCTGGGGAAGTTCTCATGGGAAGTGAGTCCTGTTGCTTCACCAGGGATAGAATCCTATCACCCAGCAAAACACTTATGATCGATGAATGTGAGTTTGATAGTGAAGAATCACACATTTTATTATATTGGCGATGGAAACAGTGTTGTTAGAAAAGTATCAACTGTAACATAATAAAAATGGAAACATTTTAGAATTTTAGTGAATTTATCAGGACAGCTAAATTTAGGTAATAATTCTCCTTATGGCATTGTGTGCTATCATCCTGCTGTAGATAGATGATAGACGACTTGAGTTAATCTATTCCTGTCCTTATCCGACATTTTGGTCAGAACAAAGTATGTTTTCCGTGTTATGGTATAGTGAGTTTACATATAAACTTAACCTGGCTGAGATGTTTCTATGCAGTAAGTGACTCAGAATGATGAGTGTCTAGATAGTGTGGCATTCATCGGCATGTCATCAGAGCTGAAACTGTCACCAGCTTTTGCACATCACATGTTGACTCTTGGCCATCATAAAAATCCTTAAATTTATACATTTTCCGTGCAGATTAACAAAAACCTTTGATCTAGTATAAGAGCCCCACAAATTGTGTTTACCTGTTAATTAAACATTATGAACACGAGGCTGAAGGTACTGTAAAGACTTGGGAAGTTCTGCTGCCAGTGGGTAGAATTATCAGCATGGAATCTTCAGTGGAGGTGATCAGTGAGCAGATGGGCATAACAACACATTTGCAAGACATTATGTAATCACTCCAAGAGACTGCAAGTTTTATCACTAGGTGTGCAGTACCTGAAGACTTACAACAGCATGAGGGAGATGAGATACCTAGCCAAAAATATCTACTAGCAGCCGTGCACAGAGGGCATCTCTATATTGCACCATTTATAATGGCTTGCTGAGAAAATGAAAGAGACTCTAAGAAAGCCATTCTTGCTTAGGATCCTTCAGACAAGAGAATGTCTTCGTGAGGGTCTGGGGAGACGAAGTTATTATGGAGAGATTGATTCGAGCTTCCTATCTGTCAAAAGAAGAGGATTGAGCTTTGCTCGAAAAAATGAAAGAACTTAGGATGTTCCTGGGAGAAATGTGTGGGGTTATCGGAAAATGTTCCATGTTATGAAAAGAAAGCACGGATTGGAGTCCGCCACCGTGTCTGTTTTCTTATTACAGGCACCTGCTCTCACTTCTAATGGTCCCTTCTTTTGTTCTGGCCTGAATTATTCCGTGGTTATAACCTTTGTGTGCTTATCTACCTCTCGACACTCCACTCTCTCCAGAGCTGCAGTGCAGTTTGCTTATTCTGTGCTCTGCGACATAGTTAAAATGCTGTCTGTTTCTCATGTGTTTGGTGAAGGTGCACTCTCCAGCTGATCTGTTAGGGTAACTAACTCATAGACTAGGTGGGCAGTAGACTTACTTATGCAAGTGCCCATATTTTGTGGGCCTGACGGCATACTGGCTGGCAGACTGTCTTAGATGATGGTGGCAGAGCAGTAAGTTTTATTATGCTTTCTGGATAAACATGATACATACGATTAGTGTATTAATCAGGATTCTCTAGAGGGACAGAACTAATTGGTTAGGTGTATATATAAAGAGTTTATTAAGGAGTCTTGACTCACAGGATCATATGGTGAGGTCCTACAATAGCCTGTAATCCCAGCTACTTGGGAGGCTGAGACAGGAGAACACCTGATTCTGGGAGGCAGAGGTTGCAGTGCGCTGGGATCATAGCACCGCAGTCCAGTGCGGGTGACAGAGGAAGATTCCATCTCAAAAATGAATATGTTAAAATAAAATAATAATTAAAAAATTATGTGGGCAAATAACAAAGCCAGGACTTACCTTTGGACTTCTTCATACTCCTCTTAAAAAATAATAATTTCTAAATAGGAGAAAACAGGGGATTTATTAAAGTTAGAGGATTAGTATGTAACTATTCTTTGCCCCAAAGTTTGCCAGAGTAAAGTCTATGCATTCCAACTGAATCCGTAGACATATTAAAAAAACAAAATAATTCATTGCATTCGTTTGAGGGAAGGCTAGACAATGACCATGGAAACACAGCCATCCGTGTTGGAAGTGTAAAATTCTAAAGCCTCAGTCGCATTTTTAAACGGTCACTCAAGCATGCAAATGCGTTTCATAGGGACAGAGACTTCTTCCTATCTTTTCAGTATCTGTGGCGCTCTCTGGTTAGACAGTGGGCCCCCTTGTGTCGGCCTCCTTGACAAGACGGTAAGTTCCTGGAGGAGAGGGCTCCTTTCTCCTGCTGCTGTGTACTCAGCCCCAACCCGGCCCTTCACGTAGTCCTCCTTTCAGTGCCTCTTAGAGCATCCTTAGGTGTCATGGGCACGTTGCTCAGGAATATAAACACAGAAATAAAATTCTGTGCACTAAAAGCTTGTCTGTGGGGAGAGACATACAAGTAATCTTGAATTGCTGAGCCAAAGTCTGTAGAAGTGGGGAGGCTGAGGCTGTGGGTGTAGAACCACAAAGCTGCTAAACACAGCTAGTGGTGTAAGTACTGCATCTTCAAGAACACTTCCAGTGCATCCCCGAAGGTGAGAGAGCAGCGTGGTTCTGTACCGGGGCCCGCGAGGTGTGGTGGTGAATTAGGCAGGCAGACTTGTCTATGCCAGGACGCTGCCAAGTTCTGCAAAGGACATGTTTGGTGCTATGAGGGTAGGCGGGGCCACAGTCCAGGCTGGATGAGAAATACGAGGAGGTCACATCACAGAGCAAAAGTAACTTTCTAGGGCCACATATGGGAGCAACAGTGTTGGGGGATGCCCAGGGAGTGGGGCCTGGAGACGTGAAAGATGGCAAACCCGAGTCGTCACTGAAACTGAAAGTGCAAGTGAAAAAATTACCAAAAATCATTAAAATAAAAAAAAGACTTTCTAACAAACATGCAAGTTTAGTGATGATAAATTGCTTATTACATTTATTTTATATTTTTGAGACGGAGTCTCACTTTGTTACCAAGACTGGAGGGCAGTGGTGATCTCGGCTCACCACAGCCTCTGCCTCACAAGCTCAAGCGATTCTTCTGCCTCGGCATCCTGAGTAGCTGGTGTTACAGGCACCCGCCACGGTGCCCAAGTAATTTTTGTGTGTGTGTTTATTTTTAGTAGAGATAGGGTTTTACCATATTGGCCAGGCCGGCCTCAAACTCCTGACCTCAAGGGATCCACCTGGCTTGGCCTCCCTAAGCGCCGTGATTAGAGGCATGAGCTACCGTGCCTGGCCCGGCTGCCCACAGATATTGAGTAAAACTTCTTTTCTCTTGGAGGATAGGTACAGATCATTCCCAAATCTATAACGTGCCACTTAAGGATTTTTTTAATCCTGCCTATGTATCTTACATAATCTGGAATGTCTAAAATGTGATTTTTTTAAATCCTGTGTTATTGTTCTGCAAGGGAGTAACCAGCATTTTTTGAGGCGTTATTTTGCACCAGGTAATGTGTTAAGCACGTGACAAATGTTGCTTCATTTAACCTTCTTAAAGATCTTCTAAGGTTTTCTTTCCTAAGACCTTGTTCTTGGGACCCTGTAAGATGATACTGAGGTTGAGGGCAGCAGGCTGAGTAATTGACTCCATGCCAGGCCAAATCAGCAACAGAGCCTGCATTCGAAAAGTCATTTGGACTTCGAGGAACACGTTTGTTCCCTGCTGTCCTCTCCCTAGTTCCAGCTGTGTTGCTCTGTCCTGTGACTGGGGAAGGGGGAGATAGAAGCAGGCCCTGTGGAGTGAGGGGCCTGGGCTGCAGGCAGGGGAGGGGGCACAGCAGGCAGGAGCCACCGCTGCTTCCGACTCCGCCATGTCCAGCCCCACAGTACAGCATAACCTCCTCGCCTCAGTGTTTTCATAGAAGCAGATACACCGATATGTGTTCCCTATCAACGTCTGTCCTTATGTTTGGGTGGGAATCTTGTCCTCTCTTCTAATGAATTCGTTTTCTTCATCCTTGCCGGTGTTTTACTGGCATAGATGGGTGTAGTGGATGCAGGACTTGTATACATAAAGTGGAGAGATGCAGTGGTAACTTTTCTGGCAAATTACAAAGTAAGAAACTGCATGTGGGGGAGGGTGAAATGCCAGAAACCGAAGCTTTGCCCTCGTCACTTCACTGGGGCATGAGTTCCCCTTTGCCATGACCACGGAGTTGGGTCCAGTCTGATCATTGCTTTCTGAACTGCTAGCCTCACACCTGATGGATGGGCTCACAGGCCTGTGGTCCAGGAAGGAAGGCATCAGGCAGACCCCTTGGTTTATGCAACAAAATATCACTATGACTATTCTGTTAAATAATGGGAGGCAGGTAGCCCTGCACTTGAAGACAAGCATGTATTGTTTTCTTTTTGTTGGGTCAAAGATATCTTATACTCTCTTATATTTCCCAAATTAGACCTGTTATATCCACTAGATAAAGCTTCTAACATAAAAACTGTTAGAAAAAATTGGACCGAATAAAATTTAGAGGGAATCTTGGTAGAATAGCCTATCTTCCTCATTTTAAGGATGAGGACATTGAAATGAAAAATAGTTCAATCACTTGTCCAGAATTCCATCCCTATGGAAGGCAGAATCACCAAAACATTGTCCTGAGAAAACTGTCTAAAATTAGTTTCATAGCAGTGGATTATTTTTCTTATGATAAAATAGACTCGGCTAAAGAAACAGTGAATGTAAAATGGTTTAATACAACTATGGGTGGGGAAAAATTTCAGAAATTGACCATGTTTTAATCTCCTTTTCTGTGTTTGTAAGGGGGTTCAGATGATGCTGCCTTTCTAATTGCCCAGATTTCCATACCAATTGCTTTCTTGATATAGAAACTTTTGAGAGGACCTTATCTACTGAACACTTCAAGTCAATTCTCATGAGAATCCTACTGAGCAGGCATTAATTTTATCCCCAGTTAAAGAGGAAGGAAGTGATGCATGCACTGGCAATACGGTGTCTTACCCAAGGTCCAATAGCTGGCAAGAGGCAAAGCTGGGATTTGCACCCACATATTCTTGCCTAAGTCTCAGCTCAGAAATACTAAGTCTAAGAGGACTTTAAGTTCTGAGGCTTTTTAAAAATGTCTTTTGTGTAAGGGTCTACATGGGTCATTCCTCTCTAATGGCTGTAACTGGTCACTTTTGTCTCCGTTTCCCACTGGAGGAGGGTGACAGCTGATGTGTCTTTCCATGGCGGGAAAAGCATATGTGGTGGAGCATGACAGAGGCATTTTCTCCTTTATTCGGTCTAAACAGAAAGATAATTTTATTGGTTTTGAATTTTAAAAGAAAATATTCATAACATAAAACTCACAGAAAATTTTCCATAGTTGATAAGCTAGAAATACATTAACAACGACGGAGGGAGTGAATGAATAAATCAGTGAGTCTAAAATTTTCTCACACATCACTACAATAAGTGTCTTAGTTCATTGATGTGAATTTTTTCACTTTAGTCTTTACTATTTATTTAAAAATATTTTTAGTAATGAGATGAGTCAGGGCAGAAGTTTCCTTTTTACTTCTACCAAAAAAAATTATTGGATAGGTTTCCTAATTTTGTGAGATAGATTTCATAATGATTCACAATCAGGTTTCCCTCTAAACCACCAAAATCATTTTTCTGCTGCGTAAATTGTTTATTCAATTTGTATGATTTTTAAAATAATAACAGTAATTATCATTTATAAAATCATAATCATGATACCAAGCTCTATGTTAGGCACTTGGTATATATTTTTGTTCAATCTTTACAACATCTTGTGATGAAAATTTATGAGTAACTCTGTGTTATAGATAAGCAGAATTCCCTAAATTAGTTACGTGAGAACATCAACACATTTATTAAGTGATGTTGCCAGCATTGAAATTCAGATCATCCAACATGAAATAGTCAAATAATTTAGACTATTTGTGCCTAAATAGCCTTAGTAGACACCTCCTTATGAGAACACGTCTCAGACCTGGGCTCAACCCCAGGAGGAGCTGGGTTGCCCTTTCTTTATTATACCTTTATATTTATTTTAGTTTTATAGTGTTTTTAAAATTTAAGACGCTAGAAAGCATAAAGAGAAACCCCCATGTGTGAAGAAAGTAAATCTCTGCCAGAGATGAGCAACCTTGTTGAATTCTCGCATTCTCCTTTGCACTCACTCACCGTGTCCCTTCTGATCTTCCCGGGATCCCGCATCTGCAGTTTCATTCCAGAGGCTTACGAACAGGCAGGTGTAAGTTTTCCTAAGAACAATATTAGCATGCTTTCTTGGTAGACATGGAGATATTTAGAGGCATGGCTGAAGATGAATGAAAGATGAAGGAATGAATGAAACGTAAAATCGCTGTGTAACCGCTGCTCCACAGAGCGTGACTGGGAGTGATCTGTTCCCCCTTTCCAGTCAGGACCAGTGGTGAGACTGTGAGCGTTTTCTCATTCGGCACCTCCTGCTCTCTACACATCTTTACTCCTCTACCTCCGGTATTGTTGTTAGCATGCAAGCTCCAGTAAGCTTCCCCGTCCCTTTGGGTGTCGAGAAATGGAGGGCAGTAGGAATTGGAGGCACTGAAGAGGCATCCCTGACAGATGACACCAAACATACAGGCTGGCTCACCCGCGCCCCCTCCCCCTAGACAGCCTCCCTGACAGCTCATCCTGCGGCTGGGGGTGTTCAGATTCCTTGAGTTTCAGCTGCCTTGTTGCCACTTCCAGTGTTGGCTGCCCCACTTATCACCTGGTCTCGGATGACATACATCCATATGAGAATACATCTTAGCCCCACGGCTCAACCCCAAGAGGAACTGGCTTGCCTTTCTTCGTTTGCTTAATTGTGTTGTTTAATATGTAAGAATAAATACACCTATGTGTATTTTTACCCACTCAACCTTCTTCCTTTCTGGTTTACATAACTTTTTTGAGATTGTTCTTTTTCATATATTTGTAAGCCTCCCAAAGTAACTTTTCTTAAATTAATATTATTTAAAGTTCACCTTTCAGCCAAGTTGGTGATAGAAGTGTGTTGATACAGTATCTGAGACATTTAAAAATCTGTAAATATTTTCTCTTCCTTCTCTTTGCTGAATAAACATCGTTTTCCCTTCTCTCCAGGTTTCACAGTGTTGTTGACCCAATACTTCTAGGGTTTTGTCATGCTACCAAAAAAGTCAACACTAACTTTGCATTTCCTCAAATGTAATATGCTTATTCTTCTGGGTTTGTCTAGAATTCTGGTGTCCTTAATTCTGTGAGATGACGTATTCCTATCCCTATTATTCTCGTACAGCTTCATTTCATTACAGGGGTCACAGTGAAGCACTGTTAACTTCATTCTCAGCTCTTTAATCAGTCCTGTAAGTGTATCTTCCATTATTTTTCTAATTATTGATTCTGCGCCCATAATTATTTCTCACGAACTTCAGTATCTTTTGATTTCATCTGGAGATCTATAATTTTCTCTCATCATCTTTTCATCTTTTGTTCCTTCAAAGTTTCAGCACAGTCACTCCACATATCTTTGGTTGATTGATGTAAATGTTAATTCTGCATTTTGTCACATTGAATCATGTTCTGATTTATTCTATTATCAGTCATTGTATTGTGACTTTAAAATTCCAAGTCTCTCATTTTTAATACTTCCTCTACCTTCTTTCATGCATCTGAGAGCAGATTTCAATAATTTACTGAGATCTGCTTGTGATTCTTGAGTTGCATTATTTCAGGGGTAATGGAAATTCTCCTGAAAATCCCACCAGCTTATTCTCTCATTTTATGCAACAAAACAACACTTTTTTTTCTTACTGTTTCTCCATCACTGCTTTCCTCGCTTGCTTTCCCTGGCGCACTGGTTAATCTTTGTTGTTGTGCTGTAAATATTTTATATTCCTATTTCACTGGCATTTTGATGGGTTTCTCTTCAGAAATTTTCCTTGCCACATTTGTCACTAGCATTTTCACACAACTCCCAACTTGCTACTCACCCGACATTGAATGAATCTCACCTTACTCCTCAAGCACCCACGGTTTCTGCATCTAAGTATTTAGTCAAAGCCATACTTCTCAAGAGAAGCAAAACGCTACTGCAGTAGAGAAGTGTGCAGGCGACAAAATTTGTCTGGAAATCAAGATAAGAGGTCACTTTTAGACAGAGTTAGGAATTGCTGAGTCAGAGAGAAGACGGATGAGTTTTCCTTCGTTGTAAAGACTCATGAGATTTGAAGTAACAATATTTCAACTGGTAGCAGGATGTGGCTGGGTCTAGCAGGCATCACAAGGATTTTATGTGTTCATAAAATGAACACAACTGCCATTGACCAAGTGACTGCTGAATGCCAGCAAGAAGTACACACCTTGCCTGCACTGCATTGTTTAATCCTGGAAACCCCATGGGGAAATCGGTATCATTCTCATATTTCGGATAAGACAGAAGAAAGGCTAAACAATTCTTTCAGGACTCTTCATTGAGTAAGCAGCCAAGCCCAGACTCCCTCTTTTATCAGTGTGATTGTACTTGTTCATTTTAAAAAACGATTTTTAAAAAGTTTTAACTGATACATAATAATTGTACTATTTATGGAGTACATGGGACATTTCAGTACCGGTATACAATGTGCCATTGGTCAAATCACGGTAATTGACATATTCATCACTTCAAACATCTATCATTTCTTTGTGTTGGGGACATTTAAATTCCTCTATTCTAGCTATTTTGAAATACACAGCAAATTGTTGTTCACGATAGTTACCCTGCAGTGCTATGAACGCTGGAATTGATTCCGCCTACCTGGCTGGACTTTTGTGCCACAAACCAACATCATCTTTTCCACCTCCCTACCCCTCCATGTTCTCACTTATAGGTGGAAGCTTAAAAATTGATCTCATCCAAGTAGAGAGTTGAACAGTGGCTACCAGAGGCTAGGAAGTGTGTGTGTGTTTGGGGATGGGGGTGTAAGGAGAGAGGGAGACTGCTTTTTATGCGGTTTATGAACCACAGGTGGGCTGAGAGAGAAAAAACTAAGCCAGGTCTTCTCTGGAGTCCTTTCCAGTGAATGGGGCACATCCAGCTTCTTTGACTGTCTTGAGCTGAGACTAATTATCTCTGTGGCAGGACAGCACAAAGAGAATTGCAGTAATTGCTGTACCATTTAAAGCTGACAGAAGGACTCGGGAGGGCCCTGAGGGTGGGGATGTCAGTGATACTTAGCGTTTCAGAGGATCGTCTGGGAGATTTTAGTATGAAACGCCAGGTTTCTTGACTTCCTGCCATCTGATGGCATCCCGACTGCTGTGTTTTAGAGGAATTGCACATTTCACTGCCTGTGCAAACTTCATTTTCCTATGCTGAATCACTAGCATCTTTGACTTTTGCAGCACAGGCTAATAGTCATATAGTTATATTTGAAACAATGTGTGAGTCCTCTTCTTAACAGCGGTGCACTGAATTGTAGTTTATAAGAGACTCCCAGTGTTTATATGTGGGGCTAAACATCTTAAATAAAACAGGGATATCCCAGTATTAGGGATACAGTTTTCTAACATTCCCCTCCCTCCCTCCCCTGCTTTCCTTCCTTTCTTCCTCCCTCCCTCCCTCCCTCTCTCTCTCTTTCTCTCTCTCTCTCTTTTTCTTTCTTTCTTTCTTTCTTTCTTTCTTTCTTTCTTTCTTTCTTTCTTTCTTTCTTTCTTCTCTTTCTTTTTCTTTCTTTCTTTTCTTTCTCCTTTCTTTCTTTCTCCTTTCTTTCTGTCTTTCTTTCGTTCATGTTTAAAGTACTTTTTTCTAGGTTGGAATCAAATCTTTGGAATTTCATGCTGTATATTGTGAGCTATTGCTATGTGTGGCATGCAGATCTAAAAACTTATATGTCTTTTTGTTAATTTGTTAGATTTTGTCAAGCAGTTTGCACAGCTAAGTTGATGAGAAGGCATAGTTTCCGTATGCCTCCTCACCCCACCCATGCACAGTGTCCCCAGTGTGAATGTGCCCACCAGTGTGGTGCTTTTGTTGCAGTTCATGAACATGCATTCGTGCGGCATTACCAAAATCCACAGTGCATGTCAGTGTTCACTTCTGCTGTCATTTATTCCATGGACTTGGGAAACTGTATAAAGTCAGTGTCCCCCATTATAACATCACATGGAGAGTTTCACTGTCATAAAAATCTTTTGTGCTCCTGCTGTTCATCCCTCCCTCCTCTAACCCCTAAAAATCACTAATCTTTTTACTGTCTCCATAGTTCTGCCTTCTCCAAAATGTCAGAAAGTTGAAATCTTACAACATGTGGCATTCTAGTAATGGCTTCTTTCACCTTGTAAAATATATTTCGTTTTCCCGCATGTCTTCCCATGGCTTGACAGCTCATTTCCCTTTCGCCCTGAATGATGGCTCCATTGTACGGATGTACCACAGTTTATCCATTCACCTACTGAAGGACGTCTTGGTTGCTTCCTAATTTTGATGATTATGAGTACAATTGCTGAAAACATCCATGTGCAGGTGTTTGTGTGGACATACATTTTCAATTGTTGGTGGTAATGTATGTTTATGTAAGAATATGTTTGGTTTTATTAGAAGCTACCAAAGTGTCTTCCAAAGTGACTGTACCCTTTTGTATTCCCACCAGCAATGATTGTTTGATGTGTTTTTCTGTAGGAAATTTAAATCCGTATTTATCCAATCTCTATGGTAGATGATATACTGAATAAATTTGGACAGGTTGTCTCCTTATCATTAATTATATTTTTTAGTAGTTTTATGATTGGTCCTTACAAACTCAGGCGAAAACAACTAAAATTATTTGATAATTTTTATTTTCTAAGAAAGTGTGAACTTTCTTTTAAAACTGTGTAATCGTTCTTCCTTGCAAACGTGTTAATAATTTCCAGACATAAACTTGTTATCATGTTCTTATGAGGAAATTCACAGTTTGGAAGGCCTTTTTTCTCATACATAATTTGAAATGGAATGAATCAGATACAGTATCTTCAGTTTTCCAGTGTCCCTTCCTCTGCGTTCTAAGTTGTCATTTCTAACCCATCAATTTCAAACCTACAGTTATTAATTAAAGCATTTATAAATTATCTCATTCCAAGGCATAGTGTCTTTGTACTGATTTATATTGTGTTGTCAGTTATAAATCTTAGAAAATTATAAAATCTTTCTCCTATTCATTTTTCTGCCATCACAGTTTCTGACGAAAACACATTATTCAGGAAAACAGATGTAGTTTAAGGAAGTCATCAAAAGGGAAAATAAAAAGCAGTGTTATCAAGGAAGAAACCCAATGATGCATATGTTTTCCTTGAGGTGTGTGTGTGTATGTTTGTGTGTGTGCGCACATCTACGTGTGTGCATGTGTGTGTGTGTATGTGTGTGCGTATATGCACATGCACAGAGGGAAAGATAATAGAGATCAATTGATATATTTGGATTCCTTTCATTTAATTGAATCAGGAAAAGTGGTCTCTATTTGAGTGGACCCATATCAAATAAATTTTTTCAATAAATTGAAACTATATAGTATACTTTATTTTTTTTGGGAAATACTTCATTTTGTTTGTAAATGAATATTTTTTCAAGGAAAATACATACAAACAATATTTCTTTCTTGCAAAATTATTTATATACTTATTGAATCATTCTTATCCTCTTATAGTATTCTCCATTAAAAGAAAAAAATCTCTCTGACACGTTCTTTCTTCTCTTCACCCAGGTTAGTTAAGATGTCTCAAAGACATCTCCAGAACGACTTACTCCACTTCCTCACATCCCATTCTGCCTGCCAGCTCACTTTAGTACGTCTTCCACCCCTACAGTTCTGCTGCTCTTTCCTGCCATGGTTATCCATGTCCTCCACCTCGTCAAGCCCACAGGGCTCATCTTAGAGCTCATCTAACTCACATTCTTAGTAGCATTCAGTGCCTTTGATCCCTCCTTCCTAAGATCTTAACTCTATGGAATTTTCAGAACACAGAATGTTCCTGGTGTGCTCCCTCCCACAGATTCTTCTTTGTTGTTTCTCCCTCAATTCTTAGACCTCTAAATATGAAAGAGACAGCGGCTCATCCTCATTCCTCTTCTTTTCATGCCCTTTCCTTTTGTGTTCTGACAGTCTTATTAGTTTAGGTGGCATCTATGGTTAGGAACCTCCATTTATGTGTGTCTAGTCCTGAATGTCTCCCAAGCTCAACATTGTTTTTATTTTTTTCTAAATGCACACTGGACACCTTGGCTTGACGTGGCATCTAGAAATGTCTGGAAGTCATGCAAAGCTTAGCAGACATCAAGATGGCTAGCTGGAGTACCCAGCACTTGCCTCCTTCACAAAGAACCAAAATGACAAGTAGATACGCACATATCAGCTACACTGTCTAGGGGAGAACACTGTAGAACATTTCTCTGAAGCAACAGAGTAATGAAGACCCTTTAGGGCGCAGAAACTCAAGATGGCAGAATAAACAAAAAAATTATATAAGGAAGTATTAAAGTTAGACTGTAGATCAAATGGACCAACAGACATTTGTAGAACATTTCATTCAACACATTCAGAATACACATTTTTCTCATCAGTAGAATGAGAAATCCTTCTACTGATTTCTCATTCTACTAATGGAATGAACATCCTTCAGGACTGACCGTATGTTATACCACAAAATAAGTGTCAACAATTTTCAAAAAACCAAAATTATATCAAGTATCTTTTTTGACCACAACAGATAAAATTAGAAATAAATAACAAGAACAACTTTGGAAATTATACTGATACATGGAAATGAAGAAATGGACCAATGGTCTATGAAGAAATTAAGAAAATTTAAAAATAATTCTTAGATAAAAATAGAAACACAGAATACCAAAACCTACGAGATACGGTGAAAGCAGTGCTGAGAGGGTGGTTGATAGTATTAAACACCTATATCAGAGAGTAGACAGAGTTCAAATAAACACCCCTCGCTCTGCGGCCTGGAGGAATTGATTTCAGTGAGTTCTTATTGGGTGAGGCCAGTGCTTCCCTCCGTGAGCAGGCCACATGATGTCTGCCCTCAGTGCTCACAGGGAGCTCTGTCGGGCAGGCAGAACAGCAAAGCAGCCAAAAGTGTCAACACAGCAAGTGTTAGGAAGAGGATAGGCAGGATTTTGGCAAAGAGACTGACTTTGTTGGGCAGAGTGGGCAGTGGAGCCATGGTTGAGGGAGGAACATTAAGCGGGTACTTAGGAAAAATGGCTGGAAAAGAAAACCAGACACCACATGTTCTCACTTATAAGTGCGAGCTGGACACAGGGAGGGGCCTCTTGGGGCGGCTGGTAAGGGAGAGCTGTAGGGAAAAGAGCTAATGCACGGTGGGCTTAATACATAGGTGATGGGTTGATAGGTGCAGCAAACCTCCATGGCACATGTTTACCTGTGTACCAAACCTGCACATCCTGCACATGTACCCTGGAACTTAAAAACATGATGAGATAATTACGTTAAAGAAATATGGAGCGTCCAGCTCCAGGGACAGCTGAGGCGGTCCATGCTGGGCGTAAGGAGGGTGAATTTGCTGTAGGAACTAAAGAAACCATTTGGTTCAATGCCGCTGAAGTTGCTCACGACTTTAAACGTATTATCCTTTCGTCTTCACTTTTCATTTGCATCTCTGGCTCTCTTTTACTATGAAAGGATTGCACATTTGGTTAAAAGTATACATATTTCTGTTTTACAGCTGCATATGTTCATAAAATGCCATATTCTCTGACAAACTGAAAGCTTTATGCAAGACTGAGGCTGCATCTTCTCTTCTTACTGAGCATCAACAGCATAGAGTAAAGATTTTTATTCGACAACAGGACCTGCTGATTATTGAGATGAATTACTGACAAAGACTTTCTCTGTCTGCCTTTGCCTTGGCTTGAAAGAATTACAGAACGGCCCCTTTCCTGCCCCTAATGAGAGCCATTCATGTAGTGTGACCCCTATCTGTACTCATTACAAATTGGCCCACCATGACAGCGAAACATTTGTGAATTGTCATTGCTTCCCACAAGAAGTTTAAACAAGTCAGGACTGAGTGAGCATGTCAGAAAGGAAACTATCAGGTCTCAATGATGATCTCTCAGTTTTTAAATTCTCTAATTATCAGATAATGGTCACTTATAAATAGATTCACGAGAAACAAAAATAACAGAAATAAAAATATCAGGTGCTACGTTTAATATGCAGTATTTGCACTGGTTTGCAAGTTATCAACCTCTACACCTGTTTCAAATCAGATTGACAAAATAATGTATTCATACAAACACTGCAATTTGAAATAGCAGTTTTTTAAAAATTAATTATAATGGCTGTGTTACTAATTTGAGTAAGAATTTCAAACAGCAGATTTAATGTATTCCTTATTGGCATTGCTTGGAAAAGCACCTGTTTAGGGTCGGATGGAACTGCATGGACTTGGGTATTAGTGGGAAGTCTGTCTTCTCTATGTTGCCACACGCCGTTTTCTTTCAAGCTTAACAAATAGGCATTTGATACTTTTCTAGGCTATTTCAGAATTTGTTTCATTCTAAAATAGAGCCCCTTAAAATGTGCTTCCAGTATTATGGTCTCTGCTCTTCCTGTCCCATATCCCTTCCTCCTTCCTTTCTCACACCCTCCGCATCTCTCATAACGCCTCTCTCTCATTTATATATCCATCTATCGATGTATAATCTGCCATTTTTCCATCCACCCATCTATCCATCCAGTCTATCATCTATCTACCTCTATAATGTCTGTCATCTGTCCACCTGTCTACTGTCCTGTATACCATCTGTCATCTACCTGTATACTCTCATCATCTATGTATGTATCCATGTATTTGTCATCTGATCTGTATCTTCTGCCATCCATCTAATCTATCATCTATCTGTTATTCCTCTAATTATCATCATGTATTGATCTTCTTTCCTTTTTCTCCTTACTACCCAGATTTCTAACCCAGCATTTCCTTCATCATAGGATTTGTTACCAAAGGAAGAATTTCGTCTTTCGGGAGAAAAAGATCTTGTGCTCTGTAGAAAGCAGTTAATAGATTATAATATATTGGCATGCCAAACATGAACCGTTATTGTCCAGATGTCATGGTGCTGGTCATGATGACAGAGTATTCTTTGTAAAAAACAAACAAGCAAACAAAAAATGTAAAGCCTTTGCAAGGCTAAATATATAGGACAACTTTGTATCCTCATGAAGTCTTTTGAGTGTTACTATGGATGATGAAATGAAATAATATGAATAATTAGACGCATATAGAACTTTGAGCATGTTTATTTCAAGGTATTCTGGATATGGTCAAAATATATGTCATTAACTATAATCAACATTTCTTTAGCTTATATGGATTCAGTTATTGGTTAAACACTCAGACACTGAAAATGTTAAAGTAAACATTTGTTAGATATTTAACTTAAAGTATTGTAGAGGTTGTTTCATTTTTAGAGGTGAAAATACAAAGTTGGGGAGTAATAGCAATTTTGAATTTCATAAAATTCTGTAATGCCAGGCTATCAAATGTATATAATTATCCATGTTAACTACTTAGAGCAGCTCAGGGATCATTTGACATTGATATCAAGGAGCAAGATTTAACACTGTAACTAGATATTGCAGTACTTATTAAAGTCCTGGGAAATGCCTATTGTTCTAAGTCACTATTTTGTACCTTGCATTTAGGTCATCAAGCTTGCCTTTGAAGAATTTGAGCTGGAGAGAGGCTATGACACCCTGACGGTTGGTGATGCTGGGAAGGTGGGAGACACCAGATCGGTCTTGTACGTGTGAGTATGTCCTTCAGCTTCTTCTCTTATGCATGCAGTGCTGGGGCATGGTGAATGGAGATGAGATTCTGCTACAGACTTGCACTTGAAAAACTCAGGTGTTTGATTCGTGCCATCTCTGGCTAATCTAGTGGCTTGCAATCTGATTTTATATGAGAACAAAATCTGGGTATAATTTAGGATTATGTTTTATCTGTTTCAGTTGCTTTTCTGCAATCATTAAAAATAAATATGTTTATGGAAAAAAATTAGTTTACTCATGAGGTAACAGAAAATAATAAATTTTTCAAATAAACCCCTCTCTTTTAACCTCTGTGCTTCTGCTTCCCTGTGATGGTAGATTATCAGTGTTTTTAAAGTACAGGTGCTTTCTAGTTTGGGAAGTACAGATCTTTTTTGGAATAATGCCATACACCTTCCCACACTTTCCATTAAACTGCATAATAAACTAACAGACATCGTGGGGAAAGTAGTGTTGAGGTGACTCAGTGTACCTCTGAAGAGCTCTCTTTCCAGAGCCTTAGCAAACACAGTGACAGCCTTGCTGTGAATATCTGCAGACTGATCCCACTTCTAAGTTTTCACCAGAATCACAGACTGTTCTATAGCCTTCTGACCTGGGCATCCACTTCAGTGTGACCTGTCTACTTCCAGAGAGAGGGCCTCAGAGACAGTTTTTTTCAGTTTTATTGGACCTGGTTTATCAAAATTACAAAGATGATTTGAGGGTGTACTTCCTCTCTGTTTTTAGCAGAAAGGAAATACTTGCTCTTATCTGCCTTTGCAACTCCACAGATAGATTCACTTCACGATGTAGCTCCATGGAAAACATTCTGCAGATGCTCGCCTGACTTCCTTGTCTACTTATATACTAGTGAGGATGCCTTTTCATTTGTGAGGAAGCTTACCCCTGGCATCCCATATTTCTATGCTAGAAAAAAGATGCAGTCTATTATACTCACCTTATCCTCTTATTTATTACTTATGAGAAAATTCACACATTGCAAAAGCACTGGCCAGCTGTTCTGTATATGCCATTAAAAATCACTGGACCCAGAATAGGATGCCACTAGGAGTATGCATCCTTTGTTCATCGTATGTTGGACATTTTGCAAGACAGCCCTTACCTCTGGCATATCTTCCTACTGTCCCATTCTGACTATTACTAATAATCATAATTGAAATCATGTTGCTGGACCACAACTTACGACAATAACAATGAGAATAACACTAGTAATGGCACAGCCAACTTCTGTGTATCTCTTATGCGCCGTTCACTGTTTTAAATGCATAATACATTTTACCCTATTCGATCTGTACCATAATCCTGGGAATTTTGCACTAATGATATCGTTATTTCGTCAAGGATGAAACTGAAGTTTTGCTCGGTTAAAGGATTTACCCCAGTTCATAAATCTAGTGTATGTCGAGGCAGGGATTCCACCTCAGTGATGTGATATTGCTCCGGGGCTGGAGTCTTCATCACCTGCGGACCCACCATGCTTTACCTGCTTCCCTTCGACAGTTTTTGCATGTGACACTCAGACCGCAACCCCACGCTTTCAGGTGTATTAGCAGCTGTGTAGTGAACGTCTTTGTACGTAGACACTGGCGTACTTGATTGGTATACCTTCAGGAACATTTCCAGCGAGGACTTTGGGGTGAAGAGTTACCTTCATTTACATTGTTATGCTCCTCCAATTATTCCCCCCAAAATTTTTATAAACCACAGTGAAACAGGAGGTCCCTATTTTTCCACACACTTGCCAAATGCTGACTGGTTTTTTTTTTTTTTTTGCCTAATTACTAGATAAAAATAAGTTTCTTTATTTTTTAAAACAGAGTCCTACTGTACTCTACAGGTGTCTGTATTTTGGGCAAGCTTCTAAGGTGATTGTCACACACACTGCCTGCCTTTGACCTGGGACAGTGTTGGGGAACGGCACTACAGTGGATAGAAATCAGCCTGCAAGTCAAAATGGAGGTTCTGGCTCCAGCTGTTTACTATCTTCTTGACCCTGAGGGAGGTCATTTTCTCTCTCTCTCTGCCTCTCTCTCCTGTCTATAAAATATGTATAATAGACTTTTCCAGCCTGTGGGAAAGAGAAAAATGAAATAATGTGTGCGAACACTCTGGAGAGCTGAAAAATGTAACCCACACATATTTTTATTACTAAAACACCTAAGTTAAGAGAGGATGCCACTAAAATAAATAAGAAAAATGGTTAAATAACTGCAACATTTCAAATATAAATGCAGCCAGGTAATGCCTTATGAAATCCCTTAGGTTATTATTAAAGCTCTAAAATCATACACTCATTTGTAATGCGATTTGTTGTTAAGAAAGCAATTGCAAACTATGTATTACATTGACACAAGTATTATTAGAGCCTTCTCTCAGCAGCTTGAACCCATAAATGAAAAACCGAATAGCCAACTGCATCACACTGAGGTGCCCTTTGGGAGACATAATGTAGCAGGAATCAGCTGGGCATTTAATCAGCTACAGAAGAGGAAGGAAAAGCCACTGATACATGTCCTTAGTGTACCAAATCACAGAAAAATAATACAACAGAGTCAGAGAATCACAGCTGGTCTCTGAATAAACAGGTAATTTCAGAAGATACATCAGCAAATACTTATGAGAGCTTATATGCCAAACATTCTTCCCAGCACAGAGTCTGTAATCTAGTTGGAGAAATGACAGATACGCTGGAATAGTTTAAATAGCAGTCAGTATATGAAGTCACATGATCACATGACACAAGTCAAATAAAGCAGCGGTTTAAAACCTCATTGTGGCAGTCGGGCATTAACTACTTTAAACTCAGTATTTAGTGGGTTTCCTTTTTGTGGGAACTATAGAATTCTACTCAAATCTTGATTTTAAGAGAAATTTGTAAAATGAAATAGCCAAAGATAGCTCATCCTCAGTATGGTTTTAAACATTCTTATTTCTGGTAATGACTTCTCTGAATTTTTAAGTGGGTGTTGAACAATGAGAACACATGGACACAGGAAGGGGAACATCACACACCAGGGCCTGTTGGGGGATGGAGGACTAGGGGAAGGATAGCAGGGGGTGGGGAGATTGGGGAGGGTTAACATTAGGAGAAATACCCAACGTAGATGATGGAGGGATGGATGCAGAAAGCCACCATGGCATTGTGTATACCTGTGTAGCAATCCTGCACAATCTGCACATGTACCCCAGAACTTAAAGTATTAAAAAAAGAAAGAGGGCCAGGCGCGGTGGCTCACACCTGTAATCCCAGCACTTTGGGAGGCCGAGGCGGGTGGATCACGAGGTCAAGAGATCGAGACCATCCTGGTCAACATGGTGAAACCCCGTCTCTACTAAAAAATACAAAAAATTAGCTGAGCATGGTGGCGTGTGCCTGTAGTCCCAGCTACTCGGGAGGTTGAGGCAGGAGAATTGTCTGAACCCAGGAGGCCGAGGTTGAGGTGAGCAGAGATCACGCCATTGCACTCCAGCCTGGGTAACAAGAGCGAAACTCCGTCTCAAAAAAAGAAAGGAAAGAAAAAAATAACAGCATTAAGGGACTCCTTCAATAATCCACCTCTCCTGAGAGAGGGGTGAAGGAACTCAGCTCATATTTATAGAATGTCAGATTTAAAAGAAACTGAGGTAACTTTCTTTGCAAATGTCTATTGAGTTCTTTCCAAGCACATCTATTAAGACTATTCTCAAATTTAATTTGCAGAGGAACTGCATGGAGAGGTGTGGCCTTCGCTGGATTCCATCTGGCCTGTGTAGCTATTAGCCGTTGGTAACCAGGGGATTTCATTAATTCAGAATGTTCTGTGGACTTCAGGCACAGGTTACAGTTTTATAATGCCTGGCTGTCTCCAGGGATGAATAGTCAATATTATTAGATACATCTGTGAGCCAGTAGGGTAGCCTCTGCCTGACCAAATGTGTGGAATGACAGATGAGGATACCGGTTGTTTCTTAGCACTGGCTTAATCCATCTTATTGAAACTGCTCCTTGCTCCTAGGCAGTGCCTGGCATGGCTGAGACTTCATTTCTCCCTGCTGTTTTCTGCTGATCCTGAGTAAAGGGCATCATCATCTTTTTATTAAAAGACTGCTGAAAGGCCATAAAAAGCAGACACTATGCACAGATGTGTGTGTGTTTGTGTATCTTTATATATCTTTAATGTTATCACAGATTTAATCACTAAAAATTTAGTGCTTTGGAGGAAAGCATGAACAACTGATGTTGGTAATAAAGATATAAAGATGTTGACTTAAGCATATTCTAGATTTAAAAAAATTATAATCGGAAAACATGATTAGAAATCAAACCAATTAGAAATAAGATTCTTAAAACTCTAGAATCACATGATCCCAACCATTTTTCTTTGTATTATCTTTTGCATGATGGCACAGCCTGTGAGCCTGGATGCTGCCGTTAGTACAGACTGACTCAACTGTGAGAACTCTTTTCTTGACTTAAAGACTATCCATTGTTTGCTTTTCTTTTCCTCCTCTTATCTGGAAGCTTTCTTGCTTGATTCTTCGAAGAATTATTTATTGAATGCCAAATATTTTGCTAGGACTCAGTGAGGAGACAGAAAAAATAAGCCATAGTCCTAGCCTTGTGAAGTAACTAGTCTACAGGTCTATGTTTCTTAAAATTCGCAATATGAATATACATTATGAATGGTAAGAGGGCCAATATTGCTACAAATTTTATATTACGTTTCATACTATGAGAAGCATATTGTCTTCTTGATACATATCTATTGGTTTTAGCCTTGAATGTAAGTGGTCAAAAGAAATGTTATCGGCCAGGCATGGTGGTACACACCTGTAATCCCAGAACTTTGGCAAGTTGAGGAGGGAGAAATACTTGAGGCCCAAAGTTTGAGACCAGCCAGGGCAACATGATAAAATCCTGTCTCTACAGAAAATACAAAAATTAGCTGTGCATGGTGGTGCATGCCTATAGTCCCAGCTACTCAGGAGGCTCAGGTGAAAAGATTGATTGTGCCCAGGAGATCAAGGCTACAGTGAGCTATGATCGCCTGAGCAACAGAGTGAGACCCTATTTCAAAAAGAAAAAAACAGTAATAATATTATGAGTCTCTAAACATTTATTTGGTTTGATTTTAGAAAAAGGTCACCTCTTCTAAGTATATTTTGATTGCATTTGTAGTCTTTTTTTTAGTCTTTTGTGTCTACAAAGTAAATTATACATAAAATACACATCTATAATGGGATACAAACAAGTTTAAAAATAAATAAAACCCCTAATATTAAAATGTTAATGGAATCTTATAAAAAATTGGTAACAGTACTAAATGAGGTTTGAACAATGCCTTGAGGATTTATACAATTTCTGGGAAATTACAAAATATTCCATGAGATTCTTTCAGGACTTAGTGTCATTTATAAGCTACCAGGAACTCTTACAAACATTCACAAACAATTTCAGCATTAAAAAGGGACCCTTCTTCTTCACAATGTATTTGTAGGTGCCTCTTTTTAAAATTCTATCTGGCAATTCCATTGTTCTATGTAGATAAACGTAAGAATTCTAAATATTTATACATCAAATTTACCCAGTTCTTGAATGACCCTCCTTGTGATTAGATGCATTGATTTGTATATGCTATTCCTGAAAGATGCGTTAAGTTTATGCTGATGCTACATTAGTTACTGTTGTCTGAAGAGAGTTTACTAGAATAACCAAGTCATTTGTGTATAATTTCTAGTACAGTCTTGGCCTTCTCCTGTAGTGATGGTTACTTGATCTGGTTAGTAGAGTGATTTGTCAGCTGAGTGCTTTTGTATCACATTCTGTGATCATCTCCCCAGAATCAAGGAGATGGAGTAGCCAGCTTTGGGAGGGCTGGGGCTGCCCAGCCTTCATCATTAGCCCTGGAGAGTTCAGACATTGCCACACCTCTCTGGATACCCTATGTGGTTTGGGTTTACTCTTCCAAGAACCCTGTCATCAGGGGAATAAACAAACCACTGGGCTTCTGCATTTTGGATTTCAGCTAGCAGCTGCAGCGGAGCTGAGAAAGCCAGCGGACACAGGGACCTTGGGGACCCATGGGATGTGTCTTGAGGGAAACCTTCCTACAGGGCAGAAGAAGCTATAGGTCCCATGGGAACCTGAGCCCAAGGGCACCTTCTGCTGCAAATAAGGTGGGGCTCCATTTCAGCTAATTTGGGGTCCAGACAGCTGAGTGAGCAGCAGGAGTCATTTCCAGCTGTTCTGTCACAGGTATAGACTCAGTTTTTCTCTAAGGAGACAAAAAATGCATGCCTTTCTTTATAGACCCAGAAGGTCTAGAGATCTCTTTCACAGTTCACCAGTCAAAAGCATGTGAAGGTTTTATTGTTTGTTTTTTATCTGAAGTTAACATTAAAGGCTGTTATTACTTTGGGGGGATAGGTCCATCAAAACAATAGATGGCATGCAGTTATAGTGCACCAACTCTTATTCCCTCATTTATGCCTTTTACCCTCAAAGGATTGTTGAGTCAAATAGAATGGTAGATAAAGAATAGTTTTAAAAAGGTTAAAGGTACAGTACAAAGAGAAGATATTATTGTATTACTACAAATATCATCGCTCTCTTAGTATAATGAAACATCCAGAGTTCTGCCACGTTTAGAATCAAATTTGGAAATGAAATGTAATGTAATGGAAAGGAAGAAGGAAAGAGAAGATTGAACTGTCATTTAGTGCACCTGGATTGTCTCTGGACAAACATCTAAACATTTATTTGGTTTGCTTTTTATTTGCTAGACGAAGACAAGGAGAACTCAAATTGATAGTTACTGATCAAAAAAAAAAAAAAAAAAAAAAAAGGCTGCCTAATTGTTCATTGAATCCCTGGTGTCGATACAAAGAGAAGCTTGTATACTTTGTGTGGATCCCCAGCGGAAATAGTTGGCAAATCCATGGTAAAATGTCACAGCCAGGATATTCACCTTGATGTAATCCACTGATCTCACTCAGATTTCCTGTTTTGTTTTATTTTCTTTGAGACAGAGTCTCACTCTGTCACCTAGGCTGGGGTGCAGTGGCGCAGTCTCAGCTCGCTGCTGCTGCCACCTCCCACGTTCAAGTGATTCTCATGCCTCAGCCTCAAGAGTAGCTGGGATTACAGACATGCATCACCACACCCATCTAATTTAAATTCCTGTTTTCTTTATATTCATTTCTCTCTCTCTCTCTCTCTCTCTCTCTCTCTCTCTCTCTCTGTGTGTGTGTGTGTGTGTGTGTGTGTGTGTGTGTATGTATTGGTATGAGGTTCTATACAATTTCACTACCTCTTTAAGTTAATGTATCCATCACAGTCAAGACACAGGTAATTTCTAATACTCCAAGGATCCCTCATGTTTTCTTCTATAACCAGAGCAAACTCCCTGTTTTCAATGTTCAACCTGACCCCTGCCAGCCATTATCTGCACTCCAGCTCTAAAATTGTCATTGCAAGAATGTTATGTAATTAGAAGCATGCAGTGTGTGACCTTCTGTGATTGCTTCTCACTCAGCAAAATTCCCTGGACGTTGTGTACTGCAATTATTTCTTTCCAATTTTTGATGACTAGTATTTCCAGGTATGAATGTTTCCCAGTTTCCTTATATTTACCCACTGATGGACACCTGGATTGCTTTTAGTTTTTGACTGTTACGAAGAAGGCTATTTTAACATCTGTCTATAGGTTGTCGTATAAACATGAGTTTTTATTTCTCTTGGAAAATTACTCGGGGGTGTAATTGCCGAGTAGTATGTTAGTTGGATGTTTAGTTTTGTAGGAAACTGCCCAGCTGTTTTTCTGGCATGGTTCTCCCAGTTCCCAGCCCATGATGTTAAGTGGCCCTCATGCTCACACCATCCCCTGCAATTGGTTTTATCATTACTTTTTCTGCTCTAAAAGGTGTGTAGTGACACCTCTTTGTGGTTTTCATATGCATTTTCCTGATGGCTAATGATGTTGAACAGTTTATCATGTGCTATATACTATTTGACATCCTTGTTGGCAAAATGTCTGTCTTTTTCCCATTTTCTAAACGCGTGTTTCTTACCATTAAGTTTTGAGAATTCTTCGTATAGTAAAGATATTAATGCTTTGTAGAATACATGGTTTCCAGCTATTTTTTCTCAATCTTTGGCTTGTCTTTTTACTCTTTCCGTCCGGGTATGATACAGAAAAAACTTTTAATTTTGAAGAAGTCTAGTTTATGGGCATTTTCCATAAAGTCCAGTGCTTTTTGTTTTGTCATCTTAGGTTTAGTCATCTTACGTTTTACATTTAAGTCTCTTATCTCTTTTGAGTTAGTTTTTGTATATGGTGTGAGACATCGTTTGAGGTTCATGGTTTGCCCTGCAGTTTGTGTGTGCAATTGCTCAGTAACATTTGTTGAAAGGAACCTCCTTGCTCCATTGGACTGCTTTCTGCCTTTATCAAAAATTAGTTGGATGTATTTGTGTGGGTCTATTTCCGAGTTCTTTGTTCTGTTACATTGGTGTATGTCTAGTACTCTACCAGTGCCACAAGTTACTGATTAACTGTTCAGTAAATATTAATATCAGATGGAGTGATGTTTCTTTATTCTTCTTTGTCAAGAGACTTAGCTATTCTAGGGCAGGTACTACTCTATAAGTTTGAGAATGCCATATATATACATACATGTGTATTCTCAGTAATGTTTGTATACATTGTGATGGAAATTACATTAAAGCTCTTGATAAATTTGGAGAAAATTGACATGTTTACTATGTTGAATCTTTGAACTCACAAGCACAGTATGTCCTGTGAATTGTCAAATGTTTCTTTTTTGATGTCAGCTGATAGATCATGTCCTTTCTTTAGCCTCTTCCAATGGTGGATGACATTGATTGTTGTTGTTTTTTTTTAAGTTGACTCAGCCTTGCATAAATAAGTCCTACTTCATGATTGAGCACAATTCTTTTTGTACATTGTTGAATTCAGTTTTGTAATATTTTGTTGAGAATGAGCAATCTGGACCTTAGGATATTATTTTTGGAGAACATGCTACTTATAATGTTAATTTCTATAATAGCTATAGGACTATTCAGATTGTCTATTCTATCTTGGTTGAGTCATAGTAGTTTATAGTTTTTGAGAAATCAGTTCATATTTAATAACATGTTGAATTTATGAACTTAAAGTTGTTTATAACATTTCTTTATTATCTTTGTAGTGACTGATGAATTTGTAGTAATGCACTATTTTACTTTTGTTATTCATAATTATTACCTTCTATCTCTCTCTTTCTCTTTTCTGTCTTTCTGCCAGTCTTCTTAAGGGTTCATCAGTTATGTTATTTTTCAGAAAAAAAATTTATTCTTTTTACTACTATTTCTCAGGTTATGTTTTATTAATTTAGACCTCGTTCACATTCTTCCCCCTAGTTTCTTTGAGTCTATTTTGCATTACTTTTTCTAGAATCTTGAGGTAGGAACTTAAGTAATTTTTTCATTCTTTCTATCTAATGTAGTCATTTAGTGCTAAGAATTTTCCTCTTGTCACTGTTTTAGCTGCATCCCACATATTTTTATTTTTATATGCTGTATTTTTATTTTCACTTAGTTCTATGTATTTTTATTTTACTTGAGACTTTCCCTTTGAATCACAGATTTTCTAGAATCGTATGTTTAGAGATTTTCCTACTGCCTTTTAATCACTGATTTCTAGTTTGATTTCATTGTGATCAGATAATAAGTTCTCTATGATTTCATCTCACTTGAATATGTCAAGATCTATTTTCTGGCCTAGGGTGTGATTTTTCTTGGTCAGTGTTTCATAGGGATTTGAAAAATATGTATATTGAGTGGCAAAATGTATATGTGTCAGTTAGATCCTGTTCATTGATAGAATATATTTTGTGATCTTTTCTGCCTGTTTTCTAAAGGTGCTAAAATTTTCTACTATTCTTGTGGATATTGCTGTTTTTCTCTTAGCTTTCTTAGTTTTTGCTTCTTGTAAGCTCTGATGTTTGGTTTGTACACATTTAGGATTGTTACATATTTCTGGTGGATCAGTCCTTTTTCTCTTTTGTCATGTCCCTCTTTGTCTCTGAAAAAACTTTATTTGCCTTAAGTCTACTTCTTCAGTTATTAAGATAGGCAGGCACTCCTGCTTTTTATTATTAATGTTTACATGATATATCTTGTCTTCCTTTTCTATCAATGTGCCTGTGTCATTGACTTTGACATATATTTTAAGCCTCAAGTAATTGGGTAATATTTTAAAGACATTCTGCCCCTCTCTGATATTTAAGTGCCATATCTAGGTCATTATATATATATATATGTGTGTGTGTGTGTGTGTGTGTGTGTGTGTGTGTGTGTGTGTATATATACTACTTTAGGTTCTGGGGTAATGTGCAGATCATGCAGGATTGTTGCATAGGTACACATATGGCAATGTGGTTTGCTGCCTCCATCCCCCTGTCACCTACATCTGGCATTTCTTTCCATGTTATCCCTCCCTGACCTCCCCACCCCACTGCTGTCCCTTCCTTGCCCCACCACAACAATCTTCAGTGTGTCAGGCTCCCCTTCCTGTGTCTATGTGTTCTCATTGTTAATCACCCACCTATGATTGAGAACATATGGTATCTCATTTTCTCTTCTTGTGTCAGTTTGCTGAGAATTATGGTTTCCAGATTCATCCAAGTCCCTACAAAGGACACAAACTCATCCTTTCTTATGGCTGCATAGTATTCCATGGTGTATATGTGCCACATTTTTCTTGTCCAGTCTATCGTTAATGGGTGTTTGGGTTGTTTCCGGGTCTTTGCTATTGTAAACAGTGCTGCAGGAACATATATGTGCATGGGTCTTTATAATAGAATGATTTGTAATCCTTTGGATATATACCCAGTAATGGGATTGCTGGGTCAAATGGAATTTCTGTTTCTAGGTCCTTGAGGAATTGCCACACTGTCTTCCACAATGGTTAAACTAATTTACACTCCCACCAACAGTATAAAAGTGTTCCTATTTCTCCACATTGTCTCCAGCATCTCTTGTCTCCAGATTTTTTAATGATCACCATTCTAACTGGCGTGAGGTGCTATCTCAATGTGGTTTTGATTTCCATTTCTCTAATAATCAGTAATGATGAGCATTTTTTCATGTTTGTTGGCCTCATATATGTCAACTTTTGAAAAGTGTCTCTTCATATCCTTTAACCACATTTGGATAAGTTTTTTTTTTTTTTTTTTTTTTTTTTGTAAATTTGTTTTAGTTTTTTGTAGATTCTGGATATTTGCCCTTTGTCAGATGCATAGATTGCAAATTTTTTTCCCATTCTGTTGGCGTCCAGTTCACTCTAATGATTGTTTCTTTTGTTCTGGAGTCTAATTAGGTCCCATTTGTTTATTTTGACTTTTATTGCCAGCGCTTTTGGTGTTTTAGTCATGAAGCCCTTGCCTATGCCTACATCCTCAATGGCTTTGCCTAGGTTTTCTTCTAGGGTTTTTATGGTGTTGGGTCATATGTTTAAGTCTTTAATCCATCTGGAATTAATTTTAGTGTAAGGTGTCAGGAAGGGGTCCAGTTTCTGCTTTCTGCACACTGCTAGCTAGTTTTCCCAACACCATTTATTAAACGGGGAATTCTTTTCCCATTGCTTGTTTTTGTCAGGTTTGTCAAAGATTAGGTGGTTGTAGATGTGTGGTGTTGCCTCCAGGGCTGTGTTCTGTCCAGTACCATGCTGTTTTTATTACTGTAGCTTGTAGTATAGTTTGAAATCATGTAGCATGATGCCTCCCACTTTGTTCTTTCTGCTTAGGATTGTCTTGGCTATGTGGGCTCTCTTTTGGTTCTGTGTGAAATTTAAGGTGGTTTTTTTCCAGTTCCATGAAGAAGGTCACTGGTAGCTTGATGGGGATAGTATTGAATCTAGAAATTACTTTGGGCAGTATGGCCATTTTCATGATATTGATTCTTCCTAACCATGAGGATGGAATGATTTACCATCTGTTTGTGTTCTCTCTTATTTCCTTGAGCAGTGGTTTGTAGTTCTCCTTGAAGAGGTCCTTTACATCCTTTGTTAGTTGTATTCCTAGGTATTTTATTCTCTTTGTAACAGTTGTTAATGGGAGTTTGCTCATGATTTGGCTGTTAGTCTGTTACTGGTGTATAGATATGCTTATGATTTCTGCACATTGATTTTGTATCCTGAGACTTTGCTGAAGTTGCTTATTAGTTTAAGGAGATTTTGGGCTGAAATGATAAGGTCTTCTAAATATACAATCATGTTGTCTGCAAACAGAGACAATTTGACTTTCTCTTCTTCTAATTGAATACCCTTTATTTTTTTTCTTGCCTAATTGCTCTTGCTAGAACTTCCAATACTATATTGAATAGGAGTGATGAGAGATGGCATCCTTGTCTAGTGCTGGATTTCAAAGTGAATGCTTCCAGTTTTTGCTCATTCAGTATGATATTGGCTGTAGATTGGTCATAAATAGCTTTTATTGTTTTGAGATACATTCGTTTGATACCTAGTTTATTGAGAGTTTTTAGCATAAAGTGCTGTTGAATTTTGTCAAAGGCCTTCTCTGCAGCTATTGAGAAAATCACGTGGTTTTTGTCTTTGGTTCTGTTTGTATGGTGGATTCCATTTATAGACTTGTGTATGTTGAACGAGCCTTATATCCCCGTGATGAAGGCTACTTGATCATGATAGAAAAGCTTGTTGATGTCTTGTTGCAATTGGTTCGCCAGTATTTTATTGAAGATTTTTGCATTTATGTTCATCATAGATATTGGTCTGAAGTTTTCTTTTCTTGTTGTGTTTCTGCCAGGTTTTGGTATCAGGATGATGCTGGTCTGATAAAATGATTTTGGAAGGATTCGTTCTTTTTGTATTGTTTGGGATAGTGTCAGAAGGAATGGTACCAGCTCTTCTTTGTACATCTGGTAGAATTCTGCTGTGAACCAATTTGGACCTGAGCTTTTTTTGGTTGGAAGGCTATTAATTGCTGCCTCAACTGCAGCCCTTATTATTGGTCTATTCAAGGTTTCAACTTCTTTCTGGTTTAGGATTGGAAGGGTGCAAGTGTCCAGGAATTTATCCATTTCTTCTAGGTGTACTGTTTTATGTGCATAGAGTTGTTTGTAATAATCTCTGATTGTAGTTTGTATTTCTGTAGAATCAGTGGTGATATGCCCTTTATCGTTTTTTATTGCATCTGTTTATTCTTCTCCCTTTTCTTTTTTATTAATCTGGCTATTTTGTTGATGTTTTCCAAAAGGCAGCTCCTGGATTTATTGATTTTTTGAAGGGTTTTTTGTATCTCTATCTCCTTCAGTTCTGCTCTGATCTTAGTTATTTCTTGTCTTCTGCTAGGTTTTGAGGTTTTTTTGATCTTGCTCCTCTAGCTCTTTCAATTTTGATGATAAGGTATCAATTTTAGATCTTTCCTCACTTCTCTGGTAGGCATTTAGTGCTATCCATTTCCCTCTAGACACTGCTTTAAATGTGTCCCAGAGATTCTGGTATGTTGTGTCTTTGTTCTCATTGGTTTCAAAGAACATCTTTATTTTTGCCTTCATTTCATTGTTTATCCAGTTGACATTCAGGAGCCAGTTGTTCAGTTTCCATGAAGCTGTGTGGTTCTGAGTTAGTGTCTGAATTCTGACTTCTAATTTGATTGCCCTGTGGTCTGAGAGACTGTTTGTTATGATTTCCATTCTTTTGCATTTGCTGAGGAATAATTTACTTCCAATTATGTGGTCAATTTTAGAGTAGGTGCAATGCAGTACTGAGAAGAATGTATATTCAGTGGATTTAGGGTGGAGATTTCTGTAGATCCCTATTAGGTTTGCTTGGTCGAGATCTGAGTTCAAGTCCTGGATATCCTTGTTAATTTTCTATCTCAATGATCTGTCTGTTATTGACAGTAGAATGTTAAAATCACCCACTATTATTGTCTGGGAGTCTAAATCTCTTTGTAGGTCATTAAGAACTTGCTTTATGTACCTGGATGCTCCTGTATTGGGTTTGTATAGATTTAGGATCGTTAGCTCTTCTTGATGCATTGATCCTTTTACTGCTATGTAATGCCCTTCTTTGTCTCTTTTGATCTTTGTTGGTTTAAAGTTCATTTTATCAGAGATTAGGATTGCAATTATTTTTTCTCTCTCCATTTGCTTGATAAATCTTCCTCCATCCCTTTATTTTGAGTGTGTGTGTGTCCTTGGATGTGAGATGGGTTTCCTGAATACAGTACACTGATGGGTCTTGACTTTTTATGCAATTTGCCAGTTTGTGTCTTTTGAGTGGGGCATTTAGCCCATTTACATTTAGGGTTAATTATTGTTATGTGTGAATTTGATCCTGCTATTTTGATGCTAGCTGGATGTTTTGCCCGTTAGTTAATGCATTTTTTTCATTGTGTTGATGGTCTTTATTATTTGATACACTTTCGTAGTGACTGTTACTGGTTGTTCCTTTCCTTGTTTAGTGCTTTTTCAGGGAGCTCTTATCAAGCAGGCCTGGTAGTGATGAAATCTCTCAATAATTGCTTGTCCATGAGGAATTTTCTTTCTCTTTTGCTTATGAACCTTAGTTTAGCTGGATATGAAATTCTAGGCTGAAAGTTCTTTAAGTTTGTTGAATACTGGCCCCCACTCTCTTCTGGCTTTTAGGGTTTCTGCGGAGAGATCCACTGTGAGTCTGATGGGCTTCCCTTTGTGGGCAACCTGACCTTTCTTTCTGGCTTCCCTTAGCATTTTTCCCATCATTTCAACCCTGGTGAATCTGATGATTATGTGCCTTGGGGTTGCTTTACAAAAGGAATATCTTTGTGGTGGTGTTTGTATTTCCTGGATTTGAATGTTGGCCTACCTTGCTAGGTTTGGAAGTTCTCTTGGATAATATCCTGAAGAATGCTTTCTAGCTTGGATTCATTCTCTCTGTTATATTAAGGTACACCTATCAAATGTATATTAGGTCTTTTCACATAATCCTATATTTCTTGGAAGCTTTGTTCATTTCTTTCACTTTTTTTTCTTTATTCTTGTTTTTTCATTTTATTTCAATGAGTTGATCTTCAGTCTCTGATATCCTTTCTTCTGCTTGGTCGATTTGGCTATTGAAACTTGTGTTTCAGCTCCATCAAGTCGTGTATATTCTTCTCTAAGCTGTTTATTCTAGTTAGCATCTCATCTGACCTTTTTTTCTAGGTTCTTAGTTTCTTTGCATTGGGCTAGTACATATTCTTTTATCTCTGAGAAGTTTGTTATTACCCACCTTCTGAAGCCTGTTTCTGTCAATTCATCAGATTCATTCTCCATCCATCTTTGATCCATAGCTTGTGAGTTGTGATCCTTTGGAAGGGGAGAGGACTTCTGGTTTTTGATGTTTTAATCCTTTTTGTGCTGGTTTCTTCCCATCTTAGTGGCTTTATCTACTGGTTGTCTTTGTAGGTGACTTTTGGATAGAGTCTTTGAGTGCACATCCTTTTTGTTGATGATGAAGTTATTTCTTTCTGTTTCTTAGTTTTCATTCTGACAGACTCCTCTACTGCAGGACTGCTGGAGGTCCACTCCAGACCCTGCTTGCCTGGGGATCACCTGTGGGGGCTGCAGAATAGTAAGGGTTGTTGCCAGTTTCTTCTTCTGTTATCTTCTTCCCAAAAGGGTACCTGCCAGATGTTGGCCTGAACGCTCCATTATGAGGTGTCTCTTTGAGTATATGGGGGTTGGGCAGCTGCTTGAGGAGACAGTCTGTCCCTTATAGGAGGTCAAGTATTGTGCTGGAAGCTCTGTTGTTCTGTGCAGAGATACTGGGAAGTACTTAAGTCTGCTGCAGTGGAACTCAACCACTTCTTTTCCCAGGTGCTCTGACCTAGGAAGGTTGGCTTTATTTCTAAGTTCCTTTCATGCTGCTGCCTTTTTTTCATAGATGCCCTGCCCTGCATGGAGTAGTCTAGTCACAGTCTGCCAGCAGAGGTGTTGCTGAGCTGCCGCAGGCTCTGCCCAGCTGCTGTGTGAACTGCCTTGGTAGTGGTGGTCGCCCTTCCCCACACTGAGCTGGACCGTCCTGGGTCCAGCTGCACTTGCTGCAAAACTCTCAGTCCAGAGCATTTCAGGTTGCTTGTTTTGTGGGGGTGGTATCCACTGAGCCAGATCATCTGCTTCCCCATCTCTGCCCCTCCCTTTCAGTTGAATGGGTGTCTCTGTCTCCCAGGCATTCCAGGCACCAGTTGAAACAGCCACCCAGACTTCCGTGAGTTTCTGTGGGCCGGCCTGGCACCAGCTGAAACCGCTGTGCTGAAAACTCATGAGGGCTTTTCTGCCTGGGAATCTCCTGGTCTGTGGGCAGTGAAAATTTGTTTGAAAATATGGTGGGCACTCACCCTCTGTATTGTTCTTGCTGGGAACTGCACTCTGGAGCTTTTCCTATTTGGCCATCTTGCTAGATCATTTATGTTTAAGGTAATTATTGATATGTTTGGTGCTTTGTCTGGCATTTTATTATTTGTTTTTTTTCATTTCTTATTCCCCTTTTACTGCTTTTCTTGCCTTCCTAGGTGTTATTGTTTTGTTATTCAATTCCATCTTGACTTATGGCATATTTTAATGTATTTCTTTGTAGTTTTCAAAGTGGTTGTTCTGGGCATTACAGTAAACATATGTGACTCATAACAGTCTTCTGATACATTTATTTTCTACTGTTGCTCTAGAATATTCTGTAAACTTGGTGGCTTAAAGCAAAAGAAATTTGTACTCTCACTTCTGGAAACCAGAAGTCCAAGTCAGGTTTGCTAGGCCAACATCAAGATGTGAGCCGGGCTGGAATCACTTCAACCCATCTGGTAAAGAATTCAGTCCTTCCTTCTTCCAGCTCAGGGCAGCTGCTGGCATTCCTTGGCTTGTGGCCACTTCAGTCCACTCTCTGCCTTTAGCGACACGAGACCATCTTCTCCTCAGTCTGAAATCTCCCTCTGCCTCTCTCCTATATGGATACTAGTGATGTCATTAGGGCCGACCTAGATAATTCAGGACAATCACCCACATTTAGAGCCTTAACTTAATCACATTTGCAAAATCTTTAATCTAAAAAGTAAGATTTACAGATTTGAGGGATTAGAGTGAAGATAGGATTGGACAGGATTGAGGCTATTATTTATCTTAACGACAGCTAATGCCAGCATTTACCACTTTAAAGTTTGGAAACAGCACTTGCATTTAGTGCCCTTTACCCCTTTGACTTTTTAAATTTATTATCTGAAGTACCAGAAGGTGTTCTAATTGTTGTTTCAATCATTAAGTAACGTTTACAGAACTCATGGTAAACAAAATAGTCTATTTTATATAGTAAAAATTCCTCTTGTTATCATTTCTTTTCTTTTTGAAGAATATCCTTGAGCCAACCATTAAGGGCAGGTCTACAACCTACTCTTAATTTGCAACAACAAATTATTTGCCTGAGAAATTTTTATTTTTTTTTTAATTTTCTTTATTTCTGATGGATAGGGTCACTGAAGATAGAATTTGTAGCTGACAGTTCTTCTTTCTGGCCTCCGTGATCCCAAATGGGAAAATCACTGTCGTTGAAGTAGTTGTTTCTATGTAGGTAACATTATTTTTCTTTTTTTTCTGTCTTTAGTTTTTAAAAGTTGGATTAGATGTGTCTTGGAATGGACTTGTTTGGTTTTATTTTTGAGAGCTTAACCTAGATTTTTTTGGTTTATAAATTCATGTGTTTTGCCAAATTTGGGGAGTTATCAGCATTGTTAAGAAAATAATTTTAGGGCCGGGCGCGGTGGCTCAAGCCTGTAATCCCAGCACTTTGAGAGGCCAAGGCAGGTGGATCACAAGGTCAAGAGATCGAGACCATCCTGGTCAACTTGGTGAAACCCCGTCTCTACTAAAAAATATACAAAAAATTAGCTGGGCATGGTGGCGTGTGCCTGTAATCCCAGCTACTCAGGAGGCTGAGGCAGGAGAATTGCCTGAACCCAGGAGGCGGAGGTTGCTGTGAGCCGAGATCATGTCATTGCACTCCAGCCTGGGTAACTCCGTCTCAAAAAAAAAAAGAAAATAATTTTAACACCATTATCTAGCTTGTCTCCTTCTGGCATTGTAATGATAAAAAATGGTGGATCCTATTTTTATTGTGCTTGTTTTTGTTGTGTTGTGTGTGTGTGTGTGTGTGTGTGTGTGTGTGTCCCCCATAGGCCTCTGAAGCTTTGTTTCTTTTCCATTTTTTAGTCTATTTTCTCTCTGTTGTTCAATGTAGGAGAATTTCATTGATCTGAAGTTCACTGATTCTATTATTGCTCTTTCAATTTTAATATTAAGCAAATACAGCAATTTTTATTTTTCTATTACTCTATTTTTAGTTCCTAATTGCCTGTTAGTACATTTTTATAACTTATTTCTTTGCTGAGATTTGTCATTTTTTTCATTTGTTTTCAGATGATTTGTTAAATAACTGAAACAATTTTTGGTGGTCTGGCTTTAAAATCCTTGTCACATGGCTCCAACCTCTGATTCATTTCAGTTGTGGTCACTTGATTGCCTTTCATTATTCAAGCCATGATTTCCTTGGCCCTTGGTGTGATGATTGTGTCCCAGATCTTTTGTCTGTCATGTTGGGTAATTCTAGCTACTGTTTACATCTTTTATCACATGGGTGAAAAAGCAGTGGTGATTTTTGCCATAGAAATTAATGGCATTTATGCCATTGAAAGTAATAGGAAAAACCGCAATTGCTTCTGCGACCGCCTACTAATTTAGCAAGCAAGCGCCTTGTTTAGGCTTGACACGTGGGCCTCAGCCTGTTCTGTGGGCTGGGAAAGAGGTTCCAATGGTGGTTTGATTATTGGAGACTTTAAGGTTTTACTTTGATCTGCTCGGAGGATTTAGTGCCCAGAGAGGTTTCACTGCTCTCTGCTGGTGCTAGCTGAGGGAACAGAAGTTTTTCCCAGGCTTGGGGTACATAGGATGGGGTGGGCTGGGAGAGACGCTGGTGAGGGGATGGGGGGGTTAGAGGGACCCCTTTCTCAGTGCCCCCTGGGGAGGAGACTCTCAGTCTCAGACCTGCAGGGACAAAGAGCCTTGCAGGGTGAGATCACTTACGTAGCTGCATCCCTCTTGGAGGTTCTGCCTTAGATATCTTTCGTTCGACAAGGCAGCCCTGGGCCCACAAGGAGTGTGAAGCCTTCTCAGCCTGTTTGTTGTTGGTATGGCTGTTAGGTCCATTCCCTTTGCTGCGGTGCCATTCGTCTGGTAGTCAGATGGGTCCCAGTTGCATCTGGAGAAGGAATGGGCTTGCTGGGGTCCTTCTGTTGCCTGGTCAGGGATAGAAAACAGCAGGTCTGAGTGGCCTTCTGTTTGTGGGAGCCCACAAGTCACCCCATGCTCTGCTGTTTCTCAGGTCCTGGGTCCCAAGCCAGCTTGTCTTTCTCCTGTCGCTTTTTAGCAGTGTCTTCTGGTAGCTTCTTGTGCCATTATCAGGCCTGATTCTTGTCTTTTACATGGAAGGTGATGGAAAAAAGGATCTTCATGTCATGAGAACTGGCAGTCCATATATTTTTAAATAGTGTGGGCTGCACTCAGTAAAGAAAATCTGTAAAGTACCATCACTTTCGGCTTTAGTCAACTTGTATTTTCCCCTTTGATCTGCAAGATCAAGAGGTTTGGATTAGATTTTTTTGATGCAGTTCCACACATGAACACTTTATAATTCTGATAATATTTAGTGAATTTAAAATAATGATTGCAAATAATTGATGTAACTCACGTCCTCTTGTGTGCCACCTGGCTGTAATGGATTTTAGCACAGTAAATGAAGAGTGCCATACTTGAATGAGATGTGTGCATGAGTCAAAGAAAACGAAATCTAAAGCTTCTTCTAATTTCATCACGCCCCTGGGGAAATGATATCTCCAGTATATGTATGAATTACCTTCAATTTTAACATTCTATTTAATAATAGGATTATTTATCCAATGAAAGTACTCTCTAGACTTATTTTTTAGTCAGTTTGACTTACAAATCAGATTCCCGGTTCTTTCCACCTGCCCTGGCCCTCTGCAGCCATACACATCCTGTAAATAAACGTGGAATCAGTGACTGTCCTGTCCCAGGAGCCCGGCTAGGTGCTGGGTAGGTGGAGAACCTGTAACTCACTTTACTTGCTCTGGGTACCTGCTCAATACTGTATCTGAAAATACATGATAGACCTGAGTGCAAATATCACCTTCCAGAGCTTTAACTCCTTCTGGCTTGGCTTGTTGAACAACTGAGTTGACTTATAACTCTGTGCTGGCTGCTTTGCATCTGCCAACTTGTACCAGAGATTTTTATCAGTGTCTTCTGATAAACTCATTAATGGTATTTCACTCCATCCTCCAGAGGAATGACTCCGCCCAGGTAGCCAGGTTCCTGAACAGATAGTACGGTGTCTTCACTTATCCTTATTAATCTCCAGCTCACCCTGTATTCATTTAGTTAAGGCAAGTCAATTAAATCATCCAGTTAAATAACTCTGTGTTTTCTCCGCATCGCAAATGATTTAAGCCATTCATGCGCATTAAAGAAGCATAAAAACTACAAGGTAATTCAGCTTCAGGCAAGTTTTTATCTTAGGGTAGGCCTTACTTTTCCACTGCCCAGTTTACAATTGTAATAAGTATTTTAAAGGTTTAGCACACCCTCTTTTATTCTTTTTTGAGTGCCTGCCTAGGAAATTGAGGCATCTCATATTTCAGGTGCTACTTTGCATCATTGTTGTGTTTTGATGGCTTTGTGACACTTGCAGAATTTTTCTTCAGGTATGAACAAATTTTATGTGATACAAAGTAAAATAGAACTTTTTGTGTGTACAGATCTGTGACTGTAAATACATGCATAGATTTGTGTAACCACCAGCAAAATCAGAAAATGAAATAGTTTCTTCACTTCAAAATACTGTAGTATCCCTTTGTAGTGATACATACTCCCTCACCTTAAACCCTGAACTACTTATTCACTCTTTTTGTTTTTTTTTTTTTTTTTTTTTTTTGAGGTGGAGTCTCGCTCTGTTGCCCAGGCTGGAGTACAGTGGCACAATCTCGGCTCACTGTAACCTCCACTTCTCAGGTTCAAGTGATTCCCTTGCCTCAGCCTGCTGAGTAGCTGCGGTAACAGGTGCCTAACACCAAACCCAACTAATTTTCATATTTTTAGTAGAGATGGAGTTTCGCCATGTTGGCCAGGCCTGTCTCAAACTCCTGATCTCACGTAATCTGCCCTCCTTGGCCTCAAAAAAGTCCTGGGATTACAGGTGTGAGCCATTGCACCTGGCTGATTATTTATTCTGGTAGTTTTTGTCATTTTGAGAATGTCACACTAACGGATGTATGCTCTGTGTAACCTTTGAGGTTCCAAGTGAAATAGCCGAGTGGTACAGCCATTCTGGAAAATAGGTTGGTAGTTTGATATGGGGGTGAACATACATCAATCACATGACCCAGAAATCCCACTCCTAGGTATTTACCGTAGAAAAATAAAATTTACTTCACATGAATGTTTATAGTACTCTATAAACATATATGTATAATAAATGCAATGTAGATCAATTTATATTTTCATTTATTGATTTATTTTAAAAATGTGTATGTTATGTGCTAGACACTAGGGATAAAGTGGCCAAGGGACAAAAAGTTGCACCCAGAGAGCTCAGAATTTGGAATAAGGTAGATATTGAAGTAGGTATCTGTGAAACTGAGTTTTGTGAAGGATTCTACAGTGACCGAGAGGAAAGAAGTCCTAATCTGGCCTCAAGAGGCTAAGAAATGCCCAGTGAGAATCCTCAGAATCTTCACAGATTCTTAGCTGTTGTTCAGGAAGAACTGACATTGTGTCCATGAATTCCAAGGTTTGCCACAGCCCTGGGAACTGAGAAATGTCATCGGTTTGGGGAATGGGGAAAATAAATGTGTTTGGGGGCCGAACATGCCTGGGAGATGGGAGAATTTCACACGGCAGAGTATAGGGGTGAAAAGGCAGGTGGCTGCAATATTATGGCTTATTTCTCCAAAAGAAAATTACATTTTCTTCTATCACAAATAGATCAAATTATTTAACATTTCATTAGGATAGCTTTATTTTTAAGTTTAAATCAGAACAATATGTACTCTAGAGACCCTAGGGAAATGGAGCTGTGTTAAAGAAAGCAAGACTAACTATGTAACTATCTCTTAGGATGAATATTAAAGGGCAGCAGGTTCCTGCTTACATCATCGACAGGTCTTTGGAAACTGACTTCCAGTAAAACTCTGTGCAATAAAACCAGTTTCCCCATAGGCTAATTGATATAAACAAGAGTTAAGTTCACAAAAAAACATCACCAGACTTCTACATGAAGACCAAAACACTCCTTATATTAATCATTTAAATAAATATGACCTATACACACTTGTAAGAAAGATTACTGAAAACAAGTAAGATTACTGTTTATCCAATTATTGGCGGATGGATAAATGACAGTGGTAGGGGTGGAGGTTGGTTACATCAAGGGATAAATGTTTGTTTGTGAAGAGAACATTGTCAGGAATGCCTTCTCCCCCAACAAAGGTCAGAACTATTCACACATGTGACGGCTCCCTGTGCACTTTCCTATTGCCGTGTTTATTGTCCTGCATGAATATGATTATCATATACTTGACAGATTTGTATTTGACGGCAGTTTATATTGATTTATTCATTCATTCATTCCTTTACCAACCAGCTTATTAGCTAGTGCTAACAAACCTCACATGCATAGCTCTGGGATGTGGGAGAAAAGCTGGGAGCAAACCCAAGCAGACATGGGGAACATGCCAACCCCATTGATATGGTTTGGCTCTGTGTCCCCACTCAAATCTCATCTGGAATTGTAATCCCTGTAATCCCCATTGTTGAGGGAGGAAGCTGGTGGGAGGTGATTAGGTCATGGGGATGGTTTCCTCCATGCTGTTTTCATGATGATGAAGGGTTTTCACAAGAGCTGATGGTTTCATATGTGTTTAACAGTTCCTCCTTCACATTCTCTCACCTGCTGCCGTGTAAGATGTGTCTTGCTCCCCTTTCACCCTCTACCATGATTGTAAGTTTCCTGAGGCCTCTCCAGTCATGTGAAACTATGAGTTAATTAAACCGCCTTTCTTTATAAATTACCCAGTCTCTCAGTCTCGAATAATATCTTTAAAGCAGTGTGAGAGTAGACAGATACACCCACACAGACACCACCCCTGCTGGGAAACCATCTTCGTCATCAACGTTATCATGAAATGACCTTGAACAAAATGATTTTATTTGAGCTCTGCTGCATTTGATCAAAGCCAGCAACTATTTTATTTTTCAGGTAGAAATTATTATTTTGAAAAATCCTCTTTCAAACAAATAAGCAGTTGCAAAGGGTAGTAACAATATTGCCTGCTTCTTTGTTTTAAAGAAATCATTGCTCAGTGCTAGCAAGCTAAAATAGTTACGAAACCTGAAAGAAGAACAAAGTTCTAAATAATTGTAAAATAATTTATTAAAATTTAAAAATAAATAGAAAAAATGTTTTTACTGTATATGATTTTTGTAATTAGTTATTTTAATTAGTTTTAAAATAACCATAATAAGCTGTAATTATGTTTCTTCTCATAAATATAACTGTCACATAGCAGGCTTAAAATAAATTCTAAAATGAGTAATAAACACAAATCTGATTTGACATTTGATTGAATGAACTTTGTGTGGAATATGGCAGTAGCTTACTGACTGTTTCATGTGAATTAACAAAGTAACGTAACATTAAACTAAAGCAAAGTTCAGTACAGAACTTAAGAAATATATCCACTTAGAGGTATGTCTAAAGTAGCTGAATAGGCAGTGTAAGACTTTTCAATGTATAAGAATTTTCTACATGACAATTTAGTTTTTAGTAAGTTAAAATTAAGTTGAATGTCTAGGGGAGATGAAACGCAGAATCAGGCAACAGAGTTAGGAGCCTATCTCACTGTGCGGGGCGGGGGGGGGCGGGGTGAGATCATCAATATTCAAACCAGAGGGTGGAAATGGGGAGAAAACGAGTGCAGGAAACATCAAAGAAGTACAAGGAGATGAATGAACTCCCCTAACACTTACCACTGGTGGCTGATGGCTGGTGACATGCAAAGAGTGAAAAAAAAAAACTTGGGAGATTACGAGAGGCAGGTATTTTATATTTTGACTTCCTTACATGTTTTTTCCCTTGTGAATACAGTTATCTGCTGAGAATAAAAAAGGAAAAATAGAAGGGCTGGGACTGGGCTTGAGAAAAATGGTGATGACTTAAGGGCAATAACACACAGAAGTAGGAAAAATAAACTGATTGTAATTCAGGGGAAAAAATGTGGCACCAAGCGACTAATTTGAGTCTAGAAATCATACATATGTATCAGTATAAGTCAGCAAGTTCTTCATCAGCTTTCTTGTGCACACATACAGGAAGATGGAGAGTGGATGGTTGCATTGATCTCGAGTTGAGGTTTTGTCAGAGATGGGTCCTATAGGTAGTGGACTTTAACACAGTTAAGGGGCTGGAAAGACAGAATAGCAGAGTCCTAATCCTGTTGTCCAGGCTGGGTAAAAAATGACCAAATCCTTAGTAGATGTCCCCAAGAATTGGGAAAGTGTGTTTCAGAAAGTGCAAGCTTAAGACAGTTAAAAGATACTGCAGCATGGTCAGAAAGGTCTGACCGGTGATTTCATACCTTGCACCTTGATGTCATACCTTGCAGTGGAGTGTAGAGAGGCGAGTTACTGGGTTAAAAGAGTCAAGGAACCACGAGTCACTTTACAAGAATTGTCAGACTGCCCACAGGAAGCAGTGACAATAAGCCAGGGGTAACCGAGGGGAGAGGACGATGATGGACAGCAGTAGAGTCACATTGCAGGTGGCATGAGTCTCAGAGTCAAAGGGGTGTAACGAGAGAAGAGAGTGGAAGTGGTGAACACAGATCGGAAGGGCGCCGACATCACCTCTAGGCCCACAGGGAGGAAGGAAAACACTCTCGTCCACTCATTTTGCATGTGAGCCAGGTGCCACGTGTATATTACCATGTAGGAAAAAACTAACAGCTATGCACACATTCTTCCTTAACTGTGTAATATTAAAATGGTACATTTTTTCCTCCTCCTCTTTCTACCCCCAGCCATGAATTTGACTTAAGATACATAGTTTTCCTTTATATATTCACTAACCTTAGGGAATAGTGAAAGGAAGGAAGGAGAGAGAGAAAGGAAGGAAGGGAGGAGAGAGAGAAAGAGAAATAAAAGAAAAGGAAAGAGAGAAAGACAGTAAGGAAGGGAGGGAGGGAGGAAGGGGAAGGTAGGAAAAGGAAGGAAGGAAGGAAGGAAAAGATAGGAAAAGGAAGGAAAGGAAGGAAGGAGAGGGTAGGAAAAGAAAGGAGAAGTTAGGAAAAAGGAAAAGGGAAGCTGGGGGAGGTAGGAAAAGGAAGGAAGGAGGGAAGGAGGGAAAGAAAGTGAGGGAGGGAGGGAGGGAAGGAAGGTAGGTAGGTAACAAACGATATGCAGAAAGCCCTGCAACCAATACTTAGAGAATATAATTTGTTATAATTGCATGGGTACCCATACCCAAATTGACCATACTTAAATCAAAACTGCTTATTTCTGACAAGGACTGGTCTCTATACCACAATACGTAATATAAAAATAGTTCTCAATAATTAAAAGGAGAGAGACTGCTCATGAAAGAAGAGGTAAAAATGGCAAACAAGTGAGACTATGCTTTACATCATTAGCACTCAGTTAAATGCACGTAGCCATGGCGGTTTTCAAGCATAAAAAATATGCTGACGGCACCAAATGCCTGTTGAGAATCCAGAGAATCCGGGGTGCTCAGACATGGCTGGCAGGAATGTACAGTCTGTGGAATAATTTGGTAGTTTCTTTAAACACTAAGCATGATCATACAGTGCAGCCATTGCACTCTTGGGCTTTATCTCAGATAAGTGAAGATTTACGTTTACACAAAAACCTGCACACACATGTTCATAGCAGCTTCAGGTGTCATCGATAAAACCTAGTATTGGGCCAAATACGCTTAACCAGGTTAAACAAGCTGTGATATATCCACAGCATGACATATTACCTAGCAATAAAAGGGAGCAAACGAGACCATGCATGGTGGCTCACGCCTGTAATCCCAGCACTTTGGGAGGCTGAGATGGGGTGATCACCCGAGGTCAGGAATTCCAGACCAGCCTGGCCAACATAACATAACCCCATCTCTACTAAAAATACAAAAAAATTAGCCGGACATGGTGGCAGACACCTGTAATCCCAGCTATTTGGGAGGCTGAGGCAGGAGAATCACTTGAACCCAGGAAGTGGAGGTTGCAGTGAGCCAAGATCACACCATTTCTCTCCACCCTGAGTGACGAGCGAAACTCCACCTCAAAAAAAAAAAAAAAAAAAAAAAGGAAAAACAAGGAGCAAACCATTGGTATAAACAAAAACTGAGCTAAATCTTCCAGGAATTAAGCTAAGTGAATAAAGTAGAATCCCAAGTTGTTAAAGTGGTTGCCAGGGGTTAGGAACAGTGAAGCGGGTATAGCAAGGGGGCCTCAGTGTGATTTTAAGGGCACAGCACCAGAGGATTTGGAGGGAATGGAGCTGCCATGCATTCACTATGGTGATGAATTCAGGAGCTGAGACGTGTGACGTGTTTGTACAGAGCTACATACACACATGTGCATACAAAATACAAATCAAACAGGGAAAGTTTGAACAGGACTGGTAGATTGTACCAATCTCAATGTCCTGGCTGTTACAGTTTTGAAAGATGTCATAATTGGGGGACGCTGGGTAAAGAATACATGTGATCTCTTATATTATTCTGTACTACCTACTTTATGTGTATCTACAATCATCTCAAAAATTTCAGGAATTTATAAATATGAATCATCCCTTACTTGCCCTTATACACAATATAAATTCTATGTAGAATCGAAGTAAATGAAACACTACTACAAACAATAATATAAATACATTTCACCAACATAATTTTGAACCAAATATTATATGTAGTATAATTTCATTTATAAAAGGCTTTAAAAAATATAAAACTGATGGTTTGGCGGGTGGAAGGAGAGGGCGGTGACTGGAGAAGGTACAAGACGGCGCTGGGGAGCTGGTCATTCTGTAAGAGTTGATCTGTGTGGTGGTTCACTTTGTACAAATTCATAGAGATGGAGACATTCATGATCTGTGCACTTTTTGGCTTGTTGCTCTTCAATAAATGTATGTATAAGGAAGAAAGAAATATCTCTCTTCAAACAAGGCAACAAAGAAACAAAAAAGAACAGTCTTGCCAACAAAGACACATCTTCAAAAAGAAATACATATTTAGTGACTGCACATCATTCACAGAAATACTTTCCTCTTTTCGATTTGTGTGTACCGTCGCATGGGTTACTTCCCACGTAATGACGGTTGTTAATCTTCCATTGGAGGATCCGATACTCTGCTGCCTAAGCTGAGAATGTTGGGTTGATAGGCGGATGATCCGATTGATGGGCAAATCACGTGTTCATGTTCCTCAAACTACTCTGCTGAAAGCCGAGCTTCTTATTTGATTAGGGACATTTGTTTTGGTTGAATTGATTTTTTCTTATACTTTTTCTATTTCAACATGCTTTTCTGTCAGCATGTTGAGTTCAGTCAATGGATTTAGTGTTTCTTTTCACTGGCTGACAGCAGCCCCTATGTGACTGTTTTGTTAATACACAATGAATGCTTCACTGAAACTCACATTTGGTGTGACCCAGACATTAATATGCAGGCGGAGTGTTCAGTAAACACTGCCAAATCTATTTCAGCTATGCATGCTATTCTTTTCAAAACTCTCGTAATGTATAATTAACTGTAATATATTTTAAAAGGAGAGATAAAGTTGCATATTAGTTCTAGACTAGAAAAATCAAAGCATTTTGTGAATGAACCCGGACAGTTTCTTGTGGTAGAGATATTTCTCTTTGGTGGCATGGTATTGCACAGCTCTGCAACCGTAGAGCACATCTCTCATCACTTCAGATGACCAGTGGTCCCGTATTTTTTTCCAGGACTGTCCCAGTTTAAACACTGTCATTTCTACACCTAGGGAAGTCCCTCTGTTCCAGGAAAATGGGATGGCTGGTTGCCCTAAGTTGATTTTTTAAAAGAAAATATAGAGATTGGCAGTCATAGAATAATTTCTGTAAAGCATCATTGATCGCGATGTTTGAATATTAATATAATGGACAAGAGGTTTTATAGTCTTTGAAAGAGGGTCTTGCTCTCTGAATGTGTAGGGTTTGGTTGTTTAAAGCAGCAAGACCCTCCTTTGGGGTGGAAGTCAATATACTTGTTGCCTTACATATGGGCTTTGACATTTCTCTTCTGTGCAGGCTCACGGGATCCAGTGTTCCTGACCTCATCGTGAGCATGAGCAACCAGATGTGGCTACATCTGCAGTCGGACGATAGCATTGGCTCTCCTGGGTTTAAAGCTGTTTACCAAGGTATGACAAGGACTTGCTTAACAGGTTTTAAAGCTAGCATTCCACGAGGCCAGAGACCATTCTGTATGGGTTAGGTATGAGTGAAATCAACAAGTCAGGTCAATGCTGATAAATAGGAATCATGTTAGTAACTTCCTTACAGTCTACAGTTTTCCCTTTGTGAATGAGAATGTTTAGCTTCTGAAAGCTTGACTTACCATGTTATGTGCTCTGATTATGTTGAAATAGGGAATGAGATGAAGTATGAGGTGTGAACTAGGAGACGTGGGCATGTGTGTGGGTCTTTCGACCGTATCATATTCTGTTATTTCTCAAAACCTTTTTTTATGTTACGGAAGATTTTAAAGTGTGAGCAAACATAGAAAAGACACTATAGTGAACCTGAGAAGACTTGCAATCAGGGAATTTTATGAGCCAAATTCAAATATTTGAAGTGAATGCTCTGTGCCTGTTGTTTTTGTGCTAGTTTACCACTCTACACATTACAGAAAACTAATAGCAATGCAAACAATTTCTGAACCATTGAAATGCAAATGAATTTCCTGTGAGAGATGGAATTGATTATTGTCCTGCAGATATTGATTACTTTTAAACCTATTAGGAAGTTTATTTCAGTATTTCTGATTGGCTATATATTTGTGGTCTTTGGATTCTCCTTTGAAATAGATTTTAAAATATCCTGTTGGTTCCTTCATTAGTAACTGAGTTTCTTAAAATAATTGAAATGATAGATGTGTATGTGTATAGGTAAAAATGAGACTATCTGGAGCTGTTAGAATTGTATTTTACTTTTTGAACTTGAGTAAATAGTATGTTCTTATTTTCCAAGTGGGATACTGTAGGAATAGTTTTAGGAGTTGAAAAATAACGCAAGAAGTTATTACCCATGAAATCAATGAGGGAGATGATCAAAAATCATTCACCAATTCTAAAACAAAAAGCATGGTAGAGGATATTGTCATGAGTCCACGTGAGTGAACACGTAACAGCAGGTCTGCTGTCTCTTACCATGTTAATAAAGGGTCACGATGCTAAAGAAGCCTGTGGTGAGTGGGCCCACCTGGGAGTATCCTCATCTACAAAGTATAAAATAGGTCCCTCGTTGCTGACACATGTGGTGTGGTGGGGCCTTAATGATCCTTTTTAATAAGAAATACAACAAAAATTCATATTCCATTCAAAAATTAAAACTAGAATGCAGAGGTAACTGCTGAATACTTCCTGACATGTGAATTTTCAGACCTGACCTTTAATCGAACTTTTATGTGACTGTATAGTCATTCAGGAAAGCACAGTGGAGACAGAATATTTTCCACCTGGCCTGCATTTGCTACTGCCTTTGGTAGACTCTAAAATCATCAGTGAAATACCAGACACTTCCCAACAAGACAAATTGCAGTACATTGATTTCAGCAGGTTTGTGATACACATCATCAGGTTTATGGTACCAGGAAAAGGAGAGGGGCCTCATGCCCAAACTGTGCGTCCTGGACGATGAAGAGACATAAATAGTCCCGTTAAAAGGTAAATATTCTTCTGTGTATCGTATTTCACTGTGAATGACCGCACCACATTAATTATAATTACATTTACCCTAATCAGTGCTCTGTTAATAGTCTCAGTAGCCACCCATGAGATGTCATAAAAATGTGAATGGCCGTCAGTCCTTGAGAGATTGCCAATTCAGTGTCATGTATTTGACAAAACAGTCCAAAGGTAAAAATGTAATTAAAGCCAGGTAACTAATGTAATAACATTTGAGGATTTAAAAAATTAAGAGATTATAACAACAGAAGACATTCTTTTTTTTTTTTTTTTTTTTTTGAGATGGAGTTTCGCTCTTGTTACCCAGGCTGGAGTGCAATGGCGCGATCTCAGCTCACCGCAACCTCTGCCTCCTGGGTTCAGGCAATTCTCCTGCCTCAGCCTCCCGAGTAGCTGGGATTACAGGCACGCGCCACCGTGCCCAGCTAATTTTTTGTATTTTTAGTAGAGACAGGGTTTCACCATGTTGACCGGGATGGTCTCAATCTCTCGACCTCGTGATCCACCCGCCTCGGCCTCCCAAAGTGCTGGGATTACAGGCGTGAGCCACCGCGCCCGGCCAACAGAAGACATTCTAACAGTGGGTATTTCCAGAGTACTATGTTAAGCTAACAACTGAAGACCAAGTGCGAGTCACTTATGAAGGTGACCTTTATGCGTATACATAATTTTATATTATTTGACTCAAAGCATAGTTGTTCATAAATTATCAGAAAACAGGCCAGGCGTGGTGGCTCATGTCTCTAATCACGGCACTTTGGGAGGCCAAGGCGAGTGGATCACTTGAGGTCAGGAGTTCCAGACCAGCCTGGCCAACATGGTGAACCCCCATCTCTACTTAAAATACAAAAAAAAAAAAAAGAAAAAAATATAGCTCTTTGTGGTGGGTGAGTACCTTTAGTCCTAGCTACTCAGGAGGCTGAGGCGGAAGAATTGCTTAAACCCGCGAGTTGCAGGTTGCGGTGAGCCAAGATCAAGCCACTGCACTCCAGCCTGGGCAACAGACTGAGACTCCATCTCAAAACAAAAAAAAGAAAAATATTACATTAACAGAAAATGTATACAGTGTATATTTACATAACATTAAATGTTCTGTATTTTGATGTTGCCTGATTTTCACATCTCGTGTTAGAGACACAGGCTCTGAAGCTGCTCCCCCGAATACTGGTTCTACTGCTCAGTAACTGAACCTTAGTGTAAGTTATTTAAACCTTTTGTGTATCAGGCTTATCATTAAAAAAGTTATAGTAATCACAGCGGCTTCATAATTTTATTGGAAAATCAACTGAGATAAAACATGGAAGGCTCATGACACATACAGTAAGAACTCGAGAAATTCTAGCTCTTGTTTCCATATGCGTTTTTCATTTTAATTTTGAGATTTTTCTACAAACATGACGTTTTCATCATATAAATAATAGTGTGCACAGTAAGACATGTAAACCCAACTGAGGGGTGTTTAGATGAATTTTAAGGACTCCTCCTCTCCAGCTTCTTACTGAGCCAGTTAACATCCTGGGAGGAGCAGCTCTCCACGTTTTCTCATGTGTCTCCCTGGAAATATTCAATGAGTGTCCACTCATCCCTGGAGTCACAGTTCCTCAGACTACAAACCCTAGGCAAACTGCTGGGCAAGAAATGTCACATCATCTTATTTTAACATCATCTTGAGTATCTGAGACTCCATCCTAACAAAGTAGCTATCAGTTTAACCTTACTCATTATCGAAGGCCACCCATGTCACCCCTTACTGACCTACCTGCCCCAACCTTGCCAAGATATTAAGAATAACCTGAGGTTTGTAACTAGTGTAAAATATTTTGGGGGCCTCAAATCTTTGAATCACATTTCTTACCCTAAGATGTTCATGATCTCTGCTACACTGGGCACTGTTGTCTCTTAGAAAAACTCCCTGGAGGATGCTCTCCTGGCACCCCCACCAACCCCGCAGGCACATAGTAATGATGAGGAAGCTGCCTCAGGATGCGAGGATGGGAAGGACCTGGGTGTACTCCACCCACTGTGGCCTCCATCATCCTGGGCTTGTAGTCTTGGGCATATCTGAGATTTCTCTGTTTGCCGTCTCTAACTCCTCAAAGACAATCCTCTCTCCTCCATCTCCTCAAGATACCTGGGGGGTTTACTCAATTAATGTACCCTTTTAGAGGAGTTTGTCATGAAGCAGGTAGGGTGGAGAAGTGAAAACCAGCACCTGGGCGTCTCTTGAAAATTACAGTGAGTGGAGAGCAGGCAGGGAAGAACTCAGAGACTGAAAACCAGCAGTGGTCCACGCTGGTGAGGCCCCGGCCGCAAACACAGAACACAGTGCACAGACACAAATGCTCTTGCTAGACTTCAGTTGGCAAGTGTATGTGATACAGTGTGTCTTGTACATATTCTGTAATATATGAGCACATGCATGCATAGGAGCATATGCACGTATCTTTATTATACACATGCAGAACGGGAGAGAGAGTGCATTTGATAATTTGTCCTAAGCAAATTATGGGGGGAAAAAATGCAAAGTTTAAAAAACAAAGAGAGTTCTTGAAGGAGATTCTGTTAGTTGTTAGTGACAGGAGAGAGGTGAGCTTTGTTTAAAGCCATTTTACAAATGAAAATACTGAATTTAAAATAATCTGTTCAAAAGTCCAAATGCTAAGAAGCCAGATGTAAATAATTTATGGTAGAGCCATATAAGGCAACACTGACCATACATAAACAAACTCTATATGGCTAATATGTATTTTCAAAATAAACTTTACATATATAATTTACATATACATTTGCTGTATATGTAGAGTCTACCTATGTATGATTTATATACTTATAAATCATTGATAGATTTATAAATCATATTTATAATAAATAGGTAGAATCCAGGTAACTATTAAGTCACAGAATAATTTGTAAGAAAAGATAACGTAAGCCCAGGGCATAGTTTCTCCACTTTATATTTGAAAATAAAATATATATCTTATATCATAGCAACTGATTGTTAGTCACCAGAAAATAAGGAAAAAAACACTATTCTCAATTCAAAGTTGGGTTCCCTGGTAACCACGGTGGCTTCTAGCCACGAGGAATGTTAGCAAGAAGCAAACTTGATCCCTGGATGTCTTTACCAGCAGTTAAACGCTTGCTATTGCAATGCCCCCACGCTTTTACAGCTTCTGTCTATAGTAAGGTGAATTTACTCTGAACCATTTTTCTGTTACGAAAAGAAGATTCAGTTCAACTTCATCACACAAGTTGATGAACTGCATCTCCACAAATCATGTTTCATGTAATTTGCCATAGCTATTTAAATTTTAGCAGGGGGTAAATTAAAGGAAATGTTCCCTGTGATATGCTGCTGTGTAGTGAAAACAAGACCTATTTTGGGCTAATACTAAGAATTATTCCAGTACAATTATTTGAGTCCAGCATCACCATTTGACCCAAGAAACTGAGGTGTCTCCTCAGGCCGAGGATCAGCTGATAAGAAAGTAGAGATTAGCGTGGATATCTCAGCCTATAGCCCTGGGTCTGTGGTATCTCAGCCTATAGCCCTGGGTCTGTGGTATCTCAGCCTATAGCCCTGGGTCTGTGGTATCTCAGCCTATAGCCCTGGGTCTGTGGTATCTCAGCCTATAGCCCTGGGTCTGTGGTATCTCAGCCTATAGCCCTGGGTCTGTGGTATCTCAGCCTATAGCCCTGGGTCTGTGGTATCTCAGCCTATAGCCCTGGGTCTGTGGTATCTCAGCCTATAGCCCTGGGTCTGTGCTCCTAGGATGATTGGGAAAGTGAGACTGTGTGTTGCACTCAATACAGGAATGTAGGATGTGGTTCAAAATGCAGCATCTTTATCATTCTTGGCAGATGGAGCTTCTGAGACAGCATTGATGTTATGTCATCTTGGAGGTGCTTCTCGTCTTGTGTGGTTGGACTGGCTTGATTACCCAGCCCAGTCTCACCTGTATTCAATGGGTGAGCAATTATCCACACTGAAAAGGGTCCAGGTGCAGTGACGGCACACGGTGTGGTACCTGAACCAAGGACAGCTCACTGGTCCATGCAGAAATTGAGCTCATGCCCCTGTCTTCGTGAGCATGAAGCCAATATGCTACTCAAAGTCAGGCAGGACAGTACCTGCTACAATAGGAGAGTGACTTCTAAAACCCTAAAGAGAAGAGGAAGCAGCAGGAAGTAGCTTCAAATAACCTTCTGTTTGCATGTTGTGGGAATTCCCAGGTGACCATCACAAAGCATTTATAATGTGTACCTCCTTTTTTTTTTTTTTTTTACAACAAATACAGTCTTATGTCTAAGGTGGATTTAACATTTTTTTCCAAGGGCTTGTCTTAAATCTGTGACAAATTACCATTTTTCTTGGAAGCATAGTCTGAGTTGATGACTTGTGTAGGGAGAGGTTTTGGGAGTGGGCTTGAATGCTTACAATCATCTGTAAGGCAGAGAAGGAAGTGAGGTTGGGTGGAGGGAGAAGTTGAAGCATGCCCAGTCATGACAGGTGCACAGTTAGTTCATTCGGGCCGCTCTAACAGAATGCACAGATAGAGTGGCTTAGAGACAAGGGAATATTTTTCTCACAGTTCTGGGAAATCCTCAGTCAAGGCAGCAACAGATTCGGTGTCTGGTGAGGGCTATTTTCTGGTTGATAGATGGCGTCCTCTCACTGTATCCTCACGTGGTAGACAGGGCAAGGCCACAAGCCTCAGTGTCCTTCACAAGGGCACTAATTCTGTTCACAAGACTCCACCTCATCATGTCATCACCCTGTAAAGCCTGGCCTATCAGAAAACCATCAAATTTGGGGTTAGGTTTCAACGTAGGAATTTGGAGGGACACAAACATTCACACTATAGCAGGTGCCTTAGATCAGAGGTCCCCAGCCTTTTGCCACCAGGGGCTGGTTTTAAGGAAGACAGTTTTTCCAAAGACTGGGAGAGGTGATGATTTCAGGGTGACTGAAATGCATTACGTTTACTGTGCACTTTATTATTACATAGTAATGTGTAAATCTGCGTACATCTCTCTGTAATGTAGAATCAGGGAGTCCTGAGCTTGTTTTCCTGCAACTAGATGGTCCCATGTGGGGGTGATGGGAGACAGTGACAGATGATCAGGCATCAGATTCTCATAAAGAGCATGCAGTCTAGATCCCTTGCAAGTGCGGTTCACAGCAGGGCTCATGCTCCTAAGAGAATCTGATGTTGCTGCTGATCTGACTGGCAGCAGAGCTCAGGTGGTAATGCCCCCTTGCCGGCCCCTCACCTCCTGCTGTGCAGCCCAGTTCTTAACAGACCACGGACCAGTATCAGTCCAGAGGGACCAGAACACGCCTGGGGGTGATTCCTAAAGAGAAAAGTATATGGGTTCCCAGCAGCTAGGGGTGAGGCTTGGGCTCTGAAGACAAGCACCTGAGTGGTACCCGTGGGACCAAATACAGCCCAGCACTCACACTGTTCAGTCCTCTCCTTATGGAAGCAGCCTATCCAGGATTCTGGCTGGCCTCGTTTCCTAGGATCACGTGCTGTACACACTCACTGCCGCCCTCCTGTCCAGCCCATATGAGGCTCTGCCTCTTGGCTGGGCTAGGTGGCTGCTGGGGCAGGGCGATGCAGTCCTGAGTCCTCACTGGACCTCGGTCTCTGCTCACACTGCCCTGCTCAGGTGTGCCTTCTGGGTTTGTCTGTGTTCTATCACATGTAAGAGAGTCCCCATGGATAGGTGGTCCCACTCACCTGTATTTTCTCAATGGGGACAGTGGCCCCAGCTTTTTCTACTATTACACATAAGAGAGTCCCCATGGATAGGTGACCCCACTCACCTATATTTTCTCAATGGGGACAGTGGCCCCAACTTTTTCTACTATCACACATAAGAGAGTCCCCATGGATAGGTGACCCCACTCACCTGTATTTTCTCAATGGGGACAGTGGCACCAGCTTTTTCTCTTAATTAGGGCCAGTCTCCCTGCAAGGACAATGGCTCCTTCCCTTGCTGGCGAGGCCTTGGGCCCGAGGATCTTGAAGGCCACAAGCATAGCTTACAGTTTCACAGGTCCTTCCTCTTCCTGCTGGTGGAGACAGCTCTCCTCTGAGAAGCAAGTGCTCTAGAGCCACACAGCCTAAAGCTGAGAGACTGGGGAGCAGAGATCGCAGTCAGCTCCTGCAGTGGTGGTGAGACAGCTACTCCTGCTTCCCTTCCTTATTCCTGGCCCCGTGTATGCCAGCCTCTGGTGACTGACACAGCATTATGGCCATGGACATAGGATGAAGGCCACATCCTGAGGACAGCAGCCCATCCTTCCCACCATCCTCTCCAAGCTGGCTTCTCAGCCATGCTTCCAGAAGCGCATTCCTTCATTCTGTCCAGCCAAAGCCTTCTGGACTTCGCAGTCTGTGGCAGCAAGGCGGGGTCTCGGGGTCGGCAGCCCTTTCATCTTCTTTGCTCTAAATCGAGGCCTTTGTTTGAGCACTTCACTGAGAAGTGTGCAGCTATGAGCCCACTCTGGCAGAATGACCGGGGCCACGTTCGCTGGTGGAACCTGAGTCTACAGTGAGCCCTGTGCAGGGGAGAGTGTCCTGCCATGTGAACTCGTGTGCTGTAAATGTGAATTTCCTTTCAGTGGGCCTTCCTGTGGACTGCCATGTGAACTCGTGTGCTGTAAATGTGAATTTCCTTTCAGTGGGCCTTCCTGTGGACTGCCATGTGAACTCGTGTGCTGTAAATGTGAATTTCCTTTCAGTGGGCCTTCCTGTGGACTGCCATGTGAACTCGTGTGCTGTAAACGTGAATTTCCTTTCAGTGGGCCTTCCTGTGGACTGCCATGTGAACTCGTGTGCTGTAAACGTGAATTTCCTTTCAGTGGGCCTTCCTGTGGACTGCCATGTGAACTCGTGTGCTGTAAACGTGAATTTCCTTTCAGTGGGCCTCCCTGTGGACTGCCATGTGAACTCGTGTGCTGTAAATGTGAATTTCCTTTCAGTGGGCCTCCGGTTGACTGCCATGTGAACTCGTGTGCTGTAAATGTGAATTTCCTTTCAGTGGGCCTCCCTGTGGACTGCCATGTGAACTCGTGTGCTGTAAATGTGAATTTCCTTTCAGTGGGCCTTCCTGTGGACTGCCATGTGAACTCGTGTGCTGTAAATGTGAATTTCCTTTCAGTGGGCCTTCCTGTGGACTGCCATGTGAACTCGTGTGCTGTAAATGTGAATTTCCTTTCAGTGGGCCTTCCTGTGGACTGCCATGTGAACTCGTGTGCTGTAAATGTGAATTTCCTTTCAGTGGGCCTTCCTGTGGACTGCCATGTGAACTCGTGTGCTGTAAACGTGAATTTCCTTTCAGTGGGCCTTCCTGTGGACTGCCATGTGAACTCGTGTGCTGTAAACGTGAATTTCCTTTCAGTGGGCCTTCCTGTGGACTGCCATGTGAACTCGTGTGCTGTAAACGTGAATTTCCTTTCAGTGGGCCTCCCTGTGGACTGCCATGTGAACTCGTGTGCTGTAAATGTGAATTTCCTTTCAGTGGGCCTCCGGTTGACTGCCATGTGAACTCGTGTGCTGTAAATGTGAATTTCCTTTCAGTGGGCCTCCCTGTGGACTGCCATGTGAACTCGTGTGCTGTAAATGTGAATTTCCTTTCAGTGGGCCTTCCTGTGGACTGCCATGTGAACTCGTGTGCTGTAAATGTGAATTTCCTTTCAGTGGGCCTTCCTGTGGACTGCCATGTGAACTCGTGTGCTGTAAATGTGAATTTCCTTTCAGTGGGCCTTCCTGTGGACTGCCATGTGAACTCGTGTGCTGTAAATGTGAATTTCCTTTCAGTGGGCCTTCCTGTGGACTGCCATGCAGTTTAATACACTAAAGAACAAACTTACTGTTACTGCCCTGCAAATCCCTTGAAACCAAACTAGCTCTTCTGTCCTTGGGACCAGAAGCCGACGTATCTGCCTTTATGGGGCTTAGCTCTTTGCTTCTAGAACAAGCTTCCTGACCTGCGACTCACACTGCAGCGCCGTTGTCTAGGAGCCGGGGAAGATAATTTCCTTCTATTCTTTGAGGACAACAGATTTGTAATTGTTGTTTTTGTCTTGTTTCTTCTCAGCGACATTGGTGGTGGATGATCCTGTTCTCTTTTTCTTCATGAATTTCTGTCCGTTCCATCTAGTAAATTTCCTTCTGTCCCATGCATCCTTTATGTCTCTTTCTCTTACCTGTAGGCGGCTTCCGCAGTGTCTCCTCCAGGTGGCCGCTGTAGTGGCCAAAACTTCATAGATCCCTTTACTAACCTCTTCTATTTCGCCCACACATGGGGGCCAGTCAGAATTACTGTCTTTAAGGAATGAAAATGGAGAGTGTTCCTACACTGTTTCACATCAGTTAGAGCCTTCCCAGGGTCCACAGAATATTCTGTAAACTGGTTACCAAATTCCATCTTCATCTGTCTCCACTGCCCACATACATTTCATGTTGGTCCCAGGTGAATTCCAGATCCTCCAGTCATCCTCTTTTCCCCTTTTTCCTTTGCATATGTATCTCCTCAACAAGAATCATTTTTCTATGGACTTAACATGTAGATCATTTGCTGATCTTCCCATCTCACCTCAGAGTGATGGGAACAAGCCTCACATCTGAGGTTATGTGGTTTGCTCCTACACAATCCTGTACCACCCTGAGCTGCCTCCATCCCAACCATTGTTTAATTGCCTCTCTTCCCAGGAGAAGGAAGCTCTGGGAGTGCCAGGACCTCTTTATCCTCTGCCCCTGTGCAGCCATGCACACGCTGCAGGTGTATAGCTGCTCCTTAGAGATATGCAAAATGCCAGTGAGTGTCTTAGCCAGTTTCTGAGCTGTTTAGATTTTTGGAGCATTATGGTGGCCCATTTAACCCTTATCAGTAATCTTAGGCCCACTCCAGTTTGTTTTTTAAGTCTTAGTTTAGTTTTTAAACGTTTGGGGAATTCTAGCCCAGTAGCCAGTGAGTCAAACACTGTTTCTGGGTGTTGATGCTCCTCTGATCCCAGAAACCAAGTCTGTTCTTGTGTTGACACCCTCATTCTTGAGTGCCTGAGTCCCTGCATGATGACCTTTGGGAGCCACTTCCTGAAATGTGTCTGTTGCTCTCTCTGGTTCTCCGAGTCCACCTCCCCTAGACTGTCCAGGAGTTCCTCCCCTTCAGTGGTGGGTGCTCTGCGCTGTTGGTTGAATTTCCCTGTTGCTGAAGGGATGCATTTCTGCACAGATCTCCCATGTACCTGTATTTGTGCTGTCCACTGCTCTCATTCGTGTCTCTAACTGCAGCATGTGTGGAGTTCACCCGGGGGTCTTCATAGATGGAGATTTGGGTCAGGGTGGGCTTAAGAGTGTGTGTTTCTGTGGCACTGATGCTGCATTGCAAAGAGATGTTGTGAGAAGGATCCACCGTGCGACTCCTGTAATATGATGGCATCTGTGTTTTGCACCCTGTGCCCCATGTCAGCCAGCGGGATGAGGCACACACCCAGCCTGTCTCTCCTTAGCTCACACAGCTTGCTCTGGCTCATGAATCAGCTTTTTTCTACATCGGTGGCTCCTGGTTGCCCCCACCATGGTGCAGCCACAGCAGAGCAAGTCAGTGAATTTCTGCCCCTCTTCCAGATCGCCCTGTCCTGTCAGGAGCGGCAGGGTGGATGCTGTAGCCACACTGTATGGTTGCCATCCTTGCCCATCCATCATTCTCCCCCATACCAGGGCTCACACCGATTCCCTTCTGTGCAGGCAGGTCTTTCATCCCCTTGGGTGGGAAATACTCCTTCCCCTACCCAAGGCCCAGCTTAAGAGCTGCCTCTCCTGGACAACTCACTGGGCTGGAAATTCCTTCCATTGCTGCCCTGTGGCTGCAGCAGCTCCCTTTCAGCTAAGGTCACAGTTTTCCTAGGTAGAGTTTTGTGTGTCCTTGAGAAAGAGCCCCGTTTTATTCAATAATGTTTCTCTGGACCATTGCAGAGCACACGATGTCTCCATCATGGTGAGCCATTTAGTAACCAAAGATACTAAGAGCCTTTTACAGACCAAAGAGTTAGTGATTAAGTGGTTGGAACTGAAATTAATAGATGATATGCGTTCATTGTTGTTGTTATGTTCTTCAGGTGAATTACCAGCTAGCTCAACTGGGGTTCCATTGTCTTAATGCAAGACCAATAAGATGAACATAGGATTTTATTGAAACAAAATTAAAGAAGTAATAACAAACTATGCATTAGAAGCATATTGAGTTTCCAGTAATCACACTTGTTTGTTGATGGGTTTGAAGAATATGTATGAAGATGTGCTGACATTCAGAGCAATCTTAGCTTTAAGAAAATTATCAGAACCATTGACTCCTGATTTCTGTTATTTTCTAAGTTATAATGCATGAGTGAATTATAAGCAAAGCCTGCTCTTAATGTGAGATAAGCTGTTATTAAATATTTAAATATACCAGCATATATGAGCGAGGAGAGCAGGTGGTACCAGAGAATATTAGATTCTAATGCAGAAATTTGACATTTAAATTCCAGGTTTAGTGGCCCATGAGCTCCAGCTACATTACACTATCCCTTCCCAACATGTACCCTCACAGATTACGTTTCAAAGTAAACTGAGATAAGACGTAGTGGAAATGACGAGAAGGTTAAGTGCCTTGGGTCTCGCGTTAGAGCAAACTTCCTGGGAGACATCTCCAACCTGTGTTTGGTCTCAGGTGGGAATGAAAGTTCTGAGGATGCTATCTGTGAATTACGAAGGAGCTTGTGAAATTAACAAGGTGTACTTCTAGGTGATATTTTAGGCTCTGTACGTGGAATGAACTTGCTGTTTTTACCAGCCCCATGGCTGTCTTCCTCACTTTTCACGCACTGTGAGTGTGTGAATGTGATAACATTCTCCCGCATCTTTACCACTATGATCCCTGCATCAGATACAACAAGAACCCACTTTTTCTTAGGTTTTCCTTTCAGTTGGAATTTGTTGCTTTCAGTTTTCTCATTATCTTTATTATTTTCCCTTTGGTATTCCTGCTTCCTTTATGAGTTGTTATGATCTTAAAGTCTTTGCTAAAATTTCTGAATTGTATTGACTTAAAAATTGATCATATTTTGGATTACTGAGTAAAAGTTATGGATGAAACTACTCTTGTCAGAAAAAAGAAATATATATATGTATCTGAAATGGAGTCTTGCCCTGTCACCCGGGATGGAGTGCGATGGCACAATCTGGGCTCACTGCAAACTCCGCCTCCCGGGTTCAAGTGATTTTCCTGCCTCAGCCCTGGAGTAGCTGGGATTACGCATGTCCACCACCATGCCTGGCTAATTTTTGTATTTCTAGTAAAGACAGCGTTTCGCCATGTTGGCCACACTGGTCTTAAACTTCTGACCTCAGGTGATCTGGTGGCCTCGGCCTCCCAAAGTGCTAGGATTACAGGCATGTCTTCCTGTATTTTTTAAACCACGTACATGTCCTCCTGCCTCTAAGCCAGGAATGCTCTTATGTGGCGTGCAGTTCTGATGACTCAGTTCCAATGCATTTCTTTTAGTTCATCTGTAGTTCATCTTTAGCATGTGAGCATGTGGAGCTCCGTTTCTTCTGCTTTTCTCTTGGGAAAGGGAGTGAGAAGAAAGTCTGTGCTGGGTGAGGCTGAGAATGAGAGAAACTGAGGCATTAGGCTGCTTCAGACTTGGGCAAAAAGTCTGTGATGTGGGCTGAAGGTCAGGAGGTATAGGATGAGGGGTGCAGATGAGGGGTGCAGGGCAAGGGGTACAGGTTCAGGAAGTCCAGGATGAGAGGTGCATGATAAGGGGTGCAGGATGAGAGGTCCAGGTGAGGGGTCCAGGAAGAGAGGTGCAGAATGAGGGGTACAGGAGGAGGGGTACATTGAGGGGTGCAGCTGAGGGGTCCAGGATGTGAGGTACAAGATGAGAGGTACAGGATGAGGAATACAGAATGAGGGACAGAGGTGAGGAGTCCAAGATGAGAGGTGTAAGATGAGGAGGGCAGAATGAGAGGTGCAGGTGAGGAGTCAAGGACAAGGCCTGCAGGGCTAGGAATGCAACATGCGGGGCTATGGGATGAGGGTGTGTAGGGTGAGAGAGTACAGCAGGAGGGCTCCCACATGAGGGGTCTGAGACAAGCGTGCAGGATAGTGCAGTGCTAGAGCATCAGCCAAGAGTCCCAGGATTGGGGTTCAGTTCAGCATCCAGTTTGCTCTGAATCCCCTGGGTTTTGGTAGCCTCATCCATAATGGACAGTGGGAATGGGTCGTCTGCAGGCTTTGCTCCCACCTCTGAAAGAGAGAAATCTGAATATTTCGTTTTTATGAAATGCTAATTCCTGGAATGATTAGCGAGCCAAAGGAGATGTGATTGCTACCTCTGATACTAAAACACCTCCGCTAGGAATATTTCAGTGGTAAGACGGGATAGGAGTGAGCACAACTAGATTTAAGCATAGTAGGAAACAACGTAGTGGTGAGAAGTGTAAACCCGTGCCAACATAGGTGGCCACGAAGCACATGGTGACGTTGTTCACAGGGCATCGAATGCTGCAAAATTTCTAAATTGTTTAGAAAAATAGGAGAAGCTTGTGTGCAATCATGTGCTTGGGCAGGAAGGTCTGAAAGGTCCTGATTAGGTTATGACAGAGAAAGGCCATGAAGTCAGGTGGGCAACAGAGGGTTAAGGTCCAAAAGCCCATCTCATCAGAGGCTGGAGGCCGGCTGAGGGTCAGAGATCCACGGTCCATGTCTGTCATCGGAACAAGTGCTGATGTGCAGGACACGTAAATGAAATGAAACTTAGCAAACCAGATTATTTTCCCAATTTCATGTGTGTCTCAGCCTGGGAAGGAGAGGCTCCCGAGGACTGCATAGATAAGAGGGAGCTGGTGACCCTGTCTCCCACCGACTTTTCCACTTTGGAAGGCTTGCTGATGGCAAGATGTGTGAGTCTTCAGACTGCAGCAACAGCTTTTCTTAAATGTCTCAATGTTCAAATGTCTAAAATAATTGGAAACTTTACAATGTGAGGCTTAAAACTTTATATGAATTCATATAGATAGAAATTTTGCTTTGGCTGGCTTGGTGGCTCCCGCCTGTAATCCCAGCACAGTGGGAGGCCAAGGTGGGAGGATCACCTGAGGTCAGGAGTTTGAGACTGGCCTGACCAACATGGTGAAAGGCCATCTCTGCTAAGAATGCAAAAATTAGTTAGGCATGGTTGTGGGCACCTGTAATCTCAACTACTTGGGAGGGTGAGGCAGAATTGCTTGAACCCAGGAGGCAGACATTGCAGTGAGCTGAGATCACACTATTGCACTTCAGCCTGGGTGACAAAAGAGAAACTCCATAAAAAATGCTCTCATATGCAGTGTTGTTCATTTTCTTCTTTACCATACAGAAAAAGGTAGAAAAAGAAAAGATTCACTTTCTCAGACCAGGACATCCTTAGGCATGGAGGGATGGAGGGAGCTGGGGGACATCCTTAGGCATGGAGGGATGGAGGGAGCTGGGGGACATCCTTAGGCATGGAGGGATGGAGGGAGCTGGGGGACATCCTTAGGCATGGAGGGATGGAGGGAGCTGGGGGACATCCTTAGGCATGGAGGGATGGAGGGAGCTGGGGGACATCCTTAGGCATGGAGGGATGGAGGGAGCTGGGGGACATCCTTAGGCATGGAGGGATGGAGGGAGCTGGGGGACATCCTTAGGCATGGAGGGATGGAGGGAGCTGGGGGACATCCTTAGGCATGGAGGGATGGAGGGAGCTGGGGGACATCCTTAGGCATGGAGGGATGGAGGGAGCTGGGGGACATCCTTAGGCATGGAGGGATGGAGGGAGCTGGGGGACATCCTTAGGCATGGAGGGATGGAGGGAGCTGGGGGACATCCTTTGACAAAGCCAACCAATAATGCATTGTCATATAGCTGAGGGGTAGAGAAAACAGGATCATAGTGTTTGTGCTGATTTGGATTTAAGAGTTTTAAAAGCAAGGACATTGAGTTTAGTCTCTCAGATATTTTTAAGAATAAGCCTATTTAGTTTTCACTTCCCTCTAAAATTCTTCAGGTTTGTGCCATTTTCATGCAAATAACTTAAGAACTTGTTTCCTGCCCCAGCCAGCCGACTAATTTCAAGAAGCAAACTCAAAGGTTGAGAAGTGCATTGTCAGTGCTTTGGTTGGTGCTTTGTGCTGTGTAGACCTCATGTATTGGAAGACAGGGGGACAAGTTTTCATGTGGTCTTTCTCATTTCCTTTGAAGCAAGCTCTTCTCCCTCCTACTAATGCTAATCCTCCCTCCCTCCGTCCCTTCTTTCTTTCCTTTCCTTCCCTCTCCTTTTCCTCCCCTCCCCTTCCCTTTCCCATCTCCTACCCTCCCCCTCCCCTTCCCCTCTCCTACCCTTCCTCTCCTCTTCCCCTCCCCTCCCCTTTCCCTCTCCTCCCCTTCCCCTCTCCTCCCCTTCCCCTCGCCTACCCTTCCCCTCCTCTTCCCCTCTCCTATCCCTCCCTTCCTCTTCCCCTCCCCTCTCCTCCCCTTCCCTTCCCCTTCCCCTCCCCTCCCCTCCCCTCCCCTTTCCCTCCCCTCCCTTTCCCCTCCCCTACCCTTCCCCTCCTCTTCCCCTCCCCTCCTCTTCCCCTCTTCCTCTACACCTCTCCTACCCTTCCCCTCCTCTTCCTCTCCCCTCCTCTTCCCCTCTCCTACCCTTCCCCTCCTTTTTCCCTCCCATCCCCTTCTGCTCTCCTCCCCTTCCCCTCCCCTACCCCTCCCATCTCCTATCCCTCCCTTCCTCTTCCCCTCCCCTCACCTTCCCCTCCATCCTCTCCCCACTCCCATCCCCTCCCCCCATCCTTCCCTTCCCCTTCCTCTTCCCCTCCTCTCCCCCTCCCATCCCCCTCCCCTCCCCCTCCCCTCCACCTCCATCCTCTCCCCACTCCTCCCTCCCTCCTCTCCCCTCCCCCTCCCTCTTTTCCCCTTCTCCCTCCTCCCCTTCCTCTCCACCTCCCTCCCCCTTCCTCCTCTACTGCCCATCCCCTCCCTCCCTCCCTCCCTTCCTTCCTTCCTTCCTTCCTTCCTTCCTTCCTTCCTTCCTTCCTTCCTTCCTTCCTTCCTTCCTTCCTTCCTTCCTTCCTTCCTTCCTTCCTTCCTTCCCACCAGACTCAGAAAGATGTATGCCCATCTTTTGTCCAAGGATGGTCTTGAGATCAGTCCTCTTCTCCCTTCTGAGAGTCGGCCCCATCAGGAAACACTAACAGGCTTTCTATTTGTTCTGTCTTCACTGTCTCCTCTCCCAATTCAGGTTCCCTGTGACCCTCACTTGGATCAACAGCATCATTCTAATTATTCTCTTACCCTTCTATCTTATTTTTAGGATTATGTCTCTGTTATTAGAAATCCTGTGCATGACATGAGAGACTCATTTGTATCTAGGGTTAGGAGGTTCCGATGGCATCAGCAGGACTCTCATTTTCTCAGCTCTGCTTTCTTTACTTTCGACTGCATCCATGTGTGGCCTCTGTGACAGAGAAAATAGCTTCCAGCTCCTCTGGGGTTACATCACTCTTACCCTTCATGATCCTGGGAAATGGAGAGTGAGGACACCTCCCATGGCCTCCATCTCAAACCTGAAAGTGGCTATGAGTGGTCCTGCTGGGTCTGCCCCACTATCCACTGCCATCCAGGGACGTGGAGAACCTGCCTGGCCACTCCTGGTGACCCATCTGTCCCTGAGGCAGGACTGCAGCAAACTCCTGGGGACTGGGAGCAGAGCCCTTCCCAACAGGAGACACATAGCTACAAAGAATGCACACATTGTTTTAAAGGAAGCCAAATGATCTGATGTGCAGGGGCCAGTCCTGTGGAAGCTGACTGTTCCTGTAGTCCTCTGTGCACAGTGGGTCCTGGGAGGCTCCTGTGCCACACCCACCACGAAAACTGCTCAGCCTGTGCCTTCCACCTCTGCAGTGTGCATCGCATTCCCTAAATACTCTTTGTTTTCTACTGTATCTGAAAATACCTCCTAAAATGCTCTCTCTCTGGGAGAAACCTAAGCCATCCTTTTTTTCTTTTTCTTTTATTCATTCCATCCCCTTTTTCTGAGACTCAGTTACTTCACTGCCAAAATGAATTAGCATTTTTATTTCATTAAAATATTTAATTCTATTGAAATTGTGTCATGAAAAAAGTTCGCTGCTATTTCCCATTAATTTGTGTTTGATGGTTGCAGAGGCGTGTTGGCTTATCACTTTTCTTCGCCATTGAGTTCTTTTCATCTTTTCATCAGTGCCTTTGGCTCTTTGATCGTGGGGATTGCGCTTTTGAAGTTTTCTTAATCCTTTTAGTAATGAGTCACTCAAAGTATAACCACTGATGTTACGCCATGTTTTACTTTTATTAAGAATTTTCTGCCTTGAAATGAAAATGAAATCACATTTCACCGATTTCTTTATTCTTTTCATCGTCAACTCCTTTGTTAACAAGTCACTACCTGGGAGCAGACAATACGCTAATTATTTCCTTCTTCCCCCAACTCAATTAGTGGTCTAATTTCTTTTACAAGTTCTTAAAGTTAGAAAAACAAATAACAATGATCCCAGCTAGAACCAAAAAAATAAGAACTCAAGGACTGCCTGTTTATATTTCTAACAGGTTCTGTTTGATTGACGTCAGAATTCCAAAGTCTAGGTAACCTCATCCTATGCAGTTTTGCACATTATAAGTAAAATAATTTTCCAGAATGGCATATGTGTCCATTTACTTTTCACTCTTAGCAGATCATTTTCCTACCTAGATTCCCCAAACAAGATTTCTTTTGTCTACAGAGAATGACGTCTCCTTAGAGCAGCCCGTTTACCCCTGGAGAGGAAGCTGCGGCTTACCCTGTCACTGCCTGGGCTTTATCTTTGACTTTGCTTTTTGTTTCAAGCATGGCCATGAACTAATCACTAATTAATTCTCTGATCATCAGTTTTATCCTTTATGAAGTGCCAATAACACCTGAGTTTTTGTCAGGATACATTGTATTGAAATAGAAAGGACAGTTCCTTGCAGAGCGTAAAGGAATCTTCAGTTGAAAGCCATGTTTACATTTGTGTATTTTACAGTCTGTGCAAATCTGTGACTTACCTGGTGGTAAATTACCTGATAAGGTAAAGAAAACTAATTTTACAATAGCCCATGCAGCTCAACTTACATTTTCCGTTTCTGAGAGCCTGCCTCTCTTTCAGGGACTAAGAGTGCTTTAGAAAGTGCATTTACAATTTTCTCTCCCTCGTCCTCTTTTCTTTTTCTCTCTGGGACCCTGGCGGTTCTTTTGCTTTCAGTCAATTCTATTACAACAAACTTCTCAAATTAGTTTTTAGTCCATTTCAACTTTACTGTTATCTTTCTAGTCTGTTCACCTTCTTGTCAAAAATATAATGATCAATCTGGGCCTGGGACAGTATTTTTGACTTTCCATTACATTCCCTTCTCCCCCTGGTATGCTCAGAACAAGCAGTCATTTCGTTGTTTCCTCTCTGTACAATCTCCTTTGAAGTCAAGATGATGGATCTCAATTTTATGCTTTTCCTATTTCTATAACATACCAACTTGAATTATACTCCTCCTTTCAAGGATATAATCCCTCAGTTGCCATTGGGTGTTATGTTCTGTCTTTTCTCCAGGTTTTATCCTCTAACTATTTACGTGGCTTTGTTCTTTTTCTTGCGAATTTTATTGAAATAACTCAGAGACTGTCATTTGCTACGTGGCTTTATTTCCTCCCACCCCCTCTAGTTCCCATGTATTTCTACCTTGATTATTACAGCTGTGTCCCAAGTGAGTGGCCTCTCTCCTGGCTTTGTTTATTGTGATTTGTGGGGCACCGATTCATCATCCGCACTTCCATAAGGTCTCTTTTATTATTTTAAATGTGTAGTGGAAGAAGCTGTGCACATTGCAGCCACAGAGGCGCGGTTCCATCTGTTGAAGCTGTGTGTTTAAGTTGGCCTCGTTTGGTAATTTACTTTCTGAGAACTGTCTGTAAAGTGGACATCCTCATATCTGCCTCTTGGGTGTTTGTGAAAATTAACTGAGTTGATAACATTTGTGTATGCATGTCAATCTCCAGAATATGATAGGTACCCACCATATATCAGTGCCTTACCTTAGGGATGTCCCCAGAATCATAACTTCTTCATCCACCAATGAGACCCAGAGAATGTAGCCCAGCCTACTTGAAAATGGCTGCCTTATCCTTGATGACGAGGTAGTTAGTAAAAGGATTATTAAAAGTATGTTGTTTTATTATTGAGATGCAAGTATATTAGTTTATATGTTTCTCCTCTTTTCTGTTTTGTTTTTTTTTTTTTTCATGTTGAGCTTGCCACAGTGGACATTTTGCCGATTGCATCTCCAGGGTGTTTAAGAAAGTTTCTGTGTCTTGGCACTGGATAAAGAGGCTCGGCCAGGTTCGAGTTTGCTTTTTTCTGGCATGGTAACATTATATCTAGTGGTATTTTCTCCTATGAGAAGACAGAGTTACTGATGCACACTGACCAGCTGTGTTTATTGATGAGGTGCTGCAAATTGGTAATATTCTAATTCTTTTGCTTCCTTTCTCGTTTATTTGCTGAGGTACTCCTATAAAAGGAGCACATTATTTGGTTGTCTGGCGACACAGTTGACAGGCAAGACCAGGTACATGTGGCCTCGTCGGTTTGTTTCCATACAGAATAAGATGTTCTCGCAGACTCCTCAGCCTCAGTCCTGTTGCCATTTGCATCGCATGCTTCTGTTTGAGTGCAAAGGCAGGGACTGTCCTGGGACTGTAGGATCTTAGGAGTATCGTTGGCCTTGACCCACCAGACACCAGGAGCATCCTCAGCCTCAGTGTGTGAATACCAGTGCCTCCAGACAGGGAGAGAAGATGGCAGCAAAAATTCTACCAGCTGAGAACTACTGCTTTAAAGTCAATTTTATTGTTTTGTATTTTTTTTTTTTTAATTTTTTATTGGATTATAGGTTTTGGGGTACATGAGCAGAGCATGCAAGACAGTTGCGTAGGTACACACATGGCAGTGTGCTTTGCTTTTCTTCTCCCCTTCACCCACATTTGGCATTTCTCCCCAGGCTATCCCTCCCCACCTCCCCCTCCCACTGGCCCTCCCCTTTTCCCCCCAATAGACCCCAGTGTTTAGTACTCCCCTTTCTGTGTCCATGTGTTCTCATTTTTCATCACCCACCTATGAGTGAGAATATGCGGTGTTTCATTTTCTGTTCTTGTGTCAGTTTGCTGAGGATGATGTTTTCCAGATTCATCCATGTCCCTACAAATGACACGAACTCATCATTTCTGATTGCTGCATAATATTCCATGGTGTATATGTGCCACATTTTTCCAATCCAGTCTATTATCAATGGGCATTTGGGTTGATTCCAGGTCTTTGCTATTGTAAACAGTGCTGCAATGAACATTCGTGTACATGTGTCCTTATAGTAGAACGATTTATAGTCTTTTGGATATATACCCAGTAATGGGATTGCTGGGTCAAATGGAATTTCTATTTCTAAGGCCTTGAGGAATCGCCACACTGTCTTCCACAATGGTTGAACTAATTTACACTCCCACCAACAGTGTAAAAGTGTTCCTTTTTCTCCACATCCTCTCCAGCATCTGTTGTCTCCAGATTTTTTAATGATCGCCATTCTAACTGGCGTGAGATGGTATCTCAATGTGGTTTTGATTTGCATCTCTCTGATGACCAGTGACGATGAGCATTTTTTCATATGATTGTTGGCCTCATATATGTCTTCTTTCGTAAAGTATCTGTTCATATCCTTTGCCCACTTTTGAATGGGCTTGTTTTTTTCCTGTAAATCTGCTTGAGTTGTTTGTAAATTCTGGATATCAGCCCTTTGTCAGATGGGTAGACTGCGAAAATTTTTTCCCATTCTGTTGGTTGCCGATCCACTCTAGTGACTGTTTCTTTTGCCGTGCAGAAGCTGTGGAGTTTCATTAGGTCCCATTTGTCTATTTTGGCTTTTGTTGCCAATGCTCTTGGTGTTTTGTTCATGAAGTCCTTGCCTACTCCTATGCCCTGGATAGTTTTGCCTAGATTTCCTTCTAGGGTTTTTATGGTGCCAGGTCTTATGTTTAAGTCTTTAATCCATCTGGAGTTAATTTTAGTGTAAGGTGTCAGGAAGGGGTCCAGTTTCTGCTTTCTGCACATGGCTAGCCAGTTTTCCCAACACCATTTGTTAAACATGGAATCCTTGCCCCATTGCTTGTTTTTGTCAGGTTTATCAAAGATTGTATAGTTGTATGTATGTTGTGTTGCCTCCGGTGCCTCTGTTTTGTTCCATTGGTCTATATCTCTGTTTTGGTACCAGTACCATGCTGTTTTGATTACTGTAGCCTTGTAGTATAGTTTGAAATCCGGTAGTGTGATGCCCCCCGCTGTGTTCTTTTTGCTTAGAATTGACTTGGCTATGCGGGCTCTCTTTTGGTTCCATATGAAGTTCATGGTGGTTTTTTCCAGTTCTGTGAAGAAAGTCAATGGTAGCTTGATGGGGATAGCGTTGATTCTGTAAATTACTTTGGGCAGTATAGCCATTTTCACGATATTAATTCTTCCTAACCATGAACATGGAATGTTTCTCCATCTGTTTGTGTCCTCTCTGATTTCGTTGAGCAGTGGTTTGTAGTTCTCCTTGAAGAGGTCCCTTACGTTCCTTGTGAGTTGTATTCCAAGGTATTTTATTCTTTTTGTAGCAATTGCGAATGGCAGTTCGCTCTTGATTTGGCTTTCTTTAAGTCTGTTATTGGTGTAGACGAATGCTTGTGATTTTTGCACATTGATTTTATATCCTGAGACTTTGCTGAAGTTGTTTATCAGTTTCAGGAGTTTTTGGGCTGAGGCGATGGGGTCTTCTAGGTATACTATCATGTCGTCTGCAAATAGAGACAATTTGGCTTCCACCTTTCCTATTTGAATACCCTTTATTTCTTTTTCTTGCCTGATTGCTCTGGCTAGAACTTCCAGTACTATATTGAATAGGAGTGGTGAGAGAGGGCATCCTTGTCTAGTACCAGATTTCAAAGGGAATGCTTCCAGTTTTTGCCCATTCAGTATGATATTGGCTGTTGGTTTGTCATAAATAGCTTTTATTACTTTGAGATACGTTCCATCGATACCGAGTTTATTGAGGGTTTTTAGCATAAAGGGCTGTTGAATTTTGTCAAATGCCTTCTCTGCGTCAATTGAGATAATCATGTGGTTTTTGTTTTTGGTTCTGTTTATGTGGTGAATTACGTTGATAGACTTGCGTATGTTGAACCAGCCTTGCATCCCTGGGATGAATCCTACTTGATCATGATGAATAAGTTTTTTGATTTGCTGTTGCAATCGGCTTGCCAATATTTTATTGAAGATTTTTGCATCTATGTTCATCATGGATATTGGCCTCAAGTTTTGTTTTCTCGTTGGGTCTCTGCCGGGTTTTGGTATCAGGATGATGTTGGTCTCATAAAATGATTTGGGAAGGATTCCCTCTTTTTGGATTGTTTGAAATAGTTTTAGAAGGAATGGTACCAGCTCCTCCTTGTGTGTCTGGTAGAATTCGGCTGTGAACCCATCTGGACCTGGGCTTTTTTTGTGAGGTAGGCTCTTAATTGCTGCCTCAACTTCAGACCTTGTTATTGGTCTATTCATAGTTTCAGCTTCCTCCTGGTTTAGGCTTGGGAGGACACAGGAGTCCAGGAATTTATCCATTTCTTCCAGGTTTACTAGTTTATGTGCATAGAGTTGTTTGTAATATTCTCTGATGATGGTTTGAATTTCTGTGGAATCTGTGGTGATTTCCCCTTTATCATTTTTTATTGCATCTATTTGGTTGTTCTCTCTTTTCTTTTTAATCAATCTGGCTAGTGGTCTGTCTATTTTATTGATCTTTTCAAAAAACCAGCTCTTGGATTTATTGATTTTTTGAAGGGTTTTTCGTGTCTCAATCTCCTTCAGCTCAGCTCTGATCTTAGTAATTTCTTGTCTTCTGCTGGGTTTTGAGTTTTTTTGATCTTGCTCCTCTAGCTCTTTCAATTTTGACGATAGGGTGTCAATTTTGGATCTCTCCATTCTCCTCATATGGACACTTATTGCTATATACTTTCCTCTAGAGACTGCTTTAAATGTGTCCCAGAGGTTCTGCCACGTTGTGTCTTCATTCTCATTGGTTTTGAAGAACTTCTTTATTTCTGCCTTCATTTCGTTGTTTACCCAGTCAACATTCAAGAGCCAGTTGTTCAGTTTCCATGAAGCTGTGCGGTTCTGGGTCGGTTTCTGAATTCTGAGTTCTAACTTGATTGCACTATGGTCTGAGAGGCTGTTTGTTATGATTTCAGTTGTTTTGCATTTGTTGAGCAGTGCTTTACTTCCAATTATGTGGTCAATTTTAGAGTAGGTGTGATGTGGTGCTGAGAAGAATGTGTATTCTGTGGATTTGGGGTGGAGAGTTCTGTAAATGTCCACCAGGTTTGCTTGCTCCAGGTCTGAGTTCAAGCCCTGGGTATCCTTGTTGATTTTCTGTCTGGTTGATCTGTCTAGTATTGACAGTGGAGTGTTAAAGTCTCCCACTATTATTGTGTGGGAGTCTAAGTCCTTCTGTAAGTCATTAAGAACTTGCCTTATGTATCTGGGTGCTCCTGTGTTGGGTCCATATATGTTTAGGATCGTTAGCTCTTCTTGTTGTATCGATCCTTTTACCATTATGTAATGGCCTTCTTTGTCTCTTTTGATCTTTGTTGCTTTAAAGTCTATTTTATCAGAGATGAGAATTGCAACTCCTGCTTTTTTTTGCTTTCCATTAGCTTGGTAAATCTTCCTCCATCCCTTTATTTTGAGCCTTTGTGTATCCTTGCATGTGAGATGGGTTTCCTGGATACAGCACACTGATGGGTTTTGGATTTTTATCCAATTTGCCAGTCTGTGTCTTTTGATTGGTGCATTTAGTCCATTTACATTTAGGGTTAATATTGTTATGTGTGAATTTGATACTGCCATTTTGATTCTAAGTGGCTGTTTTGCCTGTTAGTTGTTGTAGATTCTTCATTATGTTGAAGCTCTTTAGCATTCAGTGTGATTTTGGAATGGCTGGTACTGATTGATCCTTTCTATGTGTAGTGCCTCTTTTAGGAGCTCTTGTAAAGCAGGCCTGGTGGTGACAAAATCTCTGAGTACTTGCTTGTTCACAAAGGATTTTATTCTTCCTTCACTTCTGAAGCTCAGTTTTTGGCTGGATATGAAATTCTGGGTTGAAAGTTCTTTTCTTTAAGAATGTTGAATATTGGCCCCCACTCTCTTCTGGCTTGTAGTGTTTCTGCCGAGAGATCTGCTGTGAGTCTGATGGGCTTCCCTTTGTGGGTGACCCGACCTTTCTCTCTGGCTGCCCTTAGTATTCTCTCCTTTGTTTCAACCCTGTTGAATCTGACGATTATGTGCCTTGGGGTTGCTCTTCTTGCGGAATATCTTTGTGGTGTTCTCTGTATTTCCTGCAATTGAGTGTTGGCTTGTCTTGCTAGGTGGGGGAAATTTTCCTGGATGATGTCCTGAAGAGTATTTTCCAGCTGGGATTCATTCTCTTCGTCCCCTTCTGGTACACCTATCAAACATAGGTTAGGTCTTTTCACATAGTCCCACATTTCTTGGAGACTTTGTTCATTCCTTTTTGCGCTTTTTTCTCTGATCTTGGTTTCTCGTTTTATTTCATTGAGTTGGTCTTCGACTTCAGATATTCTTTCTTCTGCTTGGTCAATTCGGCTATTGAAACTTGCGTTTGCTTCGCGAAGTTCTCGTATTGTGTTTTTCAGCTCCTTTAATTCATTCATATTCCTCTCTAAGGTATCCATTCTTGTTATCATTTCCTCGAATCTTTTTTCAAATCTTTTTTCAAGGTTCTTAGTTTCTTTGCATTGATTTAATACATGATCTTTTAGCTCACAAAAGTTTCTCATTATCCATCTTCTGAAGTCTAATTCCGTCATTTCGTCACAGTCATTCTCCGTCCAGCTTTGTTCCCTTGCTGGTGAGGAGTTTTGGTCCTTTCTAGGAGGCGATGTGTTCTGGTTTCGGGTGTTTTCCTCCTTTTTGCGCTGGTTTCTTCCCATCTTTGTGGATTTGTCCGCTGGTCGTCTGCGTAGTTGCTGACTTTTTGTTTGGGTCTCTGAGTGGACACCCTGAATGTTGATGATGAAGTATTTCTGTTGCTTGGTTTTCCTTCTACCAGTCTAGCCCCTTCGCTGTACGACTGTTGAGGTCCGCTCCAGACCCTGCTTGTCTGGGGTGCACCTCTAGTAGCCGTGGCACAGCGAGGGATGCTACCAGTTTCTTTTTCTGCTCTCTTTGTCCCAGGATGATGCCTGCCTAATGACAGTCTTTTGGATATAGAGGGGTCAGGGAGCTGCTTGAGGAGACAGTTTGTACTTTATAGGGGTTTAATTGCTGAGCTGTGCACTCTGTTGTTCATTCAGGGCTGTTAGGCTGCTATGTTTGATTCTGCTGCAACACAGCTCATTAAACAACCCTTTTTTTTTTCTCAAATGCTCTGTGTTGAGGGGTTTGGGCTTTATTTTTGGATGTCCGATCAGGTGTCCTGCCCAGCTCGAAGGCAGACTAGCCATGTTTGGCTGCCGAGGCTCTGCCCTGCTGTTGTGTGATTCGCGCTGTTCCTGCCGGCTCTGCTGTGGTCTCCGCCACGCCCTTCGGCGGAGTCTCTTCGTTGTAGCGTGTTGCCTCAGCAACGGCAGGCTGCGTCAGCAGTGGGCGTGTATCTCAGTAGGGATGGGTTGCCTCGGCAACGGCTGGCTGCGTCAGCAGTGGGCGTGTATCTCAGTTGGGGCGGGTTGCCTCGGCAACGGCTGGCTGCCTCAGCAGTGGGCGTGTATATCAGTTGGGGCAGGTTGCCTCCGTAGTGGTGGATGCCCCTCCCCCACAGAGCATCTCGGACTGTCTGCCCGGGATAGTTTGAAATCGCGGTTTTGTTCGTCCCACCGGGTATCCCAAGCGATCTGTCCCTGCAATCCCCTGGGCTGGGCTACTGTGCAAGTCTCGTTCAGTCTCAAGTCCAGCCCTCTGAAGTCTCAGGTTGCCGGTTCAACAAGGCACCCGGACAAGTGCGCCCTGTGGGGATTGCTGGGTAGGGCCGGCCGCCGCCGCCCCGGCTGCCGGCTTCGCCAGGCAGACCTACTGCCTGGCGTCCCGTGTCTTTTTATACTTGGGAGTTTCCCCGTTCTGTGGGCAACAAAGATCAGTCTGGAAATGCAGCACTGACTCACCGTTTGCGAATTCAACGCGGGCTCCAATCCTGGGTTGTTCTCACAGCGCCATCTTGAGTCCCCTCCTCCCGTTTTGTATTGTTAAGAAAGAACTCATAGATTTAAAACCATCTGATGATTTTCAGTCTATGGAATGCGCTGTCTTTGTTGATGCTGAAATTGTGCTAATTTAGCCTTTTCGTGTGTTCTTAAGTTGATGTCTGAGTCAATGATAGCTTCTTCGCTATCCAGTAGGATAAATCAGATTTATCTTGTGTCATTTATGCTTCAAACCTGAAATGAGTCATCCGGCCGAGGATTCTTGGCTTCCTTGAGTGGAAAATGACATTTCAAGATTATGATCTAGACACTTACAGTGATAATCACTTCTTGATTTCTTGTTTCTTGATCCTTTTACTCTATAGGGTGTGTGTTGGTGTGTGTGTGTGTGTGTGTGTTGTGTGTGTGTGTGTACAAAGACACAGGATTTCCTGCTGATACACCTGAAAAAAATTCAGCTGCAAGATTTTTTCTGAATGCCTTACCCGGTCTCCCTGCTCTCAGTAACTCTGACAAAGGTGGAATTAGAATATCACATTATTTCTCAGTTGCTCTATCTCACAACACAGACACAAAAACCTTGAAAGCATTACCAACATTCCATGCACATCAGGAGTGCTAGACACAATCTAAAATGGGTTTGCACTCATGTTTACACTTTATGTCTCCCAATCAAATTACTGCATTTCAAAGTCCTTTGGAACTGTCCATCTTGGGATTCACAATTAGATCTAGTTTTCTGAACATGGTGGATTGCTTTAAAATAATTTTGTTTTATGATGATATAGAAATATTTGCAGACTTAGATGTTCCGTAGTCAAATCTGCAAACGTAGGTGTGATTTTAAGGTCTCACGTCTGTTTCCTTCTTTTCCATACTATTTCATTTCCCCCCTATAAATAGTAATTTGTAGAGTTGTTCTGGTGCATTTTTGCATTTAATAAGCAGACACACACACATATGTATATATTTATATCTACATATTAGGTAGTTGTGTCAGCCCCCCTCCCAACTTGGGGAAGCAGTAACGTGTTAAGCTCTTTATTTCTTTTTCTTTTTAGGGAATTCTATAGCTCCTTCTAATGTAATCTGGTCTCTTTCTCCTTTTCTGTCTGTCGTCTTGCTCTGGCTGTACAGCACTCCACAGTGTAGGTAGATAGACCATAGTCTACTCAATCTGTCTTCCGACCCACCCATTGATGAGCTGTAAAAAGTCGGCTGACCTGAATAGCCTCGTGCATGTGTCCTCGCACATATTTTGTAGGAAAAGGTCACACGTGATGTGCAGTGTACACTGTTAACTAGTGAATTTCCACTTGGAAAAGCATCATAGGAGAAACACAAGTCCATGGCTTTGATTTTATAATTAGTCACATATACAAACTCATATTCATTGTAATTATCATTTTAAGCAGAAATACTTAAATTCCTGTAGAAAGAGGACTATTTTAATGATTTAAATTAATGAAACCATGTTTAAAGAAAAAAATGACAGAAATTCTACACATACTCAGAAAATAGAAGAGAGAATACTTGATAATTAATGTATGAAGCTATAATATTCTGAGGCCAAAACCAGATAAAGACCTAACAAAAAAATATATGTTCTAATATCTCTCACAAATAGAGACACAAAAATTCTTAGCTAAATAGTAGCAAATGATTCAAATATATATATGTATGTATGTGTATGTGTATGTATAGGTATACGTATATGGAATCACGCATTGCTTAACAATGAGGAGATGTGTTGCTAGATGATTTCAGTGCTGTGAAAACACCCTAGAGTGCACTCACACAAACGCACACAAACCTGGATTGTTTAGCCTGGTACTCACCTGGGATATATGGTGCAGCCTGCCGTTCCTATTCTACAAGCATGTACAGCATGTGACTGTAATGAATAGCATTAGCAGTTGTATCAAGAAGTAATATTTGTGTATTGAATAGATCTAAACATAGAAAAGGGTATAGTATAAACATTGTATGAAAGATAAAAAGTCCCAAGAAATATGGGACTATGTGAAAAGACCTAATTTACGTTTGATATGTGTATCAATACAACGAAGAGAATGAATCCAAGCTGGAAAATACTCTTCAGGATATTATTCAGGAAAACTTTCCAAATCTAGCAAAGCAGCACAATATTCGACCCCAGGTAATACAGAGAACACCACAAAGATATTCCTCAAGAAGAGCAACCCCAAGGCACATAATCATTAGATTCACCAGGGTTGAAAGGAAGGAGAAAATACTAAGGGCAGCCAGAGAGAAAGGTCAGGTTACCCACAAAGGGAAGCCTATTAGACTTACAGCAGATCTCTCAGCAGAAACTCTACAAGCCAGAAGAGAGTGGGGGCCGATATTCAACATCCTTAAAGAACAGAACTTTCAGCCCAGAATTTCATATCCTGCCAAACTAAGCTTCACAACTGAAGGAAAAATAAAATCTTTTATGAACAGGCAAGTACTCAGAGATTTTATTACCACCAGGCCTGCTTTACAAGAGCTTCTGAAAGTAGCATTATACATAGAAAGGAATAACCAGTATTAGCCTTTCTAAAAATATACCAAAAAATAAAGAGCATCAACATAAAGAAGAATTTACATCGACGAATGGATAAAATAGCCAGTTAACATCACATGGCAGTAATCCTAAATTTAAATTGACTAAATCCCCCGATCAAAAGATACAGCCAAAACCTAACGATATGCTACATCCAGACCGATTTCACATCCACAGATACACAAAGACTTAAAACAAAGGGATGGAGAAAGATTTACGAACCAAATGGAGAGCAAAAATAAATAAATAAATAAAAAGGAGGAGTTGCAATTCTCCATCTGATAAAATAGATTTCAAAGCAACAAAGATACAGTGGTAAAAGGATCAATGCAACAATAAGAGCTAATGATCCTAACACCCAGATACATAAGACTCATAAAGAGATTTAGACTTAACGAGACAGAAAATTAATAAGGATATTCAGGACTTGAACTCAGATCTGGAACAAGTAAACTCAATATTTATAGAGCTCTCCATTTTAAATACACAAAATATACATTCTCCACCTTAAATACACAAAATATTGATTGGCCATTATTAATACCCATTTTTACAATAAAGTTACATTCCCGTTTTCTCTCCTACTTTTTCTTCCTCTTTCTTCCTCTCCTTCACTCCTTTTTTCTTTCTTTCAAAAAAAAAAAAGAGAAGAAGAGAGTCTTAACACAAAGCCAGCACCAGCATTGTGTCCTCCTCAGAAGCCAGACACACTTCAGAGCTTTTAATAAAATCTACAGTATTCCAGCACACAAGGATACCACTTCTGGTTCAAGATGTGTAGTTAACACACATTTATCTTGACTCCTTCCCCAGCCCTCACTAAAATGACAGCAAAGGGACAAATTCAGACATGCATGTGGGGAGAAGGCCTTAGAAGGTGCCAGCAATAACACGCTGGAAATTTAAAAAAAAAAAAGATAAAAAGTGGGACACCTGCATAAGGTACTTACTGTGAATAGAGTCTGCAGGATGGGAAGTTGTTCTGGGTGACTCAGTGAGTGAGTGGATGTGAAGGCCGAGGACATTACTATATGCTGTTGTAGACTTTATAAACACTGTGAACTTAGGCTGCAATACATTTATGTAAAAATTTTATTTCTTCAATAACAAGTTAACCTTTGCTTACTGTGACTTTTTTACTTTATACACCTTTTCAGTTTTAAAATGTGTGTATTCTTTTGCAATAACATTTAGCTTCAAACACATTTTTGTATAATTGCACAAAAATATTTTCTTTATCGTCTTATTCTGTAAATATTTTTGTATTATAATTTTGTATTTTTGTTTTACTTTTTAAAACCTTCGTTTAAAAGTAAGACACAAACACACACATTAGCTTAGGCCTTCACACTGTCTTCCGCCTCCACATCTTGTGCCACTGGAAAGTCTTCAGGGGCAGTAACACGTGTGAATGAAACTCTCATGTCCAGTGATCACAGTGTCTTCTTCTGGATGCCTCCTGAAGGACCTGCCTAAGGCTGTTGACAGTGATTTTTTTTTTTTTTATGTAGGCATGAGGAGCATACTCTAAAATAGTGATGGGCAGTGTAGCATAGTAAATATATAAACCAGTATCATAGTCATTTATTATCATTATCAAGTGTTACATGTTGTTACAGTTGTACTGCTCTGTTTTCACACGACTGGCAGCACAGCAGGTTTACTTACACCAGCATCATCAGAAACACATGCACGATGCATTGCACTGTGATGGTTCAATGGCTACATTGTTACTAAGTGACAGGAGTTTTTTGACTACATTATAATCTTATGGGACCATTGTTTACATGACCCATCATTGATTAAAATGTCCTTATGGGACCCAGGGTTTTGTATATATATAAAATCATACACCATGAACAAATGAAGTCTTTTCCTTGTGGGAATGAAAGACTGTTCAATATCTGAAAATCAATGTCATTCATTATATTAACAGGATAAAAAAGAAGAATTACGTGATTATATCAACCGATGCGCAAAAAGCGTTTGACAGATTCAACACCACATTAGTTACCTAAGTAAACCAGTCACCACAAACTTGATGTTTTAAAACAATAGGAGGCTGGGCGCAGTGGCTCATGCCTATAATCCCAGCCCTTTGGGAGGCCAAGGCGGGCAGATCACAAGGACAAGAGATCGAGACCATCCTGGCCAACATGGTAAAACCCCATCTCTACTAAAAAAAATACGAAAGTTAGCTGGGTGTGGCGGCGCATGCCCTTAGTACCAGCTACTCGGGAGGCTGAGGCAGGAGAATTGCCTGAACCCGGGAGGCAGAGGTTGCAGTGAGCCAAGATCACACCACTGAACTCTAGCCTGGCACCTGGCGACAGAGCAAGACCCTGTCTCAGAAAAACAAAACACAAACAAGCAAAGAAAAACAATAGGAATTCATTCTCCCATAGCTCTGGAGGCCACAAGTCCAAAATCAACGTGTCAGCAAAGCCGTGCTCCCTGCCAGGGCTCCCGGGGAGAACCCGTTCCTAGCCTTTTCCAGCTTCCCCTGGCTCCTGCGCTCCTCAGCTAGCAGCAGCATTGCTGGAACCTCTGCCTGTGTCTGCAGATCACCTGTTTCTCTGGGTCTGCGTTTTTTCCTCTATGTGTCTCATACAGAGGCACTTGTCACTGGGTTTGGGGACACCCAGATAATCCAGGATGATCTAATCTAAAGATCTTTAGCTACATTCCATCTGCAAAGACCCATTTTCCAAATAAAATCACAATGACCATGTCTGGGGACAAGGGAGTAGACATGTCATTATCAGGGGCCACCACCCAGCCTGCTACAGTGTCTTCATGACAAAGTCTCAGCAAGACAGGAGGAAACAGGCCATCCTCCGTTTGTGATAAAGAGCACTTGTAAAGCAACAAAACAAAAAAAATAACACTTAGCATTAACCTTAATGATGAAAGACTGCATGTTACCCCTTAGGAGTAAGAACCCACCAAGCATATCCAGTCTTCCCAGTCAACCTAGTGCTGGAAGTTGCGGTCAGTTCACACCGGAAAGAATAAGAGAAAGAGGCATATAGATTACAAAGAAAAACAGTAAAGCTGACTCTGCTTGCTAGTAACATGTTCGTCTAGATAGAATTTCCCAAGGAAGTCACAGATGAACTGTTAGAGCCAAGAAGCCAGTTTGGTGACTTCACAGGGTACAAGATGAACGAACCAAAATCAAGTGTGTTTCTATTTGCTAATATGAACACGTGAGCCCCCAATTTCTTTAGAATACAATATGCAATCACTCAAAACAATGTAATATGTGGAAATCAAAACAAAACCGCATATGTATAGGAGTCTTATATGGAAAACTACACAATGCTATTGAAAGAAACCAAAGATCAAAATGAATTAATATATATATATATGATGCTCATGTATTAAGACACTCAGTTAGATTTCACATCTCCCAAATTGATACACAGTTTAATGCAACTGTTGTAAGAATCTCAGCAAGTTTGTTTTGTAGACATGAACAACATTATTCTACCATGGATATGAAAACAGAGAGGAACTAGAATAGCTAAAGTAATTTTGAAAAAAATTTGAGTGGGAAGAGGACCTTACCCAATTTGAATATGTATTCTGCAGCTCCAGTAATCAAGGCCGTGTAGTGTCGGTGGAAGGACACAGAGATTAGTGGAATGAAATAGGAAGCCGAGAAATAAACCCACAGAAGATGCCCATGTGGTTTTTGGTGAAAAGGCCAAAGCAATTCAATGGAGGAAGAATAGCTTTTTCTAAAGACGGTTCCAGAACTATTTGACATGCATAGGCCACAAATGAACCTCCATGTGATGAATCTCACATTTTTTATAGAAATCAACTCAAAATGGTTAGTAGGCTTAAATGTAAATGTAAACATATAAAACTTTTACTAAAAGATACAAGGAAATCTTTGCAATCTGAATCTAGGCAAATATTTCTTAGACTTGTCTCCCAAAGCAGAATCCATCAATTAAAAATTGATAAAATAGACTTTATCAAAATGAAAAACATCTTCTCTGAGAAAAATCATATAAAGGACCTGAAAAGATGAGCTGTAGACTGGAAGAAGACAATATTTTCAGACTTCATACCTACCAAGAGCTCATATGAAGTTAAAAACTGCGTATCTGTTAGGAAGTCATAACAAACTATCACCACTCTGCAGTAAACACACACACACACACACACACACACACACACACACACATGCATGCACACACGCATGCACGCACACACAGTTAGGCTATGTTCAGAAGACCTTTCACCAAAGAAGATATGTAATAAATACATAGAAAAATGTGTAGTATCTTTAGCTATTAGGGTAATTTAAATTAAGATAAAAATGGGCTATTATCCACACCTTCAAAATGTCTAAAATTAAAAAATACACACACACACTTAAGGTGACACTGCCAAATGCTCTCAAATAGAGAAGTCAGGTCACTCAATCATTGCTGATGGGAATGTGTAATGGTACAGCCACACTGGAAAGCAGTTTGGCAGTTTTGTATGAGAGCTAAGCATGCAATTATCCTATGACCCGAGAACTGCTCTTCCAGTCATTTGTCTCAGAGAAGTGAAGACTTCTGTTCACATGACATAATAGTAAATAATATTAGCAGGAACATGTGTAGCAGCTTCAGTCGTAGTCGTCAAAGACAGGAAACTACCAAATGTCATTGAAGATGTGAACATTTAAACAAATGGGTTCATCTAGACCACGGACATCACTCAGCAATAAAAAGCATCAACTATTGATACAAACAGCAACTTGATGACACTTCAGAGAGTGGTGCTGACTGAAAAAGTCAATCCCCGAAGGTCAAATGCCATTTCTACAACATTCTTAAAGAAGCAGAGAGGAGATTAGTAGTTGCCAGGGATTAGGGAGGGAGTGGGTAATGAGACAAAGTAACTGTGGCTATCGAGGGTCAGCAGGACGGATGCCTGTGTTGCTGGCACATTCTGTATCTCACCTGTGTCAGTGTCAGCATCAGTAATCTGGTGGTGATGTCATACTACAGTTTTGGAAAATACTCACCTCGTGTTGATGGACACGTTCTGGAACCCACCTATTTCAGTGTCACTCTCCTGGTAGTGATGTTACACTACAGTTTTACGAAATGAAAAACATTGGGGGAAGCTGCATGAAGGTTACACAAGATCTTTGTGACTGTGTGACGCTCACATGAGAGCTTTATATTAATTCTTACAACTTCATGTGAATCTATAATTATCTCAGAAAACAAAACTTTTGTTAAAAATAGTAAAACTCCATAGTAATTCTTTCTTTTATTTTCCATAGTAATTCTTTATCAAATCACGGGTGGATCTGAATATTCAAACAATTTCAATAGCTATGCCTGTAACTTTTCTTCTGGGTAAATTCTTCAGTTACTTAATTATTATTTGTATGAAAACCTCTATTTTAGAAATAGGTATCTGTACTTTGGGAGGCTAAGGCAAGTGAATAATTTGAAGTCAGGAGTTTGGGACCAGCCTGGCAAACATGGTGAAACTCCTTCTCTACTAAAGAATTAGACAGGCGTGGTGATGCATACCTGTAATCCCAGCTACATGGGAGGCTGAGGCCAGAGGATTGCTTGAACCCAGGAGGCGGAGGTCGCAATGAGCCTAGATTGTGCCACTTCACTCCAGCCTGGGCCACAAAGTGAGACTGTCTCAAACAAAAAAAAAAGAAAAGGAAAGAAAAAAAAAAGGCGTAGATATCAATTAGCTGCATCTAGAGTGGCTTGGTGGCAATACGGTGTTCTTTTGACTGTGATTAGAAAGGGAAAACATTAATGCTATCAAGAAATTATAATCACTATCTTCTATGTAAAGAAGATAATCTACTCCGAAGGATAAGTAACATTCATCGAGGATCAGCTTCTGCAATGCAGTTTTTCCCTGGATACATTGGCTTCCGCTGAAGTTTCTTTGAGCAGGAGTGTGGAAGCTGCCAGGGTTGATCTTATTTCCCACTGTCCCATTAGAATAAATGTATGTTAAATCTGTTTACAAATTACACAGCCTATCAGCCTGTAGAATAAGTTAGAACTGTATGAATTGTCACAGAGTGTTTTATAGAAAGCAAACTCCACCTCATAGATGAAATTTCCCGAGTTGAGGCCGATAATAATGGAGTGGGGTTGATGTGTTGACGGCGGCTCCGTCATTTGGGATGCCTGTCTTGTCTTCAGCGAATGGTGGTATTAGACAAGGATACATCAAATCAAGTGAGCAACAGATAGGATTTTTATGAGTTTTCCCCTTGAACAATATTATGATAAATTCACACAATTGCATTTGATTTTTTTTCCCTCCCTACCAGGAGGATCAAGCAAAGAAAATGAGTTTGCCCTTCAGTCTTTGAAGTTTTTTGATGCCTGACAACCACAGCTAGAGATAAGAATTAAGCCCCGCACTTTAAATGAGCAATAAGCCAGGTTTTCAAGCTTCTTCTGTGCTTTTTTTCTCTCTCTTCTTTTTTAGCTTCAGATTATTTTTTTTGGAGGAGCCATACATAAAGTGGCTGAGAAAATAATAATTGGCATTACCTTAAGTCTTTCATCTCTAATTATCCCAAATCATAACATATTAGCATATCGACAAAAATCTATACCCACAATGTTTCTTTTGAGAAGAGAAGAAAATATCTTTTTAAGTCTTACTCCTAAAAATGCTCATTGCCCATGTGTTGAAAAGACTGCCTTTTACTCAAAGCATTTCTAAGGTCTCACATATATAGAACAATACAAGACTAGCACTTTTGTTGTTTTAGATATACGTAATCACAGTGTTGGTGTGATGTTTATTATGACCGATAATAAACATATATAAGGTTTATAAGCTATGGAAGGTGCAAAAGAAAATGAAACAATAATACAATTAAAACCACTAATAATTATACTTAATTTACATAATTACATGTATGAATATTCACTGAGTGTTTTATGCCAGGTAGTGTTTTGAGGGCTGGGATGACGAAAGTAGATGTTGGGCAAAGGACCGGCTTTCATAGATTTTACATCCTAATCAGGAAGTTTTGCAGCAAAAATAATAGTAATAGTAATTTACATAACCTGCCTCATAGCTTCAAGGTGTGGATTTTTTCACCTTTTTGTATCTCTGATATTGGGATGTATCTTACTATCACAGGTAAGAGAGATTCATGTCACATTTTTATTTTCTTTTTCAGTAGTGCATGAAGTAATTAAGCATCTTATAATTGATGGTATCTTGGGCTCGATGTTCTCCCAGGTAGTGACAAATTCAATAGAGAAAAACGTAGGGAAATGATCAGAGGGCTGGAGGGTGAGGGAACCCCTGCTCTTTAGGGTGGAGTCAGCAGTGTGAGTCTCTGGAGGGGAGTGCTGGGTGAAGGGAGTAGGGAGCTGCCCACATGGATAGCTGGGGAGTGTCCCAGCACAGAGTGTTTGCAAATGCAAAGTTGTAAAGTGAGATTGTGTTGATTGTCTGCAGTGAACTGCAGGAAGACCAGACTAAGCTAGGAAGAATCATCAGAGGGAAAGATCTTTCCAGTGAGGCAGAAGCAAAGTCAGGAGGAATCAGAGTGTCAGCCCCCTGGCAGTGTCTCCTCAATGTTAGCAGAAGCCATGGAAGTTTTGTGTAGGACAGTTGCCTGACCTCACACACATTGTTCAAGGAGGAGCAACCTGCTTGAGTGAAGTGTAGGCTGTTGGGGTGGGAAGGAGAGCTGGGGGAAGGCAGGAGGCAGGAGGGAGGACAGACGGTGAGTGTCGCTGTGCAGGTGAGAGGAGCTGCCTCATGGAACAGCACATAGTAATCAAGGTCCATAAGTTTGAAGAGTAGTTAGAAGAGAGACATGATGAGCTGTGCTGACTGGAAGTCTCCATGCAGGTGGGAAGGTGGACCGAGTGGGCTTCAGGAGTGCCTAAAAGCCTGAAAGGATTAGACAGAATGTGGTGGTCTGAGAGTGGGAGGCTTTCAATAGGCATCCACGGGTAATGCACCAGGCATTTTTATGAGGTCTCCAGTTTGGTGGCAGAACTGGGTGGCTGGCTGATGGAGAACCATTCAGGGCATCTTCTTTGGCTCCTCCGCCCCATGCTTTACCATTCCCAGGGAACTCTGTGCTCTGAGGACTGGATGTATCGAGGGCCTTTTCCGCCCTCTCACTTCTCATGGGGATTCACCAAAGGGGAGTGACTGAGGGCACAGAGTGAATGAACCAGGGGTGTGCTGTCTCTGGGTCTCTTTTCCATGCAGTGCAGAAGGTAGCAGCTCCCAGGGCAGCTTCTGTCCTGTCTGCTACCAGTCCCTGAGGAGATTCAACTGATCTGCGGCTGCCAACACAGGGGAACTGTGCTTACTAGCCCTTCGTAGTTTACTTAGACCAAACAGTCACATTATTCCCAATATTTCCTGCAATAACTGTTTTTAATGTTCCGATTTTAATGTGCTACTTCCTGCCAGCACTCTGGCTGATAGAAATATAGGTGAGAAGAGTAAGGAACAGTGTTTCAGGAGATGAATACAAGATGGGAGCAGCCAGACGATCTGCAGATGTTAAATTCGTTCTTTTATTCAGCAGCAAAATGAAGTCTATGGGGTGGGAATGAGGAGGATGTGGGGAAAAGGTGGAGAGATGAAGTCCAACAATTAGGTTGAGAATTAACACAGAACAATGGGATTTCCTCATGTTTTTAGGCTGGAGAAGAAATGGAGTCTAAATTATGTTCAATATTTAGAAGTAAATATTTTTACTTCATAATCAAGGCAGAAAACTTTTGAACGATCTGTAACAAAACACAGTGAAAACTCATATTAACTGTCAGAGATACTATTTTCTTTAATATAGACTTGTATGGAGTAAGCAAATATTAAATTAACTAGAACTCTTCACATCTAATCTAATGCTTGGAATAAATTAGATGGAAAAGTCATAAACTCACCTTGATCTTTAATTTTGCTATTACATATAGGAACATCTACTGGTAATTAGATGAGTTTTGCATTCGAGGTTGTATCAACCTGAAAATGAAATAAACCTTTAAAAAACGATTTAGTCATGCCTTACAGAGGTAATATTCTGAAAGTACGCTGGCAAAAGTGGGAAATGTTCTAAGGAATATTTCCTTGATGGCCTGATCTAAACATTTACCACCAGACAACCTCAAAGGTATTCTTACATAATTCTAAGGTTATTCTGGAAATCATCAGATGCTACTAAGACCTCAGTTCTCATAATCAAAATGATCCCCAAAATGCTGGAAATGGCTCAATTCTTGTAGTCTGTGGAAAAGCAGAGAAATCAATGAGTGCTTTGCCCCTTAAAAGGAAATCTCTGGACCTCCAGGGGGGAGCCCTGCCTGAGAGCCATCCGAGACTATGCAGGGCTGAGCACCTTAGTCTAGGGAACTTCGTAGCTGACTTAACCAGAAGTTGGGGCAAGAAGCAATTTCCAGTGCAAGGGAGACTGGCTGAGCTGCCACAGGAGCCTGTTTTTAGTCCTAGAACTATGCAGGGATGAATCTGCTCTTAAGTCTTTTAAGTAGGGAAATAATACAAGCTTGAATTTGGCTTCAGACCATAGTGTAAGAATATGAGAGTGCAGGCATTCTGTCACTTTCCACTAAGAGAGCAGCATCTCGCCAATGTTGGGGGCTCCGTGGCCATCTGATGGGCTGAGATCTAAATAGGATGCCCTCTTTACCACTGGAGTGTGGCGCCTGTGCATGGCTTTAATGAGACAGTAATTTTGACTGCCCAAAGAACCCTGGTCAGTACATAAAAAAAGAGAGAGCGATCTTGAAAAATGAACCAAGAAGCATCCCACACACACCACACAACACCAACCACAAGTAGAGAAAAAATAAAATCATTTAGGAGCAAAGAGAAGATTAAGAAAGTGGTAGTTCACTTAATGCCCAGTTTGAAAGGAAGAAGGGATTCTGATTGAAAGCAGTTGAAGGAAAACAGTCGGGCAGTAGAATCCCTGTCAAGGAAATAAAAATAAAGCTAGAAGGTCAGAAGACCTGGAGATAAGTTAGAAAAATTTTGAAGAAACACAAAAGTAACTGCTTATCTATGTCAATAGCTATAGTTCCATAACAGTCATCAAATAACCTTTATTTGTGTTTCATTCATTGTTTCTTCAAATAGCTACTGTGTTTTATCAAAGTCCAGCTTTCTAACTTTCCAATCTCTGGATAAAATGTATTCCTTGGATCATCTTTCTTAGAAACTGTGTTGCTATGACAGAGTTTTCAAGTAAACTTATTTTTTCAATTACTTGTTCCCACATCTTAAACTGAATTTTGTATACCATCTGGAACAACCTGACCTCATTAAACCCCTCATTTATTGATAAGTTATGTTCTTCAGTTGTTAGAGGGTATGTGCTGTGCGTGTCTCTGTGTTTAGGAATTATTCTGATGACTATATTGAAGTAGATTCATTTCACATAAACAATGTTGAATATAAAACAATGTTGAAACAGCTTTTAACATTCAACAATGGGAAGGAGTAGCCACCTTGCCAAAAATTACCATTTTTTAAATTTGCACCAAATGACCTGGCAAGAATTTCCTACAAAAGCTATGGAGAAACTGCAGTGGTATAAATCCATTTCGTCCTCGACAATACTGAAGAGTAAACACTTTTATCTTTCATTTGCATACTTTCTCAATCCCAAATATTTTATTTAATTTTTTTTTCTTTCAAAGGGATTTTATTTTTCCACAGTCACACTCAGTTCTCCTCCCGTACCACTTCCCTGTTACAATATCCAGAATGAGAATTTCCAGTATTACCAGGCAATCTGTTGAGTCAGCTTTTGGCTCAACTGGGCTCTGGGACTTTCCCTTAGACCTATTATTAGGTTGTAGTTTTCAGAGTAGGCAACTTCAAGAATGAAACAGAAAGTGGAGCCCACCCAATGAGCTCTTACAGATCACGTTAGTCTGTGATGCTATGAAGCATCTACTTACATTTGAGAGAAGCGTAACGTAGTAAAGTCGGGTCGCAGCAGGAAGTAAGAGGTGCTGCAGAATAGCCGCCAGTATTTTATCTCACTGTAGGCGTGGCGGGAAGCTGGTGGGAAAAGACAATCGTATGTAATAAAACATTTATTTTCTCCAGTGTTACCAATAAATAGGAAGAAATTTTAAGAGTCACTGAACAAGTTATCGTTGTAGATAGAGCAGATATGACGTGTTTCATCTTAATTTTAGCAAGACGTTGGGTCACATTTTACTGGAAACATGAAGGGAGAAAATCAATGAACAATTTAGTCAGTTGTTGGTGGAAAAAAGGTAAATCAAGTAGACATAGAAGAAAATGCAAGTGAAGTATAATTTTAGCTCTCATACTAGGATGGAAAAGAGGCATGCACTATGGGGAAAAACGCATGGGGATGGAATGGGGCAGAGACAGCAAGATGAATACAGGTTGAATAGCATTTTAAAACTCAAAATGACATGCTGACTTCCAGGAAAACACAAACTGGGAATAAAAGAGCGGCACATAAAGAAACTGTCTAGTAGGAAAATTCTCAGTCTCCAAGTTATGGCATTTCTGTAGAGCAGAGGAGAGTACTCAGGGTGAGGCCAGATTAGTGCAGGTTAGTGACGGCCCAGGTGTGGCACCTGTACCTGGCAGGGAAGGTGGGGCATGGGGAGTTTCAGCTCCTGCCTGGACCTCTGTCTCAGTGGAATTGGGAAATCCTAGTATCAGTCATCCCTCTTCCATAGGGAGTCCATAGAGCTGCTTGCTCTCTTGCTGTCTGAACCATATTCACTTTTTAATGAGCACCTTACTGTCTAGAAGAGAAAGTCTGGAAGCCTGGAAACTGCATTTTCCAGAAGCGTATATTAGCAGGGTTCCTCATCTTCCTAAGGAACTAAAACCAAGAAGAGAGATGTAAGGGCTTAGAAAATGCAGTAAGAAAAGACTGACCTGAAACCTCAACCTTACTAGTCATGCCACTACTCAGTGCTTAGAATATTATGTAATTTTCTTGAAGTTTCCATTATTTTATCTGTAAAATAAGATAAACCATAAAACCTATCTTATATATTTACAAAAGAGCTTTTTTTTGAGGTGGGGGGGCATGGAGTCTTGCTCTGTTACCCAGGCTGGAGTGCAGGGGCAAGGAGCATGATCCTGGCTCACTGTAGCCTCTGCCTTCAGGGTTCAGGTGATCCTCCTGCTTCAGCCTCCTGAGTAGCTGGGATTACAGGCACCTGCCACCACACCCAGCTAAGTTTGTACTTTCAGTAGAGACAGGGTTACACTCTTTTGTACAGTCTGGATCTCAAGTGATCCACCCATCTTGACCTCCCAAAGTGCTGGGATTATAGGCATCAGCCTGTGCCTAGCACAGAAGTGCTTTAATATGTTGTAAAGATGAAATAAAGAGACTTTATATCTATCATCCACTTGATAAACATTAATTAAATACCTACTATATATCAGACACTATGTTCAATATTAAACAGAAGACAGATACAACTCCCACCCCCATGGTGGGTATAATCTAGTTTAAAATCTATGTAACATATACAAAATGACTTACACATTTCTCAGCATGTAGTAAGCAGTTATTAAATGTCACCTATAATTATTCATATGGCTAATAATGATGTAATAACATCTCCCTCATAGCAGATAGTCCTAGATATCAGTGAAAGATGTATCACAGAGGGAAAAATGAGATGTTAGAATTCCCAGTATATGTATGTGTATATTCATACGTTTGAATATATACATATTTGTGTATATTTGTATATATGCATGCGTGTATATATGTATATATGCGTATGTGTGTGCATATATATACATACTTAGCAATTATATTTTAGTTCTGATTTATTCTCTTTTATAATTAAACTTGTATCTGTATACCCATACACATATACATACATGCATACATACATATAGGTATCGATTAATACATATGGAGACTGACACATAAGAAATAGACAATGTGCTCAGTGCCCCTTATGTGGCCTGGTGCACAGTCTATGTGACCAAGCTCAGTAGCCCCGGCTGTTAGTGTGGATGTGTTGTTGCAGGGGAGGTGGGACTCTCAGCAGTCTTTTATAGGTAAGATATAAATTACAAATCATAGAAAACAACCATAGACTTTATTTCATAGAAAATTTTAGGCTGAAATATCTAACAGTTTAATGAAATTTAACAGTTTCATTAAGGTATATTTTATGCCCAAGAAATACATAGATTTAAAATTATGCATTTGAATGAGTTTATGTTGAACATTGGTGACACCTCCCAGAGTGTCAGTGCCTCATAGTGAAAGATGTTGAACTTCCTTGACACCTCCCAAAGTGTCTTCTCTGTAGAAGCATTTAAGAATGAAGGTCCCATGGATGTCTGTGTACAAGTATTGGTTTGGACATGGCTTCCATTTCCCTTGAGTCACCCCCTCAGTGTGGAAGGGTCATGTCATATATGAAGTACATGTTTAACTTTTTTAAAAGTTACCAAATTGTTTTCCTAAGTAATTTTGTATTTTATATTCCCTTCAGCATTTTATTATTGTTTCAGTTTCTCTGTGTTTCAGTAAATATTTACATTATAAAATGGTCAAATCATATACTTAGCATTTCCATCATCTCAAACATGCATCATTTCTGTAAGGTGAGAACATTAAAAATCCTCTCTTCTGGGTGTGTTGTTACACACCATGCAATATTGTTAAGTGTAATCACTCTTCTGTACAAAGTCAGACAAGAGCTTCTTTCCTCTACCTGACATCCTGCACCTGTAAACTCATCTCTCCCGTTCCCTGGCCTCCTCATTTCTCCGCTATGTCCTCAGAGACCCTGCACCTGTTGACTCATCTCTCCCCATCCCTCCCCTCCTGAGACCCTGCACCTGTTAACTCATCTCTCCCCATCCCTCCCCTCCTGAGACCCTGCACCTGTTAACTCATCTCTTCCCCCCACTGTCCTCCTGAGACCTGGCACCTCTTCTCTCCCCATCCCTGCCCTCCTGCCTTCCCCAGTCTCTGGTAATCACCATTCTATCTCTGCTCCTATGTGATCAGCTTTCTGAGGATCTGCATAAGAGTGAGATGACGTTGTCCTTGTCTTTCTGTGCCTGGCTCACTTCACATAACAAAGTATCCTCCAGGCTGATCCATGTTGCTGCAAATGAGAGGGTTTCTTTCTTTGTTATGATTGAATAGTATTTTCCATTTTTATAATCATTCATCGGTTGATGGACACGCTGTTTCCACATTTGGCTATTGTGAATGATCTTCGAATGAACGTGAAAGCGCAGTTACCTCTTCCATATGCCGATTTCATTTCTGTTGGGTGTATACCCAGTAGTGGGATGCTGGGTCGTATGATAGTTCTTCTTTAAAAAAGTGTTTTTAAGAAAGCTGCATGCCGTTTTTCGTGGTGGCTGTATTAATTTCCATCCTCATTAATGGTGAACTCTTATATAGAGTTTTTCTAAATGTTTGGTGACATTTGACATGGTCACTCTTTTAAGTATGTTGCTGTGAAAGTCTTTTGCCCCCCTCATCATTTTCATACTTTCTTTGGTAAAATATTCTTAATATGAACAGTTTGGGGTGATTTAATATTCTTGAAAGTTTCATTTCTAGTGCCATTTCTTTAAAGCCCAGCTTCTGTCAAAATTTCTAGTGTAATTTGATTATTTGCATAAGCTACCGAAGTTACTCTTCTCTTGAGGGCCTGGTCATTCAACTCTGGATCAGGAAGCAGCTCTGCGTGCAGAGCAGAGCAGTTTGTTTTTTTGTAAAATGTGACTTTTAAGGTTCCTCCTCCTAGAGAGTTTAAGAGTCAAGGAAGTTCATTCTACATAATTCAAATATCATTTTTAGGTTCCCAACTATTTAGTTGAAATTTAGAACTTGTAAAACCTGTATGATAATTTAAAATCTACTTAATTTCAAAATTTCAGGTGCTGTGAGTATAATAACTATTTTGTAACTAAACTCGGATATAAGAAATGGTAGCTGCTACAGACCGAATAATGCAATTGGACAAAGTTGCTATGTTCTTGAATTAAGTAAGGATTAATTCCACTTTCTAAAATTCAGATTTTCTTTACCTTACTAATTCCTGTTTCCTCAAGGGAACTGGTCAGCCCTGTGCATGGCCAGCTGAGCTCAGAGACAGAGGCTAACACTGCTCATTGGCAGCAGTCGATCTGACAGGCAAACACCTCCTCTGCTAGAAGCAGCCTTCCGGAGAGGGTTTTTAAAAGAGTCTCTTGTTTCATTCCGAATTTGACCAAGATAGCTTATTGTTAGCCTGATAAAAATTAAATAATTAATTTTACATTTCCATGGAATTTGAAAAAGTTGATAAAAGGGATGAAGTGAGTTAATGGTGATTTAATAAAGATCGTTAGTTTTGCGGGATCACTATGAACACTAGCTTTGCAGAGTGTGGTCGAATAGATTGTTTCAGATCTTATACATTTGACATAGTATTTCCATACAAACAGTATTGATTGAAAATACTCTTTTTACTTCATCTTTATTAAATATTTTCATCATTTGTGAAATTGTTCATTTTAAATATTTCAAAAATTCTATAGGAATTGTGGAATCAATATTGTTAAATTTTTATGATTACTTATAGTTAGTATTAAATCAGGACTGGGTCATCTTATTACGAGATGTTTTGACTTGAAGAAAAATTGGTACTGATTCATTTCCAGGTCTTCAGTTTGCACTTCGGATACCGTTTTGTGTCTTGTGCTTTGCGATGAAGTAGCCCGGCCTTGAAAACCCCACAGCACAGTATAATCTCAACAGTTCTTTTTATGCTTATTCATTGATGTGGTTTGACTGGATTCACACCCAAATCTCCACTTGAGTTGTAGTCCCTAGAATCCCCATAATCCTGGTGTATCAAGGGAGAGAACAGGTAGAGGTAACTGAATCACGGGGGTGGTTTCCCCGATGCTGCTCTCCTGATCCTGAGTGAGTTCTCACAAGGTGTGTTGGTTTGTGTAAGTGTTTGGGGGTTCTTCCTGTGTTTATCCTCCTTCCTGCTGCCTCGTGAAGAAGATGCCCTGCTTCTCCTTCCCCTTCTACCATGATTGTAAATTCCCTGAGGCCTCCCCAGCCCTGCTGATCTGTGAGTCATTTAAACCTCTTTCCTTCATAAATTGCCCAGTCTTGAGCGGTTCTTTATAGTGGTATGAAAATGGGCTAATACATTGAGTTTTCTCATTGGGAACATGAGGTAACTAACTGTTCACAATCCATTAAATATAACTTAGCACCTATCACTTTATATCAAGCCCACGTTTTAGTAAACGACAGAGTTTAGCACAATAATTTGACTTAGTGGTTTCTAATGCAAGAAAAATAAAGTAAGTTGGCAAGGTTTTAAAAAGTTAATTAGAGCATCTCACCTTGAAACTGGCTGTGTCACGAAATAAAAACATAAATAAAAAATTAAGTATTGCCTTGCATCTCCATCCGCCTAATGTCTAATCAGGAGGAGTCACTTAAGATGGCGTTGAAGGAGAGGGAGCAATTGAGGGAAAGCGCAGGTGGACAGTCTCCCCACTTCCTTTTCCATTAATTGATTTGAAAAGTGATGGTTGTATATTCTTTTTTTAAAAAAGCACAGCTAGAGAAGTCAAGCTAAATTAGATTTAAAAGGGGCATTTCAATTGTCTGTGACTCTCATGTTTGCTGTATGATACATAATCTATGGAACAAAATAACCTCTGGTACTTAAAATTGATGATCAAGAAATCATTTAACTTCTGTGATTCATGGGATGAAATTTTTCAGAGCAGTGTGTATATTACTGAGAATGAAATTCTGATTCTAATAGAGGTCCTCACATGTCCTGACTGTTCTTTAAAGGAAAATATTAGGGATAGGAAAATACAAATTTGGAAAACATTATCAAGTATAAGTTAATTCTTGAGATAGTCTGTTTTACTTTTTTGTATTTTCACAGATTATCAAGAATATTTTCAGAGTGGCACAGATTCATTTTTCACTCTTTCTGATTGTATATAGACCCATGTTTTTGGTTTACAGAGACATAATTGTGGGGAATTTTATTCTAGTGGGAAATGCAATGCAGATTTCATTGCTCACCTATTAGATATGACAGATACTAAAATCTTTTGTGGTCATCGTTGATCAGTTTGATTCTAACAGGTCATAGTTATTCACCTCAATGTCAGTAGTTATTATGAATCAAGGTGTTGGAACTTACTTTGGTTAAATTTGCTGTCTTTTGGATAAAAACAGAGTAAGGGTGTATTTGAATCTAGCCAGATTTTTTTTTGTTGATGTTTTTATTGAAGGCAGAATGCACTAACAACAACAGCAGAATAATGAAAACTCTGGGCTCCCTGCTTCTGGGACAGGGCGTTTTCAACATACAGGAGTTTCCCTAAACCAGAGGAGATAAGCTCTAAGTCCCCAGTGGATGCCTGAAACCAAACCCTATGTATTATGCTTTTTCTGTGCACACATACTTATGATAAAGTTTAATTTACATACTAGCACAGTAAGAGATTAACAGCAATGACTAATGATAAAGTGGGACAGGCATGGTGGCACTTTGGAAGGCTGGGGCAGGACTCTAAACCAGCTTGAGCCCAGGACTCGAAACCAGCCAGGTCAACATAGTGAGACCCCTGTCTCTGCAAAAGTCAAATAAAACAATTAGCTGGGTGTGGTGGCATATACCTGTTGTCCCATCCACTGAAGAGGCCGAGGTCAAAAGATCACTTGAGCCCAGGAGCCTGAGAATGCAGTGAGTGAGCCATCATGGCACCCAGCCTGGGAAATAGAGCAAGACCCTATCTCAAATAAAATAATATTAAAAAAAATAGAACGATAACAGTATGCCAGTCTTACTACTCTTGGGCCATTATTAAGTCAAATAAAGGTTCCTTGAATACAAGCACTGTGGTTCCTTGGCAGTTGGCAATTGCTGAAAATGAAGACGGATAGTTCCATCCTGATAGAATGACAAAGTAAGATCATTGTATAATCCTAAAAACCTACAGGTTTTTTTTCTTTATCTGAATGAAGAAGAAAGATTTTGTGTTCAAATTGTGACACTAGGGTTACATTTTTGGCATCAAATTTTATTGTTTTACTAAGTAGAATTACAAAAACTACAAGAATAATAGCCAAATTTTTTTAACTTTTTAAAATCTATGTAAACTAAGGGACAATCATTAATTTACACATATTCACATACAAACTGTAAATAAAAACAGACTATTCGTGCACCTTTTGGTATGTTTGACTGCTACCCTCTCAGTGAATGCAGTAATTGGGCAGTGTATGAACTATTCAATAGTTCCTTAAGTTTTCTAATCAGAGATTATTAAGTCCAATTGTGTTCAGCATAAATAGACTAAACTAAGCAGTATCTGGTTTTTTCAAACCAATATGATGAACTCTAATGGAATTGTGGAGTATTTCATCATTCTCTTCGGTACAAATGAGCTTCCTATACTGATAAATGTGTGCCCATATTTATAGTTGAGGAATGAGTGCACTGAAAATAAGAAATAATTTTTAAAGGGGGTAAAATTTTTGATAAATGGTCCAGAAGACCTTGGAGAGATTGCTTTTATACCAACAAAGAAAACTGGGAGTGCGCATCTTTTCCAATTTTGTAAGTATCCAAAACAGTTAAATAATTGAGGCGTCTGTTTGAGGGCCTCAATTCATTTGTCTAAACAGAAGGGGTGAGTGCCCTAGGGCTAGTGGAGGTGACTTCCACCATCCCAGTTGTGAGGAGAGTCAAGGCCGCTGAGGGCATATCCATTAACCAAAAAGTATATGGCTATTCTGTGACTCAACAGTTTCACTCCTAAGTGTTCGCCCATGTGAAATAAAAACACATTTTACACAAAGACCTGTGCTGGAACATTTATAAGACTTTCTTCATAATAGCCCCAACCTGGAAACAACCCAAATGCCCATCAGCTGGTGATAAGGTTGACAAGTGGAGGCAAAGCCCCACAGTGGAGAAACACTGAGCAACAAACGGGTCATAACTACCGGAAACCAAAGGGATGAATCTCAGAGTCATTACACTCAGTGAGGGAAACCACACACACAAATGCATGTACCCTGTGATTGCATTGGTAAGAAATTCTGGAAGAGGGAAAGCTATGGTGACAAATCAGATTACTGGTTGCCAGGAGACAGGGAAAGGGAGAAAAAGTTGACTGAAAATTGGTATGGAGGAAGTGTTGGAGGAATGAGAAGGCTCCATAGCATGGTTTTGGTGTTGGATACATGACTATAAAGTTTGCTCAAATTCATCAGATTAAATTAAAACTCACTAAGTTGTTCATTTAGACTTGGTAAAATTTGTGGTACCTAATTCGTTCCTGATTCTTTAAAAATATTGCTGAACTGGGATAAATAACAAGTGAACCAAAAATAATTTCATCTCTTTAATTATTTTTTAAATACGTATAGGACTGTACAACTAGACTAACTGGTGTTGTGGTTTGAAGGTGTTCCCTGTAAAATTCAGGTGTTGCCAATTTGATAATACTAAGAGCTGGGGCCCTGGGTAAAGAGCTTAACAAAGAGAATCCGCTCCCTTCTGCCCTTCTCCTTCTGCTACCTGAGGACACAGTGTCCCTCCCTCTGGAGGACACAGAATTCAAGGCACTATCTTGGAAGCAGAGAGCAGCTCTCATCAGTTACCAGCCTTGTTGCCAGTGCCTTTATCTTGGTCTTCCCAGCATCTAGAACCATGAGAAATATGTCTCTGCTCTTTATACACTACCCAGTCTGTGGTATTCTGTTATCACGGCACAAGGGGACTGAGACAGTGAAAAATGCATGAAATCATTGACACGGAAAAGTGCATCAAAAATAGATTTGAAAGGTTTAATTTTTTTGCACTTGATTCCCAAAAGATGGAACATGGTCTAGCCCTATTTTAACATGCTCTTTTTCAACATGTACTGTTTTGTCTTCTGTCTTCTGTTTTTTTTTCTTAAACAGATTTCTTTTTTTTTTGAGACGGAGTTTCGCTCGTTACCCAGGCTGGAGTGCGATGGCGCGATCCCGCAACCTCCACCTCCTGGGTTCAGGCAATTCTCCTGCCTCAGCCTCCTGAGTAGCTGGGATTACAGGCACGTGCCACCATGCCCAGTTAATTTTTTGTATTTTTAGTAGAGACGGGGTTTCACCATGTCGACCAGGATGGTCTCAATCTCTTGACCTCGTGATCCACCCGCCTCGGCCTCTTAAAGTGCTGGGATTACAGGCATGAGCCACCGCGCCCAGCCCCTTAAACAGATTTCTTTAGTAGTATACTTTTTAAAGTGCTTTCAAACAGACTCCATTGTAAGAATTACTGATATGCACATGATATTTTTAAAAGATTCTTTCAGTAAGCATTATAGGAAAAGTGAGTGCAAAAACACATTCTAGAAAGTGGCCCCAAAACCAAGAATCTTGGTTCCTCTTTCAGATTTAACTTGTGGTTCATTTTTTCCAACTCCTTCTACAAACCCCAAATTATTGATTGAATATTGATGAAGTCCCCAGAATTGTGTGTCATCAAGAATACTGAATGGCTAAGTGTGACTCCAGGCTTTGAGGAAATTGCAGCCCCTTCACAGTGAGAGGCAACAATACTGAAAATAAGCGAAACAAAGTTTCAAAGGCATAAAACGCTGGTGCAGAGCAGAGTGACCTTGGAGGTTTCATCCGTCATCTAGTCATGGGGAGGATGAATAGCTGTAGATGACAGAATCTGCTCTAAAACCTCTGCAGAGTCGGGCACGGCAGCTCAGGACTGCAATCTTAGCACTTTGGGAGGCCAAACTGGGTGGATCACCTGAAGTCAGAAGTTTGAGACCAGACTGACCAATGTGGTAAAATCCTCTCTCTACGAAAAATACAAAAATTAGCTGGGCATGGTATCATGCACCTGCAGTCCCAGCTACTTGGGAGGCTGAGACAGGACAGTTGCTCGAACTCAGGGGATAGAGGTTGCAGTGAGCCGAGATCATGCCGCTGGGCCCCAGCCTCGGCGACAGAGCAAGACACTCTGCCCCTAAATAAACAAACAAATAAATGATAAAATTAAATTAAAAATAAATTTATAGAACCTATCATTTAGAAGTTTGGGGCTTTTTTTAATCTTGGGGATTAAGACAATCAAACAGGCTACATATTATCTTGAATGGACCGATACTACTAGAGTCTACAGAATTGTTATTTTCATAGTGAGAACTCCTCTATTCTTTGTTTCGAGTAAATAAAATAATAATGAAGCCCTTGGTCATGGAGAGAATAATATTTATGTTGTGTTAGTTATAACCTGTATTGTATGTAGTAACTGTCCGTTATCTGTGTGGCTCCCGTCCTTCTCATCCTGTATCCAAATCTTTCCCTTCTGGCCAACCCCTGGGCCCAGTCCCTGAAGACCACAACGCTTTATACTGTTTATGACTATACCTTTTTCTCCACACTTGGTTTCAATTGTCTTGTATTGTGAGTTTAAGAAAAGAAATTGCCTACCAATTTCATAACATCTTAAAGATACAATTTGCATTTTTTCGTACTAAAAATGAGCATAGAATCGGCAAATGAAGCTTTGTTTTCAGATATTGTGATAAAATGACCATTACCACTGTAAAACTTTGCACAGTTTTAGTGTCTTTTTTAATAATTTACAGCACAGAAGAAAACTACAAATAGGTAGTATTAGTCTCTTTAGTATATGATAAATTCTGATTATTAGATAACTGGACCAGGAGAACCCAGAGTGATTATTCTCAATCACAGGAAGCATTTTTCATATATATATATATATACTGGAATGTAAACATGTACTACTTTTATGTGTTTAAGGGATCTTTTCAATCTATGCACATAATGGTGAAAGTAATAGAAGGTTCAGAATCTTAATACTCTGTAACCTATGCCTAAAAGGAATCATTTCAAGCCTCAGAAAGGTATCGAGACCCAACATTTTATAATTTGATAAATTTTTAACCAAAACAATAGTAGACAATTAAAAACAACACTTACTTCTTTTTTCAAAATTAAAATTTTTAATTTGTTTTAAGTTTATAGAAAAGTTGCAAATGTGGGGCTGTTGGCCCCACAGGGTCGTGGGGTGTCCCTTGTGCTGTGCTTAGGTGCAGGATCTGAGAACTAAAGAGACAGGACACTGAAGAACTAGTGACGAGCATCTGGACTCGGGGGGCCACACAACCTGTGAGTGGAGATCAGCAACCTCTAAATGCCCAGGAGCATCTCTATGTATTACATACAAGCAGGGGGCAGGGTCATGAGTGAGGTCATCATCTATAGGCTTAGTAATAGGGCATACATGATCATGTGAAACACAAGCGAGGGGGCCCCCCCTTTATGTCATTTGGGCAGAGAGGTGGACCATGCGCAGTAAGGGGCTGTGCCATGTGCAGTAGTAGAGGTTCGAGTACAGAAAAAGGGGCCACCCTCATTAGGTCACCGAGGCAAGGAAGTGGGCTGTGTGCAACAGGTGTTCTGTACAACACTTCTTCTCTGGGGGCTGGAGACTTCAAAGGATTTCTAGTAGAAGGATACTGTAAGCCAATACAGTCAGAGCTGACAGACTTGTGCTCTTCTCTTAAGATATTTACGGGAGGATGATTCACGCTAGCACAGAAGGTGGAAAAGACTGACAGGGTGTACAGACGCTGTGACTGGTCACACCAGAGGGGTTCTTCTCCCTCGGTTACTTCCAGGATCTCAGGCCTGAGGCCTACTTTCCACAGGAGGTGGATGCAAGGTGCTACAGCTCCTTTATCAGGAGGAGAGGCTCTTGCTCCAAGCCTGCCATACAGCGTATGTCCTTTCAGGCAGGGACACTGCCGCCTGGATCTTGGGTTCTTGTCCCGGTCTGGCTGTTTTCCCATGTACTGCTTCTGTTCTGTGACTGCTCTAGGCATTCCTCCTACTACAAACTACTATGGTTATATAGAAGGAGTCTATAAATCAGCACTAAACGTGTCAGTACAGATCCGACTACGGTACCGATATGATTATATAGAAAGATTATGTAGAACTAAGTATGCTTGATATAATTATTAAGTATGATTATATAAGCTAGATATATGTAAGCAGCAAGTTATACTTTAGGCCCTAATTTTGTAAACTAATATATGATTATGTATAAAGGATTATAGAAAGGAAATAGCTGAGTCATAACACTATAAGATAGTCTTCAGGCACTAATTGTGCCTGGGGTCTGGACAGTTCTCTCCTTCTTTGGTGCCTATGGCGGGTGTTACCCACAGCAAAGATTGTGCAGAGCATTTCTGTCCACCCCACAGTGAGTTTCCCTATTGTTAATATTTTATACTCCTAGGTACATTAATCACAACGTGGAAACATTATTAACTGAAGGTCACACTTTATTCAAATTTTTATGGCTTTTTAAAAATTAACCTAATGTCTTCTTCCTGTCCTGAGAATTACCGAAATCTACCCTTAGTTAACTGTCCTGCCTCACCTGGTCCCTCTCAGTTGTTACTGCCTTTCCTTGGTTTGATGACCTTGAGCATTTTGAGGAGTGCTGGTTGGTATTGTGTAGACTGCTCTTCAGGTGGTGTTGACCTGATGCTTTTCTCGTGGTTGGACTGGAGTTATACGTTTCTCGAGAAATACCATAGAGTAGCTGCATCTTTTAAGGACTTTTATCAAATGATTTTGGGGACTGAGTTTGACATTCCTTAAGTTGAATGACTTCCCAACTAATGAAATTAAAAGCAATATCAATGGCAATATTAGTAATAGCAAAGAGATAGAACTTAATCTACATCAGGCATGACTTAGGCACTTTGCATTGAATCTTCATGCACTGGCTCTTTATGGGGATGAATATTATCCATGATTAGGTAAACAGGCACTTCAGACAATTCACAGGAAGTCACATAGATTAACTCACAGGAAGTCACGTAGATTAACTCACAGGAAGTCACGTAGATTAACTCACAGGAAGTCACGTAGATTATGCGTGTTGCTGAGATTCGACCTAAAATAGGATCTATTTCTAGAGTCCATGTTTCTCACTTTGCTATCTTGCTTCTAGACTATGATGTAGAAGTAGCAGGAAAGTAAAATAATTTATGAAAAACTGTATTGATGAAGATTATTTCTTTCAATGAATCTGGATATGCAGATTTTTTTTCTTGAGATGTTGAATATTTGGTATTCAATAAGAACGTGATATTTCTTAGAAACTTGTTGGTGACTAAACTAATCTGAATTATTTCTCCACTTTTTTTCCTATTTGTTTGTTTGTCAATCCTGTTGATAAAAGGGGTCATGAATCTATAGCAGTTGACCAGACATGGGATTTTCCAGATTCCAGAATTTCCTATAGCTGAGGGTTACTTGATTATCCTCCTCCCAATATGCAATTACAAATACATAGAGTTTTTTTATTAAAAATATATATGCCTATTTAAAAATAAAAATATGTGTGTATTTTTATTACTTGGAAACAGAAATTCTAGATTAGTGCATTTTTATCCCTATTTTGTTCACCTGGCATCATCTGGTGATCAGGACCTTCATTTTCAATTATTCGTTTTGGAAATGACAGTGGAGTTAGTTTTATTTTTAAAGTTTACAGTGGACCTGAACTTGAGAATAAAGCTGGAGCATCTGGTTAGTGCAGATTGTAAGACTAATAGGATCCCTCTGTGAGGATGACCACTTAGGCACAGAAATGTGTCACTTGCTAAGGCAGAAATTTGAGTTCCTGCTGAGTTAAGAATTAGAGAACAGCGCAGCTTGTGTCATCAGTGGGAAGCCTCGACCTTCATGAGGTTTATCACTGGCATTTCAGCCTTAAACGATGGCAACACACACAGCAGAGCATTACATATTGGTATGCCTTGAGTATAATATAAATGAAAATAATGCTATAGCAAAACGGTTTTCCAGAACTAAATGTCTGCTAATTAATTCTGGAAAGTAAAATTGCATTATTCATACCTGTCATTTATTCTGAGGTGCTTTTCGCTACTAACTTTGCTCTTGTATTATTTTTCTGTGTCTTTTAAACAAATCTATAATATCAAAAATGAAAAAAAAATACCTTTAAAATGACTCATTCTTCTCATTTCCTCACATGGTCTGGCATTTGTTTGTGGAATCCCGTGTGTCTGATCCCAATCTGGAAATTCACTGAAGGTGCCCGGTGATGTGGAGGTATATTTCTTTTGCTCTGCCGCGGAGCAGTGGGGTCACAGGAATGCCTGTATCTCATTATCTTGCAGGTTATGGCAGACAGACCTTTTGAGCTGAGACATAGGATGCTGTTGGATCTGAATCTTACACTCAAAATCAATCCTCTTTTATACCCAAATCAGGTTACTAGATCTGTCAGGGAATTTGACCAAATAAATATGACCCCATGATTGTAGCTGAGCAATATCTTGAATAAAATTGTTGTTTTCGCAGTAAGTGCTCTCAGAGGTCCAGGCTTGTAGTTTTCCAGGCAGTACCAAAACCAAAATTCTGAATTCCAACAGCAGTGATAAATAATGTGGATGATGCTGTAAATGAGGTTGAAGATGTGTACTCTTACAGTCTCCATGAGACAGGAGAGACGAGCTGGGGAGACAGTTCATTGCTGTGGTTACTTACAGGCTGAATTTCCGGAGTCCAGCGTTTCACACTGTGGCCACAAGAGGGAAAGAAAAACACAGCACGCGTAATTCCGCCTCATCTTAGCTTTTAACTACACCTTTGAAATCATCTCATTTTTGTTTTAACCAAACAAAGCACACCTGTATGAAAAGCAAATACAGTCTTTCATGTACACAACAGAACTTCCCCAGAACACCATAATTAAGCACAATTACACATCAGTTTAACAAGCAAGGCCGCTGCCACAGCAGTCTGCTGGTTTCTGGGTTTATGTTACTAATAGTGATGGACAAGGACATGGTCATTGGAGACTCCACATCTGTCCAGGTGCCAGGCTGTGCTGTGTTGTGCTGTTTTCAGTAATGCCTGGAGCATGTGCCACGTCCACACCATTTAGAAACCTTCTGACACTCCATCCAAAACCAGAATCAGTAGATTCCCATTCATTTGCTGCAATCTTGTTTCCCAAAGCTGATGAACATAAATCAGTTATTTTAGAGATTTCTGAGTGAAAGCCTCAGGGAAAATAAATGAGAATTAATCTAAGAGCAGGCACAATGTGATCACTTGCACAAGAAACTGTTGCTTTCAGTCACTCTCTCTCCAACCAGAAAATGGAAGCATGTACTGATTTTGGGGCCATTTTAATCTGTCAGCACTTACCACATGGAGTAGTGATGGTTGTCCTGGAACACAAATTATTTATTCTAGCTTGTGTTTAAATTTTTAAGCCCTAAGCAGGATACAGATGGCAGTCAAATAGCACATGAGGAAAAGCTAGACATACAAGCTAGACAACGTTGCTTTTATACGAATAAACATATAAGAAGTTGTGTAAGTATCATACACAGGTGATAAGAGGTTTGGTCTGCTATTTGGGGAGATAAAAAGTTAGCTTTCTAAAAGCTAAACGTTTTTCACTGTTTTCAAGAAATACTTCCTGAACAGCTATAGCTAAGTGGTTTCTGCAGAATATTAATTGCAATCCAGTGGCAGCCCGTATGGAATTTAAAGGTCCCACTTGTTTACAGAACGTCATCATAGTACATCAATTCTGCGATGACTTGAAGAATCTCAATGAACTCTTCATGGTAACAAAGACTGCAGCAACCGAGTCTATTTCATATGTCAAACAGAAATTTTATTACCCTGTCTAGAATAAATTTGCACAACTATGGGAGCAGAACGTGGTGTGATTTAAACTCTTGGTAAATCGTTCTCACTAAAATTCAGGGATATTAGCTTATATAATCCAATAGCCATCTACTGAGATTTAGAGAAATTGCTCTTCATATACATGACTATGGGTGAACGTAATTTTAGAATTTAGTTTTATTCATTGAGCGACTTTATACAAAGAATTTTCACAAGTGGTTTTGGAGGAGAAGAGAAAGAACCTGATCAAGCTGTCATTCGTGGAGTTCTTATCTACTTGTGGAGACAGGTCACAGAGAACAAAGAACACACAGCAGTGTAGACTGAGCGAGTTCTGCACTAGGTGTCTAGTGTCTGTGCACAGCCTTGCCCTGCCTGTCCTGCCCTCATCACGAGAGACAGTGTTAGCAGAGGCTGTGACCACAGCAGAGTCTGAAGGACCAGGGAACTTCCTGGTCATGTTTCCATGTAGCCCCCAGGACACCCGTGGTTGACTGCACAAAAGAAAACAAGTAGGCAGCTAACTACGCTTCTGAAGGCACAATTACGTCTTATTCTTTTCTGCTTTGTTCTCAGCCCTTTTTGAAATTCAAGTGTATGCCAAATATGTTCTTATGTAGAAATTGGATGTTTAAAACTCCATCGTAGGTCCACTTACAGTGAGTCGAGGTCATGCCACAGCTTGGGCAATAGAGCAAGGCTCCATCTCAAATAAATAAATGCAACATATAAATAAGTTCAAGAGAACTATTATACAACATAGTGACTGCAGTTAATAATAACGTATTATGTTCTTGAAAATTGCTAAGAGTATAGGTGTTCTCAAGAAAAAAGTGAAGAAAGTATGTGAGGTAATGCATATATTAATTAGCTTCAATTAGCCATTACGATATGTGTACATATTTCACACATACTGTAGATGGTCAGCATATACAATTTTTATTTGTCAATTAAAATATAAATAAATGTGAATAAGAATAAAAATTATTAAATTGCTAAGTTTAATAAGAACAGTTATTTTGAAAGTGTCTGTTGTGTGTTGACTCCTGGAATAGGTGCTGCAGACTTAACAGTTACCAAGAAAGACCCTCCCAGGGCTTACAGTAAAGCAGAAAAAAATAAATATAATGCAGAGTGACAAGGCTTGCAGCAGAAGAGCGAGTGGTTTTAGAGACGTAGGATATGGGCCACCCCCGAGCAAGTGCAGACTGCGTTAGAATACCCACAGTGCGTGGATTCAATGAGACGACAGAGGAAAGGGTGGACTAAACGTTTACAGCAGGTGCGAAGGCTGAAGAGGGGAGACAACCTCAGGTACTAAAAGAGATCGTAAGTCTGCCTGGAATTGCGAAACGTCAGGAAAGATGTCACGACATAACTGCCGGGAGACAGCAACGTACACATCACACGGGGCTTCCTGAGTCCTAGATGGGATCCGAACTAAGAATGAAGTTGCTCACCAGAGAACTTTCAAGCAAGGTCGGGTCATCCTTAGGATTGGAATTCGGGACACTATTTTGTCTGCAGCACAAGAAATGGGATGCACCGTGGGGAGCAGTGAGATGATCCCAACAGTATCAACGATGGGAGACGAGGGTAGACAGTGAGGGGTGAGAACCTGAACAAGACGCGGCGTGGCGTGTCCGGGAAGACCGCGAGAACAGCAGACACCGTTTCTGTATGATGCCTTCTGGGGAAGAGAGAGACGCGACAGTATTTGTAATTGGACTATGTAAGCTCTCCGGGATGATCCTAAAACAATATTTTCCTTAGGCCTCTTCATTATCAGATCTTATTTCTAGTTCAATAATTTGGAAGAGATATTTTGAACAGCATTTTATTTATTTATTATTATTTTGCGTTAGGGGCATCAGTATTTTAATTGATATTAAACCATAGTGTTTGTTTCTCTTCTTTTTTTCTTCTTCTTCTTTTCCTAACGGAGTCTTGCTCTGTCACTCAGGATGAAGTGCCGTGTTGCGATCTTGACTCACTGCAACCTCCACCTCCCTGGTTCAAGCAGTTATCCTGCTTCAGCCTCCACAGTAGCTGGGATTACAGGCATGCACCACCGTGACCCTCCCACCTTGGTCTTCCAAAGTGCTGGGATTACAGGTGTGAGTTGCCACATCCAGCCATAGTGTTTGTTTCTAAGAAAACAAGTTAAAGTCATCTCTGGCATCTTATGTTTGATTATACAGAGGCCAGGCATGGTGGCTCACACCTGTAATCCCAGCACTTTGGGGGGCCAAGGAGGGCAGGTCATGAAGTCAAGAGATCGAGACCATCTCCTGGCCAACATGGTGAAACCCCATCTCTACTAAAAATACAAAAATTAGCTGGGTGTGGTGGCACGCACCTGTGGTCCCAGCTCCTCGGGAGGCTGAGGCGGAAGAATTGCTTGAACCCAGGAGGTGGAGGTTGCAGTGAGCCAAGATTGCTCCACTGCACTCCTAGCAACAGAGCAAGACTCTGTCTCAAAAAAAAAAAAAAAAAAAAAAAAAAGAATAACGTTGGGAGATGAGGCGGGTGGATCACGAGTTCAAGAGATCGAGACCATCCTGATTATACAGAGAAGGAGGTTTGATAAACATAGCATATCAATGTTAATAGTATCTTACTCATTTTCTACTCTACCTGAAGGTGACAGGACCCTCAAATAAAATTCTAAAACCTGTGTGAACCTTCTCACCATAATTTGGAGGCAGTAGTGACACTCAGTGTGTAAGAGGTCAAGAATGCAAAATATCACAAAGTAATTCCCCCAAATGAAGCATCACTGGCGTAATCATGAAACATGCTTACATTTCTTCTACAACTAAAGAACAAAAGTTAGGTGAAATACACAAACCTCCTGATGTTGGACCGTGCTACTTTGATAGTAATCATGCCTAAAGCCTGATAAGGGATGTGTCCAACACAGGTTCTCCATGGCCAGCAGTAGCCATACATCAGGATAAACAAAGTCAGCCTCTTTGGTAGGACTGGGGAATGACAGGACTCTCCTGACCCTCAGCATGGAAAGCAGAAAGACCCTCACCCTCATTTCATTTCTGAGACCCCTGCACGTAAGAGCTCCCTGCCTTAATTAATGTAAAAATAGTATCCAAAATGCCATAATTTATTTTACACTATGGAGAAATTGTAAACTCTATTATCACAGAAGCAGAATGAAACATTTAAGGTTTGCTGATAATCATAGCAGTAATTATCTTTCTAGTGCAATATGGCAAGTACTTTTCATGAATTTCATTCTTTAATTCTCATGGCCACCCTTTGAGGTAGGAAGGAGGAGGCTCATAATGTGAACACTGAGCCTTGATGAGACTAAATTTATCACAGTGGTCCAGCAAACACTGGGCAAGTTGTTCAAAACCGAATCTGGTGCCTGGTCCTGTGCCAGGACCCTGGGTGCCCAGCTCAGCTTCCTAACAGAGAGCCCACATCAAACGAGCCCTTTTCGTTATGAACCATGCAGGGTTCTGAATTAACTTTGTCAATTTCAGTGACACATGCTCGTTCAAGGAATCCCAAGCATTAAATTTAAGTAAATCCATTCCCAGCCCTGTCCAACTCACTTTCAGCAACTTAAACTCTAAAAAGTATCTTTAAGCAAAAGTGTTCTCTGTAGCTTTCTTTGGCTTGTTTTGTGTTAGGAAAGCTTCACTTTCATAGACCTGACCCTGTAAGGATTATCTTTGCTTGGTAGCCTGAGGTGTGGAGTGTACATTGAACCTCAACCAAATACCTGCATTTCATGTGCGTGCTGTTCTCCTTCGCAGAAAGTGGTGATATCCTGTGTATTGAATGTGTTGATACTAGTGTGATGATGTATGCAAACTTTGCTTCTTTGACATTCTCAGACACTGAGGTAAAGTTTCTCCTCTAGAATGAAGCATATCTGGCTTAGCCTCTGAGTGTTTCTATATCCCTCACGGCAGACCTTCAGACCATCCAGGAATTCAGTTCTGAGTCACTTCTACAAACTTTCCAAAAACTGACAGCTTAATTAGAAAGTGCTTAGGTTATGAAAAATATATACTTGCATTCACATGTTTATCGCAGCACAATTCACAATTGTAAAAGTGTGAACCAACCCAAATGCCCATCAATGAGTGGATAAAGAAACTGGTATACATATACAGTGGAATACTACTCAACTGTTATAAGGAATGAGTTAATGGCATTCACAGCAACCTTTGTAGGATTGGAGACTGTTATTCTAACTGAAGTAACTCAGGAATGGAAAACCAAACATTGTTCTCACTCATAAGTGGGAGCTAAGCTATAAGGATGCAAAGGGATAAGAATGATACAGTAGACCTTGGGGACTCAGGGAAAGGGTGGGAAGAGGTGAGGGATAGAAGGCTACACATTGGGTTCTCATATACTGCTTGGGTGATGGGTGCACCAAAATCTTACAAAGTGTCACTAAAGAACTTACTCTTGTAACCAAATACCATCTGTTCCCCAAAACCTATGTAAAATTTTTAAAAAGAAGTAGATCACAAAAACAAACATTACAACAAAAAGACAGAAATTGGAACGTGCTCTTGGCCCCTGCAAGATAACAAAGTGCAAGCCCATGAACAATTCTAAAAGTAAAACCAATGCACTTTTGGTATAGGTGTCCAGAGAAACCACCCTCAACGTGCTGGAACTCATTTTTCTCCTGCTTCTGCTCTTCCAGTGCTGCAGAGGGATTGGAGGAGGGATTAAACCTGTAATCCCATGACACCAGGTCTCCTCCAAAGCTCTGCAGTGCCTTCTTCCTGCATCACTTGGCAGCTCCGGGAATCCCAACAGGCAGGGCTGCCCTCACTCTCCATGCTGCCTCTGTATGTTTGCCCCTCACTGCCCTGCCAGGCACGCTGGGATCACAACTCTTTCTCAAAGGGCTGATTTCCATCTTGCTTCAGGGCGTTTTCTTCACTGCTTCCTCCTCTGTCCATCTCTCTGTACCCTACTGTCTTGTCTTAAATTACTCATCACCAAATCACTTTCATTTTTGGGAGCCTGAGATGGGAGCATCACTTGAGCCCAGGAGTTGGAGGTTGCAGCGAACTATGATCACATCACTGCCCTCCAGCCTGGACAACAGCATAAGATGCTGTTTCAAAAAAAATTAATTAAAAAAAATTTTTCTCCATAAAACATAAATCCTGTATTAGTCAGTGTTACAGTCCTAATAAAGACATACCCGAGACTGGGCAATTTACAAAATATAAAGGTTTAATGGGCTGACAGTTCCACAGGGCTGGGGAGGCCTCACAATCATGGCAGAAGGCAAGGAGGAGAAGTCATATCTTACATGGATGGTACCGGGCAAAGAGGCAGAACTTGGATATGGCAACTCTCCCTTATAAAACCATCAGATCTCGTGAGACTTAATCAATATTATGAGAACAACACAGGAAAAGACCTGCCCCCATGATCAATTACCTCCCACTTGATACCTCCCACAGCACATGGGAATTCAAAAGGAGAATTGGGTGGGGACACAGCCAAACCATATAAAGCCCCATGTGTGCAAGGGTTTTGTCTCATTTATTCACTACGCCCATTACCTAGAAGATGGCCTGACACAGTGGCTCTTAGAAAAGATCTTTTAAATGAATAAATAAATAACATATTTTAATGAAACATTCCATGTAGTTAACATTGGAGACAGATCAACATTTAAAATATATTAGAGGTTTGGTGTATTTGGATGCGTATTTTATTACAGTGGTGTTTTAATGAAAGATTGATTCGCGGTGTTTTGTTTTCCTCTGTGGACCAAACAGTTATTCAGTTTCATAAATGACTGTTAACATTCATTTTAGGGAAAGAATATTCAAACAGATTCTGTTTGTTTAAATATTCAGTGGGGAATGAAGAATCTTATTTGTATTGTTTATAACAAAAAGCACATAGTTGACAACAAAACTGGTATTCGCATTTTAGGAGTAGGAACTGCAGACAAAAGGTCAGACTATCCAGAAGATGCTCCGGTTAATCGCAGGATTTGTGTTGTCGGTGTATCTGCATAGCCATGTGTATCCCTTAAAAGAACAAAGCCAGCCGGGCGTGGTGGCTCAAGCCTGTAATCCCAGCACTTTGGGAGGCCGAGGCGGGTGGATCACGAGGTCCAGAGATCGAGACCATCCTGGTCAACATGGTGAAACCCCGTCTCTACTAAGAATACAAAAAATTGGCTGGGCATGGTGGCACGTGCCTGTAATCCCAGCTACTCTGGAGGATGAGGCAGGAGAATTGCCTGAACCCAGGAGGCGGAGGTTGCGGTGAGCCTAGATTGTGCCATTGCACTCCAGCCTGGGTAACAAGAGCGAAACTCCGTCTCAAAATAAATAAATAAATAAATGGAAGATAACAAAGCAAATACCTTTCTCTTCAGTTGAAATGACATTGTTTTTTTGGCTTTTGAAATTAAATATTAGGTCAATTTAATATCCTTTTGAAACTGTTTACAAAAATAATGTGTAGTTCAGCATAAAAGAAGTCACATGTTCACTTTCTAAATTGTGGAGATAAAAATATTCCGTGTGTGTGTGTGTGTGTATGTGTGTTTTAAGGGTTCATTTGCTTTTCCATTTTCAGAAATTGAAAAGGGAGGGTGTGGGGATCCTGGAATCCCTGCCTACGGGAAGCGGATGGGCAGCAGTTTCCTCCATGGAGATACACTCACCTTTGAATGCCCAGCAGCCTTTGAGTTGGTGGGGGAGAGAGTTATCACCTGTCAGCAGAACAATCAGTGGTCTGGCAACAAGCCCAGCTGTGTATGTGAGTATTGTGCCTTGACCTGGACTCTCTCCTGTCCTGCAAGGGCCTTGCAAGGGGGTAAAAGGAGAAAGACACAGACTACCCATTTAGGGAGGGCAGCTCTCAGAATAGCTCGGGGTGCTTCCTTTACCAGAATCATGCAAGGACATCCTCAAACATCAACTTGCCTGCCTTATTCATTTAATAAAAACTAATTTGTAATTTTATTACATGTACTAGATAAAACATACTTGAACGTTTCCTGCCAGAAAGGTCATCACACATACCATCGTTTCCATCAGAAGCTGATGATGATCTGCTGTATCACACATCAGCAGAGTCCTTAGTGACTTAATAATGCTGTATAACACTTCAATGCAGTTGTTCAGCAATGTGACCACGGGTGGTGGTACTGCTTTGGAATTCAGTCGAAGAGCTGTCCTCTTCTTGAGAATACTATTTTAACTAGCAGAAAAGACTTCTCAGTCAGTTTTAAAGAAATAATTTCTTATTTGTAAATAAATACAGCAGCAGCTGAAGAGTGTGTATGAAACTACGTGGAATAAGAAGCAAAAATGTACTCTAGAGATAAACCCAACAGTTTCTCCCTCCAAAAATTATATATATATGTGTGTGTGTGTGTGTAATTTTGTGTGCACATTCTTAAAAGTAAATTTTCCAAAATATGTTTATATCATCCACCTAGAACATGATCTCATGTTTTCAAGTTACTTATTTATTCATCTTTACCCTGTAACTAATAAAACTTTAAATAACTGGAGAAATGCACTTCCAGAAAAATATAAAATATAAATTATAAAGTTATCATGGAAGAGCAGGCTGAGTTGTTCCTATGATGAAGGCATATACTTTTTCATATTAATATTTGCTCTTCTGAAAGCAGAAAGTTATAAGTAGAAATTATAACACTTGGCACACATTTTTGGTCAACTTGAAAGGATCATTTTTGAACCAAGCTTGTGCTTGATTATGTATAGGTTCTGGTTGTGCTCTACAAGATAATGAAATATTTGACTTACAAATTAGGAAAGGAGAAGACATTATGGTTCAGAATTACTAATATTAAAATAGTTGGATCATCATAGCTGTTCGTGGGCATACATAGCCCTTCCGGGTTCTCAGCTGTCTGTTTCACCTGGCAGTTCTTTGGATATGTGCCAAAGTGTTTGAAAATATATTCGCATCTTCACAGTTTCATGCTTCTTCAACTTCACGGCATCATCTGGGATCATTCTCTCACCAAATTACCCAGAGGAATATGGAAACAACATGAACTGTGTCTGGCTGATTATCTCGGAGCCAGGAAGTCGAATTCACCTCATCTTTAATGATTTTGACGTAGAGCCTCAGTTTGACTTCCTTGCGGTCAAGGATGATGGCATTTCTGACATAACTGTCCTCGGTACCTTTTCTGGCAATGAAGTGCCTTCCCAACTGGCCAGCAGTGGGCATATAGTTCGCTTGGAATTTCAGTCTGACCATTCTACTACTGGCAGAGGGTTCAACATCACTTACACCAGTAAGTATGCCCACACAGTCAACACATCCAAGTTCCCATTTTACTTACATGTTCTTATTTTTCTCATATGTATGTGAAGTTACATTTCAAGGCTAGTATTTCAGAGGTTTTATAATCATTATTAAAATGAGAGTAGCAAAATTATATAGTGTTATCCTGAAAACTTAAATACATCACTGTATTTATATTGGTGGCTTGCTTACTCCTAAACTAAGGGACTGGATCTCCTCTCTCTTTCATCTTCCTTCTCTCTTGTTTTTCATTTATCCATCCATTCATTCATCCATCCATCTATACATCCTTCCATCCATCTGTCCATTATTCCATTATTCTTCCATCCATCCATCCATCTATCCATGTATCCATCCATTCATCCATCATTCCATCCATCCTTGCATCCACTCATCCATTATTCCATTATTCTTGCATTCATCCATCTATCCGTTTAATCTGTCCAAGCATCTATCCATCCATCCATCTTCCCATCTATCCATCCACCCATCTATCCATTATTCCGTCCATCCCTCATTCTATCCATTAATCCATCATTCATCCACCCTTCTATCCTTTTGTTGATCCATTTATCCATTATTTCATCCATCCTTCCATCCACCCACCCATCCATCCATTTGTCCATCCATTTTCTCCCATTTATCCATCTATCCATTCATCCATCCATCCGTCCTTCCATTTATCCAGCCAGCCATTCAGTCATCCTTCCTTCTGTTCTTCTTTCCATCTATACAACCATCCACCCACCCACTCATCCACCTATGGATATTTCATGCAACAAAGTAGTATAGTAAAAACAACTGAGTTATTTGATATGAGAAGCCAAGGATTAAAGTACAGCATTTGTATGTAGTTAATAAAGTTTAATGACAGCTAGCTTCTCTTTGTTTTAGTTCCTCATTTTAAAACCTGTTTTATGTAAGAATATCTACTTAACTGGACTGTAGAGGGAATAAAGTGCGAGAATATTAATATAAATAACACTACATTATGATGTATTACTGCCTACTTGCTTAGGCACTATACTTAGCATTTGACAGTAATTATTCCATTTAGTGTTACAGTAACTAGGGGATATAAACTTAATAGTCTCTCATTTTGTAAAGAAAGATAGCTGGGCTCAGAACACCAGAGTCATCTGCCCAGTGTCAGAGTCCTCTGACATAAAAAGAACAAAAATCAGGATTCTAACCCTGAATCCAAACACTTTCCACCACCCACCTTTTTATCAGTTCTTTCTTTTCCTAAGCTCTCATGAAAAGTGCTTTTCAAACCCTAAGTTGCTGTATAAATGATAGTATCTATCTATCTCTCTGCTCTTTCTCACTAGATACTGATATCCTATTTATTAATGTGTTATCTGTCTACAAGTGATGTAACTGAAATGTATATAATTACATACATTATATGAATGCTTTATATGCTTGTTCTGTTTTTTCTTTTTTAATACATATAATTAATACTCGTATATTTTTATTTCATTTTTTTTTCTTCTTTTCCCTTCAGCATTTGGTCAGAATGAGTGCCATGATCCTGGCATTCCTATAAATGGACGGCGTTTTGGTGACAGGTTTCTACTTGGGAGCTCGGTTTCTTTCCACTGTGATGATGGCTTTGTCAAGACCCAGGGATCCGAGTCCATCACCTGCATCCTGCAAGATGGGAACGTGGTCTGGAGCTCTACCGTGCCCCGCTGTGAAGGTGCAGTCCTTGCCACCACTCACTCTTCTCCTTTGAAATTACGATCTGTCTTCAGACACACACAGAAAGCAGCCTACTGTGTTAGCTTGCTAGGGCTGCCCTAACAAAATACCACATACAGTCACCTAAACAGCAGGAATGCACAGTCTCCCAGTTCTGGAGGCTGGAAGTCTGAGATCCAGATGTCATTGGCAGGGTGGGTTCCTTCTGGTGCTCTGAGGGAGAATCTGCCCCAGGCTGGTCCTCCAGCTCCCTGCAGTTTTTGGCAGTCTCTGGCATTCCATGGCTGGAGAAGCACCACCCTCATATCTGTCTCCACACTCACAAGGAGTTCTCCCTGTGTGTGAGTCTGTCCCTGTGTCTAAGTTCTTCTCTTTGTTAAAAAGCCACAATCATTGGATTGAGGTTCCTCTATTCCAGCAACACTTTATCCTGAGTAAATTCATCTGCAAGGGCCCTATCTTCAAATACAGTCCCCATCTGAGGTGTGAGGGTGAGGACCTCAATGTATGAATTTTGAAGGGACAGAATTCATCTTGTAACAGTTGCTTATGGTTAACTATTTTGTTGTTCTCATTGCAGTTGACATAAATACCACCTAATTTTCTTCTTCATATTTCTGTTCTGGTTACTTATCTAACAAAACTAGAGAGGAAAAAATATTTTAAGGAAAAAGATGTAGCCTCTAATAATGACTCATTTTAAAAATGTTTACTTAGAGTACATGTTCACATTCCATATCAGAATAGTCAGAGCAAAATAAACTAAGAAAATCTTTAAAAAAAAAAACAAGCTTACCTCCAGTGTATATTAAAGAAGTACAAATTTAAAAAGAAAAGTAAAATATCATTTTTGTCTATCTTTTTACCATAGATTTAAACAGGTGAATAAGATGTATTATTGAAAAGGCTATATAGAAACTAGAATTTCCTAATCATGCTATTAAGGGTATAAAAATCATGGTATTAAAGTGTAAATTCTTAGTAGGGCTCTTAAAATTGTTCTTGTCTTTTAAGCCATAAATTATATTTTTGGATCAGTATCATAAAGAAATAGTCAAGAAACTATACAAATATTTTCAAGAATGTTTTCTGCAAGACTGTGTAGCAGTGAAGAGCTGGAAATGATTAAGCTTCAAACAGCAGAGGATTGGTTAAATAAGTCATGAAGAATAACAGGTATCAATACATAGATCACAAGATCAGAGAGTCTCAGGTATCCTTAGCACATGAAAGACCAAAGTATACAGGTACATGTGTCATAAATAATACATATCTCATGATCATAATTTTGTAAAACCCTAAAGAGAAGACTGCACAGCAAAATGTTAATTATGGTTATGGGTGATTTTTTCCCATTTAGCTTATTTTTATTTTCTCATTTCCCATATATATATGTATATATACACACATACATATATATACACATACATATATATATATATCTCCATATATATATATATGCATATACATATATACATATATATAAAATACAGTTTGAGAATTACTTCCCTATCTAAAATACCTTGAAATGACATCCCCAGACCTATGATCTCTGTCAGAGTTTAAACACAGCTGGGATGTAGACATGGAGCATTCAACACCTCCATGACAACCACAGCCTGGTTGGGGGGTGTGATGCTTCATTACCTCATCCTGCCCCAGCCCCACTTCCAAAGTTACTGTTACTCAAAGTAGGATTTTTTTTTTTTTTTTTTTTTTTTTTTTTTTGAGAAAGTGCCTGAGTCTGTTGCCCAGGTCAGAGTGCAGTGGTACAATCTCAGCTCAGTGCAACCTCCACCTCCCGGGTTCAAGTGATTCTCCTGCCTCAGCCTCCTGAGTAGCTGGGATTACAGATGCCTGACACCATGCCTGGCTAATTTTTGTATTTTTAGTAGAGAGGAAGTTTCACCATGTTGGCCAGGCTGGTCTCAAACTCCTGACCTCAGAAGAGAAGCAGAAACTTCTAAGCAGGTCCTATGTATTATATCATGTGGTGACACTAAATGTGAAGGAGGGTATTCTGGTGTTCACCCTTTTCATACATTGTTAAAACAACTGGGTGGACTCAAGGCACCACTCATGGGTGAAACACTGGTACATAGAAGGGCAAGAAAACACTATTAGTCATTGAACTTTCTTTGTATTTATTTCCATCACATTTTTAAACATAGATTTTTTTATGTTTTATGCTGTACAAAATGTTAATAAATGGGTAGGTTTTTATCTTTTATAGATAAGTCAGTATGTACATATGTGGTGCTCTGACATATGATACTAATGACAGTGCACAGTTCATCATGGGTGCAAATCATGTTTAGCCAAGCATATGGCTAGTGATTGGGAAGCATGAATTTTCAGAAGGAAGAAGTGTAAAGTGAACAGTCTGCTCTCACCGCTGTTCTGTCCTCACCATAAGTCTAGCTGTCCCTTATGCCCTTTACCGTAATAGGCTGATTATAGATATGTTACAAACTGCAGGGTGAGTCTGGGCACAACACAAACAGGGTGAAGTTAAAGACAAAACCTAGCTCTAGGTTGTTAACAAAGAAAACCCTCAGCAGAAAGAAAAAGTTAATAGGAAAAGATGTTAGGATTCTACCTGCACTGGGAAACCTAATCACTGAGCAGCTGAGCCTCAGAGAAGGTAGGGGGATGCTCTGATGGAACAGTTGGTACCTGAATCAGTGCCTCCACTGAAAACAAATAGAAAGCCAACTTTCAGATGTAAATGCATCTAGTAGGGCAAAGGTAAAATAGCAATGAAGTAGTGAGTAATACAACAAACTCGATGTAAGAAATGTTTAAAGAACCTTACATCCCTTACAGAATTCTCATATTTATTGTTTTTCTCAAAAAAGTGTTTTTTAAATCAATTATATAATTGATCACAAAGTGAACCTTAACAAATTAAAATAAGTATAGGTCACATGCCCTGTAACATTCCAATTAAAGTAGAAATATATCCTAAAAATAGAACCACAACCACAGGCCAAATCTCTGCCAATCAAAAGTCCACTGTCATCATACATTAAAGAGAAACTCAAACCTTGATGCCTATGTCACCTCTCTGGAAACCTTGCAGATAGTACTTTCTATTAGAAACAAGGTGAGACAGCAAAACCTGTGTTTCAAGGAAAATGTGTATCTTTAAGTCCTCTAATATAGAACAAAATGATAAAAAAATTAATAAGATTAAAAAAATTGAAAAAACAAAAATAAATTAGGATGGTATTAATAAAATTCAAGTTTTAGAAACAATTTAAAGCAAGAATGAGTTCTTTGTTAATATCAATAAAATAGACAAACTGTTTATGATTCTGTCAAAAGAAACTGGGAAAGAAAAATAGATATTTAGTAATATAACAGAAAATATCACTATCACAAAAATAATGTAACTTTATATAAACAGTGAAAATCTCACAGTAGAGCAATTGCTTATTTTAAAACGTATGTCATTTATTTATTCTGGCAGAATTTTCTGGATGCCAGGTACATGTTGAGTGTAAATTGTATGGTTTCTGGGCAAAAGATTGCTCTTTCTTTCTTTGTTCTGCTTCTAACAGGCTCATATTTCTCAGTGTAGCTCAGGGGCATCATTAAAAACTCAAACTCTTTTGGGGAAAAATGACTGTATATGAAAACATCAGCTCTGTAGCAGCAAGTCTTAAAGTCTGTAGGAAATGGGTGATTTTCTAACACAATGTAAAATACCAAAAATGACTCAAATGAAAAGCGTGAAGTGTAAGTAAAGTACCATAGAAAAGAATGAAAAAAAGATTTAAGGATTGAACCCTGAAAAAGACACAAGTACCCTAGAGGGGCATGAGTGAGATCTCTTACCAGGACGGAGGACTTCAGTGTTGTGCACCAGCACGGATAATGGAGAAGACAGGCTGCCTCCTACATACCCTTTTATCAAGCCAGCATTAATGTAACCCAAATCAGAATGTTCCATTAAAAATAAAGCCCTAGGGGGAAAAAAACACACACACATGTAATTAAGAAGGTTTGGGTTTTTTCCCTTTTTTTTTTTTTTTTTTTAGAAATCCAGTATCAGGAAATTCATCACTGTAATTCAAATCATCAAAAAAAAAAAAAAAAAAAAAAAAAAAGAAACAAAGCCAAGAAGAAATTGCATTCTAAACACCTCATTGGTATATTTGCTTTTTTCGTTATCAGCTAAGTGAACGTGAACATCGCTGATGTTGTTCATCAGATACTTTTGGTCTCCATCAAGTGGAATGCCTTTTCTTGGACCCCTTGTAGTTAAAGGAACCTTGTGATGGGTTCTGGTCAGTTAGGTATATGTGGAAGTGATGTACTCAACTCTGGCTCAGCGTCTTTGATTGCCCTCGCAAAACCTTTTCCCATTAGCCATAGCACCTGAAGAATGGACCTGTGTATCCCAGCCCTAGACATGCCACATGTGAGAAATCTGCTTCCTGTGGTAGCTATTACAATTGTGGGGCTGTTTGTTACCACAGTGTAATCTATTCCAAGCTGACTAATACAAACGATATTGTTACTTACTACTTACTTACTTACTATCTACTTTCTGAGATTATTACTTACCATTTTAATGTTAGTTTTGTTCATCAGCAATATAACAATTAAAGTGTCTATTTCATCAGGATAAAGCAATTCCGGTTCTAACTTACACTGTAAATTATAAAGTGATAGGTAAGGGTACAATAAAATAATTAATGTTAATATGTGACAAGCTAGATGTATCCCAAGAAATATAAAAATACAAAAGAAAACATTACTAAAGTAAAGGAAACTTTTGGTTTTGTATTTATATGGAAAATAAGACAGAAATGACTCCTTATGCAGATTTTAGAAATATCTCAATTATCATAATTTTTTGCATTCTGCAAATGCCATATGTCTTTCTTATAGTATCTTTGGATGCTTAAACATAACAAAATAAAAGTCGTCATATATTTAATATATTTAATTTTGCTTATGCTGTATTTTTAAAAGGATTTGCTATATCATTTTAAACAAATGAATTAAATTATATCTAATGTATAGGTATATGGATATGTGATTCATAGGCTCCAAATGTGAATTTAAGAACTTAAATAGAAATATTAAAATATTACTATAATTTGGATATTTTAAAAATTATTATCACAAAAAATCAAATGTTCTTCAGGAGCTCAAATTTATAGAAATTACCCTGATTTCATATTTTAACTGTAGAATAGTTGTAAAAATAACAATTGCAACTTATTTGGTTTAAAATAAACTACCAAAAAATGTGATCTATAAAGCAATCCCAGTGCTATCCATTATTAACATGTTTTTAATTTCCAGTCCCCTGTTCACTGAATAAAATTTTTCTTTCATTAAATGTATAATAATAGAAAATTATACCCTGTTTTTCAAGTTTAATATTCTATTGCACAGGTTTTCCTGTATCAACAGAATTTCCAAATGTTGCTTCAAATATATTTGCCACATTCCAATAGACAGTCATTTACTTTTTATAATTTTTTTAACTTTTGTTTGTTCTCATTTTGTTTCCTGATGTAAATTAAGATACCATTTGTAAATCCATACATTTCATTTTTTTCTAGCATCAAAACATGGCTAAAATGATATAAACTTTATGCAGTTGTATATTATACATATGGTTATTTAAAGAAGTATTTTTTCCAAAAGGATTTTTTTCAACTGGGAATTTTTTTCGTGTATTTTATTCGATATCTATAAATTCACAATGATGATTACTAATGGCAAATAATTTTAAGACAGAATACATAAAATCTGAAAAAAATGTACCCAGGGACATATTCTTAATTATGGTATGAAATATTGATGTGCTATTTAAAATTTATTTAAATGATACAGGAGTGCCTAATCGCTTTTGTGAGCATCACTTATATACCCTTTCAAATGTTATTTCTCCTTTACAATTATAAATCACTGTTACATAACATTTCAAAAGGATCAATCCAATCTAATTTTGTACTCTCAAATTTGAAAGTTTTGTTTTCTAACACTTACAAATAATATGTTGCTTGTGGCTATTTATTTAATAAAGCGCACACATTGGAAGTAAATACGTACATGTATATACACCTAAGGTTATTTCCACGTTGAGATTGAGGTCCTTTTATTTTTGCTTATCCGTAGATATTTGTTAAATTTTAAATGCATTTAAGTTATGGATAACTAGGCATGTACCTCATGAATTGGTTGGCAGTTAAATGAGATAATTCATTTAGCACAGAGAACTCACATATACATTGCCATTACTAGAGAAAAAGAACTTTGTTTCGAGTTATGGTAAGTACATGGAGGTAACATATAGACACTGCTTTCAATTAATGTGCAGTTGACTTGGCAATCAGATTTGCTTTGATACTTAAAAACATTGAATCCATGAATACAGAGGCAGATTCTTGCTTTTATTGAGGTATTGCTATGGCAGGTCTTTGTTTCATTTAATCTAATAAATGTTGTGCATCTTGTTTTAGCTCCATGTGGTGGACATCTGACAGCATCCAGTGGAGTCATTTTGCCTCCTGGATGGCCAGGATATTATAAAGATTCTTTAAATTGTGAATGGATAATTGAAGCAAAACCAGGGCATTCTATCAAGATAACTTTTGATAGGTAAGCAAAAGAAAGTAGTCTTCATTTGGACCTGATGACATGTGTCTCTTCCATATTTTTATTAAATTGATCTTAAACCTTAAAATGATGGCAGTTCTTTTTGGTTCCCGCAAAGGAGTACCCTTTACCAGAAACAGATGCTTACTTGTAAGTTTTGTTCTTCTTAGTGGTGTCCTCTAAGCCCTCATCCACGGCTCTGCAGGTTGTTGGGGAAGTGCCAGTCCTGGAGGACCATTCCTGAGGTCCAGCCCTTGTATTTGACTCTGGGTTTGGACCTGCACTGGAATCAATTCTGCTTGGTGTCTCATTGCATATGGCAGCCGCTCTGGGTCCCCAGACCCTTAGGTACCTTCTGTGGCAAAGGAAATCAGCTCTCCTGTTCTGGTGGTGGCTGTTGGTCACTCAAGGGCTGCTGGTGATGCTGAGTGGGCAGTGGGATGTGGACAGCAGATTAATCACCTACTAATCGCCTGTGAGTGATACTATCACTAGAATGTTGTTAGGCTTAGCTATTTAATAATGTATATCATGACCCAAAAAATAAGTATGCTGGGCTGTATAGCTGTATAGGTATTAGTTTATTTAAAAAAATAAGCATGCTGTTGAAATTCTGCATAACAAATGTTTTCCTATTTGTGTCAACGCTGAAACGAAATTGATGATTAAAAACTAAAAAGCCTTTGGTTCATGAACTATTTTTTACTTGCTGCTGACAGAATTATAATAATTCCCAATAGGATAACCACTCAGAACAAAAGAAAAAAAATGTTGACAAATCCAGCTGTATTAGAGAGTGAATTACTGTGTGTAATCAGTCATTTGAAAAGTTATTAGCGCTATAAGTATTCAGTTGATTATGTTTGGTTTCCTATTAATTTCTCTTCTTTCAGGTATTGGCAGGTGGAGCTGAAGCACACGCTGACTCCCAGCAGCATATCAAATTTAAGTCATTTAGCATAAATAGGGATCTTATATTCTTGTCTGGCCCAATTTATTAGCACTGTATTTTCTGTTGCCTGAAGGAAGATATGTGCTTGAGTTTTCCCAATCTTGTTCATTCAATATTATTCCAGTGTGATGTTTTGCTAAGTTCCATTTGGAAGTCCCTGATATTTCTAATATTTTTAGACATATGTGATCTTTACCCTAAACATAGTATACTGCTCTTAAAATATGAATTGCATGAGGAAATATTCATTTCCACCGTAATAGACATGCTAACACCTTTATGAAGGAAGGGATTGTGCGTACAAATTCTGACCTCTGTGCCGACGGTGTTGCCAGCTGTTAGATTGCACGACAGCAAAGAACATGCAAATGTTTGTTTCCAAGGTCCTCCTGGAAATCTTCCAGTTGTTGAGATACGCACTTTGTCAGTCCTCACTATTACCAAACAAACAGGTGTCATAAAACAAAGTGGGCACTATCTGATCCCAAATGTGGAAGCCTGTGGCCCTATTCTGGTCCAGCCATGTGCTATACAAATGGCTCTAATTCCTCTTTATGGGAGAATGGGGTTCAGGGCACCACCTTCCCTGGTCGCAGAAATACGTTATCATGTGCATTTGCACCAGTTGGGGTGTATGTAATCTAATGTATGCAGGACACAGCCCTTTGGTCTCCACATCCTTTTCTCTCACTACGTGCCATGATACTAAGATTGCTTCCTCTCTCCCAAGTTTTCCCCCATTCATCAGCAACTTCCAGCGCAGAGCGTGGGAGCTAATGTCATCGGCTTCCATTTGCTCCTTTGGCTCAATGTGACTGAGTGAGTCAGAGGCTTGAGAGGCTTAAGCTGCTCCCTGAGAGCAAAGTCAGGCACTCAGAAACCAGGTTAGCTCTGGGCGGATGAGATGGGCCCATTTAGAAAATTATCTCAGTGCCTGGAGTGGCGCCTGCATTGCATCAAAGGGAACCTGAGTGGCCGCAACTGAATATGTATAATCTCAGTCCAGATTCTCTGGAAACATAAGAAAATGTAAGCACTTTTTGGAAGCTGTTCTAAATTTTTGAAGTTGTTAAAGTATCTTTTCATGTCTGACGTGGCAGTATACCCAGGGTTATTCTAATGCCTTGAAAGAGTTAATGCAATTTTAAAAGGCACAAGATTTTTTTTTTTTTTCATGAAAAGTACTTAAACTGTCATCACACACTTTTAATGATCTTCTTCCTTTATGAGAGTATTTCACTCTAGTGCACCCATTTTAAGGTGTCTATAATTATGTTAATAGGGAATGGTAACAAATAGTTATAAAATGTATAGCTGAGTTTTTACTATTTGAGAATAATCAGTCAGTCTGTCTATCTATCTATCTATCTATCTATCTATCTATGAAAACTAATCTGGTTCATAGTTATTTGGTTTTTGTTTTAAGCTGATTAAATACCTACTCTTGAGCCTGTGATGTAAGACAGAGTATTAAATAAGAGAAAGGGATTTAATTGGTGCAGTTTCGTTGAGAAAACGTATTATCCTTATATGTGTCGTGAAGTTTTCGAAAGCATACGTAGTCTCAACTGTTTTCTTTCTACTGACATGCCTGGGTTTCTGATTGAGGAATGAGGATGTCAGGAGCACTCTGTAAGCTGGCAGATCTGCATGTCTTTTCTGATGGGATGCACATATTTGCAGATTTCAGACAGAAGTCAATTATGACACTCTGGAGGTCAGAGATGGGCCAGCCAGTTCGTCCCCGCTGATCGGCGAATACCACGGCACCCAGGCTCCCCAGTTCCTCATCAGCACTGGGAACTTCATGTACCTGCTCTTCACCACGGACAACAGTCGCTCCAGCATTGGCTTTCTCATCCACTACGAGAGTGAGTTGCACCTTCCCTTGACAGCGTGGTGGGACAGCATGGGCTGAAGAACTTAAGATCTGGGTTATTATTTTCAGCCTGCAGATGACTGTGCTGGTTTACTGATCCTGCTTGACTGGCAAAACCATATTATGCAATTGTAAGGGCTTTCTCTTATTCATAAGAGAGTATGTTGGAGACATTCCCCTTTAACTCTCAAAAATATGTATCGATCATCTAGGATAAAGTAAAATAATAATGAAATGGGCTGGGCACAGTGGCTCATGCCTGTAATCCCAGCACTTTGGGAGAACAAGGCAGGTGGATCCATGAGATCAGGAGATCGAGGCCATCCTGGCCAACATGGCAAAACCCTGTCTCTACTAAAATACAAAAAATTAGCCAGGTGTGGTGGTGTGGGCCTGTAATCCCAGCTACTCAGGAGGCTGAGGCAAGAGAATTGCTTGAACCCAGGAGGTGGAGGTTGCAGTGAGCCCTGATCGCGCCATTGCACTCCAGCCTGGGCGACAGATGAAGAGTCTGTCTCAAAAAAAAAGAAATAAAAAATGGGTTCATCTTATGCATAAAGTAATAATATACCTCTGTTATTAGTAAACATACTTTCTGACCAAAAGTCTTATAGGGTGTATTACTAAAATTATATTAACCTAGGCAATGGAGAAAGGGATTCTTGCTAGAAGAACAGGGTTAGGTCAGTTTGTGTACAGAATCTCAGAGTACAGATAGACACGCTTCACCAGGTGAAAGTCAGGTAATGACGCGAGAAAAAGGAATTCAGACCTGTTAAACCTTACCAAATTCCAAACAACTGTTAGTCTTTCAGCAAGCACAAATAATACTTCAGAATAATTATTAAACGTATTTTAAAACAATTGCTAAAATATTATAATGGGATGTATTTTGCAAGACAGTTCAAACTTCCAAATGGGAAGTATTCCTTTCCTTTTTTGTTCCCTCGGGTCAAAGTTTTAGCTTCTGAAATGATGAGATTAAGTAACTGTATTATTTTATAATAAGATTTATGCAAATATGCTTCTGAAGTCTAACTGATGGGAATCCTCCCTAGGAATACATTCTTAACATTAGCCAATTAAAACACAACAAGGCAAAGCAGCTGTTACTGTTTTCTGTTGGAAAACAATTCCCTCAAAGAGAAGCGTGGAAAGAGGGAGAGCGAGCGGCAGTAACCATCCATCCGACCTGAAGGAATCAAGGCTTTATTCTGCCGAATCTTTATGGTAGTTCTTCTTCAGAACCTTATCTGAAAACAAGCACGATTAATTGTAAAGATGTTTTTAAAAATTACATGTACCCACACATATGATTTTCCAAATGAGTGCATAGAATAAGATCTAACATGCTGGGCTTCAAATCTCCTTTTATTCTTCTTGCCTTCCATTCCCCACATCACCCCGTTACTCTTGTTAACCTCTCCCTGAGCCCTGCTCCAGCACATTTAAAGTAATAACCTGTTGAGCGCATTTCTCTGTCTTACATACTCATATAATTATACACAAACATGCATATGCATGTATATCTTAAGGTTATATATGCTTTTACATAAAAATATATTTTGGTAGCAGGATAATTGCTTATTAATGACTTAATGATGAATTTCAAATATAGTTCAGTTATTACTCTTCATTTATATAAATATACAACATTTATTCCAAAGTAACATATTTTAAAACTCCAAGTAAAATTTAAGACCAAAAAATTTCACATTTTGTTTCTTTAAAATGTCCATTCAAGTTGTCACTTTTCTTTGGAGTAACAATAAATATACATTGCAATGATCTGAATGTGTAAAATTGCTGAGCACTGAGTTAGCCCAGGCTTGTTTCTTGTCAACCTCACACCCTCCCCGCAACTTTTTCTACACCAGAACTTCTTGGCCCTTCAGTATATAGTGCATGAAACTTTGGAGAATAATTATTTTCAGATATTGACAAAAATCAGGACACTTTTCCTTTCTTTTCATCTCTGTTTGTATAGCTGTAGATGACTTTGCTTTTTCTAGTTCCCTTCCCTATGTGAAGGGAGCAGAAACTAATTTCATTTGCTTATCTAACTCATTTAAATAAATGACTCCTTTTCATTTCTCTTTCTGTGAATAAAGTCTATTCACAAATTTCTATTTAGCTTGTCATCCTCACTAATATAGTATTGTAACATTTATTATTATAAAATACAAAATACACATTATGTTATGCCATAATATAACAATATATAAATAATGCTGACAACTATTTTTACCATCTTAAAAGAATGACTAGCCTATGTTTTGGTGTTCTTTTCATTTATCCCATGTTTAAAAGTAGAGTGCAGGCTTCATAAGGCGTCCTCCCAATACCTGGAGTACCCTGCGGAGAGCAATGCTCTTTGCCATTTTTCTTTCTCTGCCTCCCTAAAAAGAAGAAAACTGTCAACAAGATGGTGCCTGTTTAGTAGAGTGATGATTGTGACAGTTGTGAAGTTCTGATGTGCTGGAGAGTCTAGCATTCCTTCTCCTTCCCACCTTACTGGAAATCTCAGGAGGTAACTCCATAGCCACAGAAGTGAGCAGAGGCCTCACCTAGTGAGTAAAGACAGGAAATTGTCGTGTGTGGGACTTTCCAGCACTGTGACTTAAAAGGCTCACTGATCTAAACACACATTCAGACATGCATATTGTGGCCTTCTAGGGATCCTTCCAGAAGGCTCTCAAAGATTTGGCATGCATTCTTCTGACTTAAGGGAGAACTGTGACCTCAGAGGGATGTGGACTGAACCTTGACTTGTGATCACTTCTCATTTATGTATCAGCTGCTATGTCTTTGAAGAGATGTAAGGAAAGGTACAGAAGTGAATGAGATACAGGACATACTTTGTGTTTTAAGAATATGAGTCAGGAAAGGCCTGGGATATTGTGAGCGCTTATTACCGGGGCTGCACCTAACAGTTACCTGAGGGGCTTTAAAATAAAGCTGATGCCTGAGCGCCAGCTCAGATGGTGCAGTTGCTATTTCTGTGGGTGGTGTAGAGATCTGAGTGCTTTCAGAGGCTGGTGACCCACTCAGAAGGTGTCCTTGTTTACCCAGTGCTGAAGGGGCGGTGTACTAATACATCCCGGGGAGCTTAGTAAGTTGTAGAGACCCCAAGCCCAGATTCCAAATACTGTGGCTTGGGGAGTGTGTGATGAAAATCAGAATCCTGAGCTTTTAATCAAGTCCTCAAGGTGATTCTCAATGAGGTGAAGGCAGACACAGATCCCAGTCTCCAGGGAGAGAGAACCCGCAGGCAGGCAAGACGGAAGGGGCCAAGCCCAGGAGAGATCATGGAGGAATAAAGGAACCACTGGACCCAGCAAGAAAAGCAGAGACAGAGAAAAAGAGGCAAACCTGGAAGAGACACTCTTAACCCCGTCATCAACATAACCCTGTCTAGCACCCTTCTACAAAGCAGGCTCTGAAGCCATCATGCAGCCACTAGAAAATGATTACACTCACTCATCCAACAGATTCTTAAAAAACTCCTGTATTCCCACCACTTTTGGAGGCCGAGGCGGGCAAATCACAAGGTCAAGAGATCGAGATCCTGACCATCATGGTGAAACCCCACCTCTACTAAAAATACAAAAATTAACAGAGCATGGCAGCGTGTGCCCATAGTCCCAGCTACTCAGGAGGCTGAGGCAGGAGAATTGCTTGAACCTGGGAGGCAGAGGTTGCGGTGAGCTGAGATCGCACCATTGCACTCCAGCCTGGGTGACAGAGCGATACTCTGTCTCAAAAAAAAAAAAAAAAGTTACCTGTGACCCAAGAATGATTCATATCAAACTCTTTATGCCTCTTAAAAATATTGTTTATCTCTTTTGTGCTTCATCATAAATGTTGCACATTGTAATCATTCCTTGCTTTGGGAAATTATGAATGACTCCTCTTCATGCCCAAAGAGGCCCATAGCAATGCGCTCTATAGACAAAGTGTGTTGCAGAAATTACAGCCACATGGACTGAGGCTGCCTTATTTTCGCAGCCGTGCCACAAGGCAGTGTGAGCTACTGTAAACAGCATTCACTCCAGAAGGCCTTTCTGAATTGTGTGGTGGAAAGATTGAAGTCTTTTTTTTTTTTATTCTGAGGCTTTTCTAAAACATACCTAGAATTGTAGTTCTGCTTCCTGCCCTCGGTCTCAGGAATCATCGCATACGTTAGTGTCCAGTGACAGTCTAGCCATTCTTTACGAGGAATGTGGCAGTTTCTGTATATGATGGTGATTGCATTCTCGCTCCAGAATAATCATCAGCTTTGTTAGTTGATCTTTGAATCACCATTTTAAAACAGGCATAATTTTGTAAGAAATTGCAAACTAAATGGAATTCTCAAGGGTATGGAGGTTTTCCATTTAATTTTAGAGCACTTCTTGAAAATGCTGTCAAAAGTGTCTTGTTAATAATCTCTGAAGGCAGAAGAAAGATTGACCACATGTAAATGTCCATATTCTATGCGATTCATACATGGTGATATTAATGGGAGAAACACTGTGACCCGTAAAGCAGTGTATTTAGTGGTTAATATGTGGATGCACACCACACGGATTGGTTTGCAGATAATCGGTGACTTTTTCTATGATCAGAAGAGGAAAGGAACATGGTTGAGAGGTAACTGTACTGGATGTAATACAAGGGTATATATAACACACATGCATGCTGGTATATACATGCTAACACCCACATGCAAACACATGCATGTGTGCATGACATAGAGGAGAAAAGCAGGCAGAGGCTCAGGTTTGAATAACAGTAAATAATGTTACATCACCTGTTTGCTTAATTTCTTGGCTCCCTACCTCCTCTATCAACTGTGACTTTTCAACCTGTTTTAAAACCTTCTGCAGCTGTGAGAAGTGACATCTCTAAGCTTGACATATGAAATCTGCTCAGAAAATGTTCAGTCCTTCCTTGGCCTAGAACTTTTATGAAGACTGATGATTCAGATAAAGCCCTGCTCATATAAAATGTTCCTCAGTATAAGCTGCATATGGATTACTTTCAAAGTAATCAACTCCCTTTATTCATTAAGTAGCAAATGTATTCAGTCATTTGGTTTGCAAAGGCCAATTGAAAAAAAAAGTACTATATGTATATCAATTTGTGTCAAAAATTCATAGTTGCTTTAAAGTTCAGGTAGGAGCGAGTGGGAGTAGACTCTGAATGTAGCCTTCATTTCAGCAGAGTCCTTTGGTCCGTGTTTCTTTTTGTGCTGTCAGGCAGGAGACAGGAAGGGAAAGAGGTTGCTCTAAATGTTTCTCAGAAGGACTTTTTCCTGCCTTTCCCACAAGGTAAACTGGCTGCCTGTGTCCACAGACCGATCTTAGTTTATTAGAAATGTTTGTCCCATTGGAGAGAAATTACCTGCTATGAAATTCCATATGTTTCTTTTTTTTTTTTTTTTTTTTTTGACAGAGTCTTGGTCTGTCACCCAGGCTGGCGTGCAGTGATACAATCTCGACTCACTGCAGCTCTGCCTCCTGGGTTCAAGTGATTCTCTGTCAACCTCCCTAGTTGATGGGATTCCAGGCACCACCACGCCCAGCTGATTTTTGTTTTTTTTTAGTAGAGACAGGGTTTCACCATGTTGGCCACACCGGTCCTGACCTCAGGTGATCCACCTGCCTCAGCCTCCCAGAGTGCTGGGATTACAGCGTCAGCCACCGTTGTTCTTTCCTACCGTTTTCTTGTTCTGTGATTCTTCTACATGGCTAGTTTCAGTTGAATGGGAAATCAAATATAGTGTGATAATTCTACCACCCAACAGTTCTCCCCTCCTCTATTCTCCTTCAAACAATTTGTAATGCAAAAGAGAACAATGTCTGCACATTTCCATACTCAATATTGGTGCCCATTGTTTTTTGAAAAAAAGAATGAAAATATTATGGCATAATATCAGAACTTAGCTTCAGTTGTGACCTTAAAAGTTTATTCAGTTGTAAATTTAAATAATTCAGCATTTAAAATTTATGTTTTTATTTCTACCACAATTTTTCTCTTTTCACTGTAAATTTTGTGTGGGAAAAGTTGTGTTTATGGTTTGTAAATTTCATTATGAAAACTGTTCATTGATACTTAGTTCTCATTTATTCTAAGATAATAATTCCTATTACTGTTTTGCTGCAGTGCATATACTGTTGTTTAGTGACCATAGAAATCCTTTTGAAGAAGTGAAATTATTTAGTTTATTTTTCCCCCAGAAACCTAGAGATCAATGCATTTCTTCAACAGAGCTGCTGCTTTTGAGGGAATTCTTGTCCTGATTTTGATCTGGATGCTAGGAGCTGGAGATCATCATCCTTAGCAAACTAACACGGGAACAGAAAACCAAATGCCACGTGTTCTCACTGATAAGTGGGAGCTAAATGATGAAAACACTTGGATGCATAGAGGGGAGCAACACACTGGGGCCTCTCAGAGGGTGGAGGGTGGAAGGAGGGAGAGGAGCAGAAAAAATAATTAATGGGTACTAGGCTTAATACTAGGGTGAGGAAATAATCTATACAACAAACCCCCATGACACAAGTTTACCTAGGTAATAAACCCACACATGTACCCCTAAACTTAAAAGTAAACAACAAAAAGAGTATTTACCCAGCATTGGATACCCATGTGTGCATTCAGAGCCAGTGATGCATACAGTCTGTGGGGGCATCATGAAGGAAGTCATAAACAAGGCCTCTGAAAGTAAATGTGTGTGTGTGTGTGTGTGTGTGTGTGTGTGTGTGCATGTACATGTACATGATGTGTATGTAGAGAGAGAGAGGGAGGAGCGGAGGTACATAGTGATTTCTAGCCAAATCATATCCACGTTGCCTCTGGCGGAATAAAACCTGCAGAGTTGGAAGGAGGCTTTGCCAGCATGCAGCCCGTCAGCCAGGACAGTTACATCCTATGGTTTAGGGTAATGGACATGTGTTAGTGTTTAGAAAATTTATTAGAATAATAGTGTAAGAAAAAAATTACAGGGACCTGACCCACATTATAGCACTCAAATTTTGGGAAAATAAGTAGATATGCAGTGATCAGAACCAATATCCCAAAGATCACTTTTAGAGACTAAACCGTCTTGAAATGGAAAATACTTTATCATTATTAATTCAGAGTTCAGATATTAATTCTAATGGTGTGAGCCTTACTGAGAGAATGACACAGCAATAACAAGGACTTTTTTATTTCTTTGTGTGTGTGACTATTACAGTGATGCTCTTTTCCCCATTCTTATTTTCCTTATCTCTTAAAATATATGTTTTTCTAAAAAGAAAGAGAAATGAGAAATGTGAGAAAAGAAACTCTCATAATGACATGATCATAATTAGTTCATGCATATTAATTTTTCACATCTTTTAGCAAAGGCTAATAGTAGCTATCTTGAAAATGGCTGACTTATTTGAATTTGAAAATTGCATGGATTTATGGAATGCAATCTTAGAAAAATAACACTAGTGTAGATTTCAGTTGCATTACGTGTGTATGTGTTTGGGTGTATGTATGCATATATTTGAAAGTTAAACTGCCCAAATCTAACGGGAGTGTGTGTGTGTGTGTGTGTGTGTGTGTGCGCGCGCGTGTGTGTAAATGTGACACGGAGAGGGGTGAAAATAGAAAACAGGAAAAGTCTTATGCTTTATTTAGTGCAATTCATTGATTTTCCAAGAAAAAAAGTAAAATTCAGAAATGTTAATTAATGATTCCAGGTCATTCTATGTAGATAATATCTGGTAAACAGCATAGCAATACAAATCGAATCTCTCTTTTAAAATACAAGGTCAGATGTTTGAAGATGCTTTGGCTTTTATGCCCATGGATCATTGGGTTCGCTTGTATAACTTTTAGGTCTTATGATTTCTGAGACTGTTTCATTGTTTATGGCACGTGCCTCTATGTTTTCAGTCAAACAGAGGCACCCTCATTTGCTGCATTCGTTCTTTGCATCCAGGTGTGACGCTAGAGTCAGACTCCTGCCTGGACCCGGGCATCCCTGTGAACGGCCATCGCCATGGCAGTGACTTTGGCATCAGGTCCACGGTGACATTCAGCTGCGACCCCGGGTACACACTAAGTGATGACGAGCCCCTTGTCTGTGAGAGGAACCACCAGTGGAACCACGCCTTGCCCAGCTGCGATGGTAGGTGGAACTCAGAGAGGCAGTGTACCACACAGACATGCAGAGAGAGCACATACATCTAGATCGCTCAGTGGTGTGTATTTCAGGGGGTGGTACTGTATGACTGGTGTGACTTCTCTCTGAAAAGTTCTGTACCGTAATCGTATCATTCCTGATCACTTGAAGTTTACCTGCAACCATGTATCCCCTAGGTAGAACAGCTGTCCTTCAACTTTATGCCCGGATGATCAGACTTACAGAGCTTAGTTCTACACGTGCTTTACAGGCGGTATTTATTGAAACTACCATGTGGGGCGCCATAGTCGCTGAACATAGCCTAGGATGTCAGACCTGATATTCCTCTGATGTATGTCCAGGTGTCGTGCTTCCTCTCAGTCTGCACTGTGTGCCTTGGTTCCCTTGCCCTGAATCTCTAGCCGAGCCTTCTGGGAGTTCTCATTCTGAGCACAGGCGCTCTCAGCAGATCTTCAGCTGCTTTTTGTGGTAACAGCCACTCTTCTTGCGCTACACAAATCTTCTCTTGGGAATCTCACAACAAATAACATTCCTGATTATTTTGTGTTATTGTATTACTTGACTTTATACTATACAGTGTGTAATTATAATAACAGTTCGGTAAATATGCTGTTTGTAATCATTTGCCCAAAAAAATGGAAAAAAAATTGGGGGTATTTTGTCCTTGGCCATGAATATAACCCCATTATGACATTATTTCTATAGAAAACAGTGTTCCAAAAAACATTGTGTCTATGGAAAAAAACAAAAATGTAGTATTTGTGTCTTCAGCACTTTTCATAGGCAGAGCCATTGTCTTTCAACCATGACACGTGTTCATTAAACACCTTGACTTCTTTAAAATGAGCACCCAAAATGGCAGGGTTTGTGGGATTAGCTGTAGATCACTCAAAATCTTCGACCTTTGTCACCAAAGCATGAACCCCACAGTAACTGGAACCGTGGCAGAGAGGCCACAAAGCGCAGGTGGACAGAGTGGCTGGAGCCCTCTCGGGAAGTGTAGGAAGCATGGGAACCAGCTGGGGCCAGTGGAAAGGTCGTGCTCTGGGCAGGAATAGGTGGGGGCCAAGCTCCACATCTGTGGGGCCACACAGGCAGGCTCAGAAGGAGGTGCGGCCTGGCTTGAGCTGCTGGCCGAGCAATGCAGGGTGATCCCCCACTGGTTCATGCACTTTCTGCTCAGTTTCTGAATCGAGATTTTGTGCAGATGAGCTGAGGCATTTTTCTTTTCCTGATACTGGTTATAATCCCAATACATCAACTCCATTTGCCTAGGAAATTGGTGTAAGCACCAAGGTGATTTGGACATTGTATTTACATCATTTTGCCTCTTACCCATCTTAATTGAGCTAAGAATTACTATTGCAGCAGGCAAGACATTAAGACTTCAGAGAACTACAAAAACATGCAGTCTTAATTTCTCTTATATTTCACTTCAATAGCAGAAAGTGGCAGAAATTACCTAGTGCTTTTTCCCCTCTCATATGGGAATCTGCAGCATGTACTATAGGTATCCAGCCCCCACATTTCCCCACAGAGGAATTCTTAGGCCAACAACTGCTTCTTATCCAAGCAGATGAAAGAGGTGAAAACTTGTGAGCAGTAGGTGTGCCTAAATTTTTCTGGAAAGACACGTCTCCTCATTTTCATTTTCTTACGTTAAACTTAAACTCTAAAATAAATATTTAATAATAAATTCTAAAATAATACATTGCTATCATAAATCTACAGAGAACCATCATATAATTGAATTTGCCTACAAATACACCATAATTAATAGTAAGTTGTTGTAAAAAGTCCCTTGAAAGTCAGTAACAAGAGTATCCCCTTGGTTTTAGTACTATCATATAACATTGCTCAGAAGACCCTAACAAATGCAAAAGTATATGAAAATGATATGAATTATAAATATTGTAACTGGAAGACAGTTGACTATTAGCAATAATTAATTCACTAGGTGACTTCATTCAGGATAAATGTGTCCATTGAGTTCCACATAGGCTATAACTTACTAGAAATGTAATAAAAACATATAAGGTAAAAAAAATTCAGGAATATATCTAACAAATGTAAATGCATATATGCATACAGACATATACACATATGAATACATGTATACATATGCGTTCATAGATATATGCATACATTTGTATATGCCTTTATATTTCTATTTATATATTTAATCATAAACATATATTTAATTGTAAAATTCATATGAAATTTACCTTTAAATGTATATGTTTATGATAAATATAGAAATAGAAATGCAACAGCATTGGTATTCTTTTGTATTCAGTTATGAACTTCATATACATATGCATTTCATATGAAATACATGTGAAGAATACCTTAAAAATGAAAATGCATACTGTGTTTTAGAACAAAATTTAAATGTACAGATTTTCTGCAAATTAAGTTTTAAATTCAATAAAATCTAAAATTAATTGGGATTTTAATAGCATTTTCAAATTTTTAAAAATTAATCTGGAAGAGAAATACTCCCAATGAATAAGAAATATGTTGTTAAGGATAATAAGGAAGGACTATCCCATGTTATATCAAAGTATATGAAAAACTAACGATAAACAGAACAGTATGCACTTGTTACAGAAATACACATATATTCTATAGCATAGGGATTCTAGTAACAGATCTTTGTCTGTACAGGAACTGAATTTATCATAAAATTATTCCATATCGGAGAAAAGGGATATCCTATTAATACATAGTGCTGGACAAATTGGCTACCTGATTTGATTTTAAAATGTTTAAAAATGTAAACAAAATAAGTTACACTTTGATTAAAGGTGTAAACATAAAGATTCAAAACTTAAAGTTATGTGAAAATACAGGATATCTCTCAGACAACCGTTTTTCAAAGATGTCCATATATTTATTTGTTTGTACAGTATAAGTGTGTAGCTCAATGCATTTCCCAAAGTAAATATGTCCCTGTCAGGTCAAGACCATATAGCTCACTAAATGAACATTTACCAGACTCACACTTCCCTTCCACAGCCTCTCCCAGTCACTGCCTCCCAAGGTTGAACCTTAGTTGTCTGGCACTAGTGATGATGTAAATAAGTAAAATTATCAGCGAAGGTACTGTTTGTCCAGCTCCTTTCCTCCAGCCTTCAGTTTGTGGCGTTCATGCGTGTTCTGGCACTTAGCTGTGTTTCACTTCTACTTATCATCTAACTTTATTGCATAAACATACCAACTTTTTTTTTATTTTGTTGTACTATTTCCTGACTTTTCAGCTGTTCCAAGTACATTTTTGTATGTTTCTTGGACATTGATATATCATCTTTTATAAAGCGTCTGTTTCTTTGCTTGCATTTCTATCGGGTTGCATGCTTTTACCTTACAGAATTGTAGGCGTTGCATGCATATTTAGACACAGTTGCTTTGATCTACGTGTTGTGAATCTTTCCTCTTATTCTGGAGTTGTTCTCTTATTGATACCTTTTTGATGAATAGAAGGTTTCGAATTTAAAATAGTCCCGCGTTTCACTGTTTTCATTTGTGAATGAGGCTTTCCATGTGTGTTTAAGAAGGCTAGCCTACACTCAGAGTAATGAAGATATTGTATCGTTTTCTGGTAAAAACTTTAAAATTTTTGACAGCTTTATTGAGGTATAACTGAAATGCAGTAAATTGCATATGTTTAATGTGAACAAGTTGATATAATTTGTGATACACACACACACACACACACACACACACATCTATGTAACCATCACCATGGTCAATAACTTCTTAATCACCCCTAAAAGTAAATACTTATGTTTATCTTTTAAATCTATACCTTCAAGTCATCTAAAAATGTTTAGTAAGGAGTGATGTAGTATCCCAATCCATTTTTTCTCGCTGTGGCTATCCAGATGAACTGGCGTCACTGACTGTTGAGATCCTATTTCTCCCCTCAGTGCTCTGATGAGTCTGTGACAGGACAAGGGACCATACCTGTGAGGGTCATGTTTTTTTTGTCATTGGTTTTGCTTTCTGAGAAATTTTAGTTTTTAGATCTTGGAAAAACTAAAGAAATTCAGAAACAGTAAATGAAAAAATGTTGACCATTTTTGCTATATGCAAACCAAAAATTATTTTTTAAAAGGTAAAAAAAAACTACCAAAAATAGTTGCATTCACCATGTAATATACACATGAAATAATCATATTCTGCAATTGGAAGAGAGAAAAAAACACAAATAAGCCAAAAGGTTTATGAGAAAAAGAGCTATGCAGATATGTTTTATATCTATCTATATAAACATATATAATGCTAATAATAAACATACATTTAAATATAATGTTATTTATATTTAAATATAAATATATGGTATATATTTATATTTAAAACAAAATATATACCATAATGGTATATTTTACCATTAGCATTATATTTATATTTAAATGTATGTTTGTTATTAGCATCAGGAAAATGCAAATAAATCATGATAACTTCACTTTCCTGCTGGGTGTGCAAAAAAAGTAAAAAGATCAAAAATATTGAATATTTTTGAGGTATTAGGGAGCTGCGTATTTTTTACACAGTTAGGAAGATAAGATGATACAGCCTTTTAAGAGTAAAATATAAGATGTAATAGAGCAATGCATGTTGTGTATATGCATATACTGCATAGATACATGTAACTGAAGGTGCACACAGTGTTGCATGGAAGTGGACTGAAAATAGACATTCTGAAATTGTAACTCTCATGCTCTCCTCTTTGGAGATAACTAGGCTGTAGCGTGGCTGCAGTGAGACTTTTGATTTTTCGCTCTACATTTTTTGATATTATTTGCAGTTTTATTTTTGTAATTAGAACTCTAGTAATGAAAAATAAACAAACTACATTTGTCTGTATAACTCTTAGTGTCAGAAAGATGCTAACTACTGCCTGATTCTAATTTGTAAAACTCAAGGGAGTCATATAGACTATGCAAATATTTGTCATATTTTTGTATTCTATATTAAAAATAATTGCAATCAGAATCAAAATCCGTAAAATATTCAAGTTTTCTTCATGTGTAACTGAGTTTGAATTGGTTTGATATTTTATTAAATTACCTTAAATTTTCAATAGAATAAGTTAATCATATCAGTAATTTTTCTTGAATGTTTACATGCCGTGCAAACACATATGGCTTGCTTGTATGATATTGTGCATTTTTAATAATTTATTTTTTTGGACTATAGACGAAAATAGAATTTTTAAATGGGATGTGTGTAAGCTGCTGTCCTTTTTATTTTTATGTGGGGTAGGTCTTTGAACAAGTACCCACATAGGGCTTGCCAAGTTGTTTTACTTGCAGACTTGTTAATCATAGCTGTAAAGATTGAAAAATTGTAGTACTCTTGATTGTAAGGTGATGGGTGAAGACAACTTGTTCGTCATAGGACGGTCATTGATGAATCTAGGTTCTTAATCTGGTGATGAAAACTGACATAGCCACGTGAGAGAGTTTACCTGACTCATTTGAGATACATAATTTCGATTGTGTGTGTGTGTGTCTGTGTGTGTGTGTGTGTGTGTGCGCGCGCGCGCGTCATTCTCTCTCTCTCACCCAGGCTGGAGTACAGTAGCACGATCTCTGTTCACTGCAACCTCCACCTCGTGGGTTCAACCAATTCTCCTGCATCAGCCTCCTGAGTATCTGGGACTACAGATGTGTGCCACCATGCCCTGCTAAACTTTTTTTGTGTTTTTAGTAGCAGTGGGGTTTCACCATGTTAGCCAGGATGGTCTCGATCTCCTGACCTCGTGATCTGCCTGACTCTGCCTCCCAAAGTGCTGTGATGACAGGCATGAGCCATCATACCTGGCTGTAATTTTGATTTTAAGTGAGGTTTTTCTCAAAAGAAAACGACATACTCATGTACCTGTGCATTCAAATACGATCCACGAATTCCTCATTGAGCATTGGTAACTTACTTTTTAAAATATTTTGGTATCTAACCAATACCATTTTCTTTTTTTTTTTTTCATTATACTTTGTGTTCAGGGATACATGTGCAGAACATGCAGGTTTGTTACATAGGTAACATTTGCTGTGGTGGTTTGCTGCACCCATCAGGCCACCATCTATATTAGACATTTCTCCTAATGCTATTCACCGCTAGCCCACCACCCCACAACAGGCCCCAGTGTGTGATGTTCCCCTCCCTGTGTCCATGCATTCTCATTGATAACTCCCACTTATGAGTGAGAACATGCGGTGTTTGATTTTCTGTTCCTGTGTTAGTTTGCTGAAAACGATGGATTCCAGCTTCATCCATATCCCTTCAAAGAACATGAAATCATGTATTTTTTATGGCTTCATAGTATTCCATGGTGTATATGTGCCACATTTTCTTTATCCAGTCTATCATTGCTGGGCATTTGGTTGGTTCCAAGTCTTTGCTATTGTGAATAGTGCTGAAGTAAACATAGGTGTGCATGTGTCTTTATAGTAGAACGATTTGTAATCCTTTGGTTATATACTCAGTAATGGAAGTGCTAGATCAAGTGGTATTTCTGTTTCTAGATCCTTGAGGAATTGCCACACTGTCTTCCACAATGATTGAACTAATTTATACTTCCACCAACAGTGTAAAAGTGTTTACATTTCTCTACATCCTCTCCAGCATCCTGTTGTTTTCTGACATTTTAATGATCACCATTCTAAATGGCGTGAGCTGGTATCTCATTGTGGTTTTGATTTGCATTTTCTAATCACCAGTGATGATGAGCTTTGTTTCATGTTTGTTGGCCACATAAATGTCTTCTTTTGAGAAATGTGTGCTCAGATCCCTTGCCCACTTTTTGATGGAGTTGTTTTTTTCTTGTAAATTTGTTTAGTTCCTTATAGATTCTGGATTTTAGCACTTTGTCAGATGGATAGATTGCAAAAATTGTCTCCCATTCTGTAGGTTGCCTGTTTATTCTACTGATAAGTGTCTTTTGCTTTGCAGAAGCTATAGTTTAATTAGATCCCATTTGTCAATTTTGGCTTTTGCTGCCATTGCTTTTGGTGTTTTAGTCATTGAGTCTTTGCCCATGTCTGTCCTGAATTGTATTGCCTATGTTTTCTTCTAGAATTTTTATGGTTTTAGATTTCATGTTTAAGTCTTTAATCCATCTTCGGTTAATTTTTGTGTAAGGTATAAGGAAGAGGTACAGTTTCAGCTTTCTGCATATAGCTAGCCAGTTTTTCCAACACCATTTGTTAAATAGGGAATCCTTTTCCCCATTGCTTGTTTTTGTCGGGATTGTAAAAGATCAGTTGGTTGTAGATGTGTGGTGTTATTTCTGAGGTCTCTGTTTTGTTCCATTGGTGTATATATCTGTTTTGGTACCAGTACCATACTGTTTTGGTTACTGTAGCCTTGAAGTACAGTTTGAAGTCAGGTAGCATGATACCTCCAGCTTTGTTCTTTTTGCTTAGGATTGTCTTGGATATATGGGCTCTTTCATTGGTTCCATGTGAACTTTAAAGTAGTTTTCTCTAAATCTGTGAAGAAAGCCTATGGTAGCTTGATGAACATATCATTGAATCTATAAATTACTTTGGGCAATATGGTCATTTTCACAATATTGATTCTTCCTATCCATGAGCATTAAAAGTTTTTCCATTTGTTTGTGTCCTTTCTTATTTTCTTATTTGAACAGTGGTTTGTAGATCTCCTTGAAGAGTTCCTTCATATCCCTTGTAAGTTATATTTCTATGTATTTTATTCTCTTTGTAGCAATTGTGAATGGGAGTTTGCTGATGATTTGGCTCTGTTTGTCTATTATTGATGTGTAGGAATACTTGTGATTTCTGCACATCGATTTTATATCCTGAGACTTTGCCGAAGTTGCTTATCAGCTTAAGGAGATTTGGGGCTGAGAAGATGAGGTTTTTTAAATATAAAATCATGTCATCTGCAAACAGAGACAATTTGGCTTCATCTCTTCCTTTTTGAATACTCTTTATTTCTTTAGATTGCTCTGGCCAGAACTTCCAATCAATACTGCATTGAGTAGGAATGATGAGAGAGGACATTCTTGTTTTGTGCTGGTTTTCATAGGTAGAGCTTCCAGATTTTGCCCATTCAGTATGATATTGGCTGTGGGTTTGTAATGAATAGCTCCTATTATTTTGAGATACATTCCATTAATACCTAGTTTATTGAAGGTTTTTAGCATGAAGGGGTGTTGAATTTTATCGAAGCCCTTTCTGCATCTATTGAGGTAATCTATGTGGTTTTTGTCATTGGTTCTGTTTATGTGATCGATTACATTTATTGATTTGCATATGTTGAACCAGCCTTGCATCCCAGGGATGAAGCAAACTTGATTGTGGTGGACAAGCTTTTCGACATGCTGCTGGATTTGGTTTGCCAGTATTTTACTGAGGATTTTCACATCATGTTTATCAGGGATAGCATCCTGAAATTTTCTTTTCTTTTTGTCACACTCTGCCAGGTTTTGATAGCAAGATGATGCTGTCCTCATAAAATGAATTAGGGAGGATTCCCTCTTTTTCTGTTGTTTGGAGTAGTTTCAGAAATGAGTGGTACCAGCTCCTCTTCATATCTCTAGTAGAATTGGGCTGTGAATCTATCTGACCATGGGTTTTGTTTGTTTGTTTATTTGTTTTTGGTTGGTAGGCTATTAATTCCTGCCTCAATTTCAGAACTTGTTATTAGTCTGTTCAGGGATTCGACCTCTTCCTGGTTTAGCCAAGATTATTTTCTACTCCATCTTGCAGGTGATCTAGAAAAAAAAATGTATCAATCAATGGTCTTGCTCTCTTCTTACTATCAACTAAACATATACAGTATTTACTCCCCTTCTTCATCCTTACATATTGCATTCTTTAAATAAGGCTCAACCTCTAAGACGAGGTCGCACTTAGCCTTGATGAGCATTTCTCTGGAATTTCTCCAGGTCATGACAGCACTGACTTTTTTGACTTCAATTTCTCTTGATATTCAGCTCCATAAAGTCATATTACATATGTGTGTGTATATGTATGTATATGTGTGTATATGTATATGTGTGTATATATATAGATCTTTTTTATAATATCTATCTATATGTAGATAATATAACATGCATTTACAACTTATATCGAATATATCTTGACTTATTCATTTTACATACTCAGTTCTGTCTCCTCAGTTTGATTTTAAGCTCCCAGGGAGTAGTAACTGAGGAGGAATTCAGGGAAAGTACAGCTCTTGAGCTGGGATTTTCGTGATGGGTAGGATTTCCTGAAGTAGCCAGCATGTGAACGGGTTTCCCAGGAAAAAGAAATGAGCAAAATTACCAGGGGTTGATTTGCACAGTATGGTCTGAAAATTCCTGGAGGTTTAGCAAAGTGGGGTCAATGGAAACTGAGTGGAGGGATCGATAGGAAAGTGATTTAGGCGAAATTGAGTGGGAATAGACCAAAAATAGCCTGTAGGTTTTGCAGCGCAGGAATTGAGGTGCCATAGGGATGCCAGTTCTATGGGTGGCATTTTCCACAGAAAAGAAAAGTACTTATTCATTTTGTTTATTTGTTGTCTACTGATGTAAGCGTATGTAAGTTGGAGATTTAAACCTTTCAAAGGGATCCATAGCATGACTGTATTTTGCAGCACTGGAACGTGTTTTAGAGTATAAAGAATTAATGGTAAAAATCTATTAACATGCCGGGTGTGGTGGCTTATGCCTGTGATCCTAGCGCATTGGTAGGCTCACGTAAGTCCATTGCTGGGGCCCAGGAGTTCGAGGCCAGCCTGGGCAACATGGTAAAACCCCATAACCCCCAAAAGTACGAAAATTAGGTGGGGGTATTGGCATGTGACTGCAGTCCCAGCTGTTCAGGAGGCTGAGGGAGGGGGATTGCTTGAGCCCAGAAGGTCCAGGCTGCAATCAACTGAGATCACACTACTACACTGCAGCCTGGGCAATAGAGCAAGACCCTGTCTCAAAAAAAAAAAAGCTATTAATAAATCTACAAACTTTGGTATGAGAGTTCTAGTCAGTCATGGTTGATAATTTTCATTCAGCCATAAAGATTGTTGTTACCCTTTAAATCTTAAGCAATCTCTTAAACCCCATGGTTTTGTTTATTTTGCAACAGAAGGTACATAAGTAAGATATTTAAACCTTTAGATATTCATAACTCTAAGAAAAGAAAAATTATAATGTTCTGTATCAACATGAAACAAGGTAAACTCAGTGTCTGTCCCAGATCCTTAGCATCAGGTCAGTGTGTTTTTAACGTTACTCTTTCACACATTTAAATGTTAAATAAATGAACGTTGGGATAAATCCTTGTAATTTTGTGAAAGACGAACGCAAAGAGAACTTTGAATTTTATTTTTATTAAATAAGTAGTTTTGAAAACTGTTTACTCTCTCCACAAGCATTTTTTGGGAGCCTGCTGTGTTTGCAATCACACAGTTAGAAGTTTAAAATCTATCAGTACAACAAAAGGAAAGACATTTTAAAAGATCACACAATGAAGTAAGTGCTTTATTAGACAAAAGAAATGTGGTTGAGGGTAAAGCAGTGGGAAAAAAAAGTTTCAATTTGTGATCTTGAAAGCTGGGAGGAATCTTCAAGAAGGAGGTCGAGAGGAAGGGACAGGTTACAACGTGAAGAAATGGTTATAAACTGAGATGCAGAGAGAAAAGCAGGGGCCTGGATGGTTGGGGTGTGTGAATTAATCACTGAAGGTAGAAGACGATCAAATACCTTGTGTGCTGGTCTGAGGGCATTGTCAGAGGTTCACGCTGCAGTGCCCAGCAATCCCAATGTGAGGTGGAGGTTACAGTGAGTCAAGATCGCGCCATCACACTGCAGCCTGGGTGAAGAAGCAAGATTTTGCCTCCAAAAAAAAAAAGTCTCGTCATTTGTTCTTCCATGATTTCTGCATATCTTTGTCCTCCATCCAAAAGATTTCTGATGTAACATACCTGCATCCTTGATGTTGGTTAGGTGACATAAATAGAAAAGTAAAACTCAAGAAATTATAGTACTAAGGACAGCAACAGTAAAATGTTACTGTGTCTTGTACAGCTACTCAGAAAAGGATCTACCATGCATGAAGAAACAGATTAATGTAATTCAGATCATGTGCAGCTATATTTGTAGCTCTGCTAAGGGAACGTAGGCACATCTGCATACGAACATAGCCATAACCTGTGTAAATACTAAAATACAATTCAGGTATTTCATTTTATTCTCTCCTCACTTCAATTTTAGGTGAGAATACCAATTCAGTTCTCCAAACCTCAAATTCCCTTTTCCTGAAAAATATTATATGATTGTGGACACAATTTTTTTGTGCAAAGTCTTCATGGTGTGCGAATTGGACTACATTGTGTTTGCACGCATATAATCTAAAAGAGCACAGGAGCAGCAGCTGTATCTCTGACTTCTGTCTGACTTTGCTCCTGATGACAGCGTGACGGGGCTGGTTAGTGATTTCCAGGTTCCCTGCGGGGTGGATAGAAAACATCATACAGGGAAGAGCACTTTCCCTCCAGAGTCTTCCCCAATAGGTGACCAAGTAACTTTTCTTGATGACATGAAGACAGACGATAAAATAAAGATTGATCGTTTTTATGCGTTTAATTATAGTTGGAGATGAATTGATTTTATCAGTTTATGTAACATATGCAGAATTTAGTATAAAGACTACTGAGAGCTTTGGATATAAGATGTCTCAGTTTTACATAAAATGTTTTAAATTCATTCAGTGAAGTTCTTCATGAAACTTTGAGAAGTTACTGCATCAGTTCTCACTGATCCAGTCATAGATCAATGGAAGGTTATCAATGCATACCTTCCGAATTCAGGATGCCTCCATCCTCTGCTGTTTTTCTTCCCACGACATGGTGCACTGGCGTCAGTTTCCTCTGTGGAAGCCTATGTCTGCGTTCACTGCACTGTGATCTCATGTAGCTGTGGTCTCCCTTCTGTCCCTCGCTCAGCCCTCCTCCATGGACTCCAGACCTGTGTGTGTCCAGTTCAATATGAACCATTGCACATGCAGGCTGGCAGACATGGAGCTTCAGTATCCACAGCCGAGTGCCCACTTTACTCTTATAACCTGACTCTCCTAAGTCTCCTTCGCCTGTGGTTATGTCACTCTCAGGCTGTCAACTCGCAGTAACCCCCAGCTCCTCCTGTTTTATCACAATGCCCATGTTGCATTCATGAGAAAGTCCTATGCTCTACTGTCAAGACACAGCTGGGTTCAGACCATGTCTTGCCATCTTGCTGCCAGTGCCCTGGTTTGGGGTCCTGACTGCCTTCCTCCCTGCCACCCCTGTGTATTCTCTCATAGCAGCCTCAGGAGCAGGGCTAAGCTCCAGGTAGATCATGAGATTCGTGTCCTTTCCTAGGCCGGGCCATCCAGTGCCCCTTCATGTCATGGAAAGAAATGTGCAACCCTTACAAGGACCTGTGAGCCACTGAGGTGTCCTTTTTGTTCCCTACCCCTGCGTGCCCACTGCAGCGTAAGCCCCAGACCTAGCCCCTTTCTCTCCACCCAAATTATTCCCCAGGTATTTCGTGTTTTCCTTGTCTTTCTCAAGTTCTTATTTATAGACCACTTCCTAAAGGCAGCACCCCTGGCCACCCGCAAGCCTCAGACCATCCCATCCCATCCCTCCTCTATCTCTGTTTTCTTCACAGCCCTGTGTCATCTCCCCGACTGCGCATCATCTGCACTTTATACTGTTAGGAGCTTGATTCTGTCCTTTCCAGTTGGAATGCATACTTTACAAGGGCAGATACGTTATCTCTCTTATTATGAGTGATCCCTGATGCAAGGGACAGGGCCTGCTCAATAGCAGCTGCACAATAACTATTTGAATACATTCATTTCACGTAGGATGTACAGTGTTACCCCTTTTACAGTGAAATGTGCAGTCACTGCAATCTTAAGAGGTAAAAATTCCATGACAAATTCTTAGAATATTCTAAAACTCATTTTAAAAATTTATATTTTATATCATGCTTCCCATGAGGTTTACATACTAAAGAGATGATCTGTTCCCTTAAGATGCATGATGAGTGAGCATGATGAGGCTTGTCACATCTTTCATAGATTATATCATTCTTTTGTGAATATTATTCGTGGAAGTGGCTTTTATAAAACATAATTCAGAATGATCATAGTAATTGGAAGACGTTATTCTGGGGATCATTTACTTCATGATAGTTCTTCTTGCCTAGTTCAAGAAGGAAGTATAAATACATATGCACAGAATGGGGACATGTTTTAAAAATGCAAAGGAATCTTGTGAAATGAACAGTCAGTTGTGACATTGAGTGATGTTTTGCTTGTGAGACACTATTGTGAGCTTTTTACATGTATTCACCTATTTCATTATTCAGCAAGCAGGAATGAGCTGTGATTTTCGCCCCCTTTTACACATGAGGCTGTGGAAACACAGAGGAGTAGAGAAAGTAATCAAATTATAAGCAGATGTATTAGTCAGTGTGCTCCAGAGAAATGGAACCAAGATTTATTGCAGGAATTGGCTCATGTGATTGGGAGGCCAAGAAGTCCCAAGATCTGCCCTCTGCAAGCTAGAGACCTAGAAAAGCCAGTGGCATGACTAAGTCTCAGTGCAAAGACCTGGGAGCTAGGGGAGCTGAAGGTGTGTGTCCTGGAGTCTTATGGTTCAAGAACCGGGAGCACTGAAGTCTGGGAACAAGAGAAGACGGATGCCCCAGCTCAAGAAAAGAGAAAATTTCTCTTTACTCTGCCTTTTTTTTTTTTTTCCGAGATAGAATTTCACTCTTGTTGCCCAGGCTGGAGTGCACTGCAACCTCTGCCTCCCTGGTTCAAGCGATTCTCCTGACTCAGCCTCCCGAGTAGCTAGAATTATAGGCGCGTGCCACCATGCCTGGCTAATTTTTAGCATTTTCAGGAGAGATGGGATTTTGCCATGTTGGCCAGGCTGGTCTTAACCTCCTGACCTCAGGTCATCCACCTGCCTCAGCCTCTCAAAGTGCTGAGATTACCAGTGTGAGCTACCGTGCCCGGCCTTTTCTCTGCCTTTGTATTTGGTTCAAGCCCTTGGCAAATTGAATGATGCCAGTTCACACTGGTGAAGGCAAATCTTCACTCAGTCCACTGATCCAAACGCTAATCTCTCAGGGCAGTACCCTCATAGACAAGCCCAGTCTCTTACCAGCTATCTGGGCAGCCCTTAGACCAGTCACGCTGGCACATAACCTTCACCGTTGCAGTGGAGACACTGCAGTGAGGGTGGGCAGCCTGGTTCCAAGGTCTGAGCGGGTGACATCCACGGGCCTGACAACTGCAGGTGGAGCAGTTCCAGGAGAAGGCCGAGACCCGGAGCACTTGGCGACTCTCAAGACACATGGCTGTTTGCAGAACATGAACGGCGATTGCCTTTCCTGCCTCTGTCCCGTGGCTCTGGTGACTGTTCCCTTTTGTTCTTTTTCATTTCAGTGCTTCCATTCATAGGATAGCCTGAGAGGTCTTCAGATAAGAAACAAAAGAACGTTGGCGGGATCATGTCACTGTTCTCCTCTTCATGTTTGTAAAATTAGGGCATATAGAGTCTATTCAAAGTGTTACATTATTGATACCTTAAGAATGGAATTCCTGTTAGCAACTCTCAGTAGATAATGTTTCAATCAGTATCTACCAGTAGGTACCATTTGAATCATTTAGTATCTATTACACACTGTAAATTGCGTTCTGTGGTGGCAGTCATTGCAAACACCTGTGCATGAGCTGGGTTTTGTCATGATTTCTATTTTCAAGATATGAGAAATGTAAAAGATTGAGAGACTTGCCAGAGATCACAGAGCTAGTGAGTAGCTGAGCCAGCCTTTGACCTCGTAACTCTCTGACGTCAGAGTTGAGGGCTTAAGCTCCCATATTCTGCTGACACCCTAATCGTTGCTACTTTCCCATTGAAATGATTATGTGTAACTTTATTTTCCTTTCTTTCAAAATGAATGTCTGAAATGAGTGTTTGAACATGGCGTGGTTTGTTGAGGGGTTTGAAGAAGGATCAGCAGCTCTCGGGAGTGCAAACCTGCACCATTTTTACAGTTCTGCCGGCTTGTTACTGCAGGTTCCACTTCTCCTGCTGTGCCTTTTTCTGTGTTAGGTTTTCAAGGTTTTGTAGTGGTGAGAATGCCTGCATATATACCGGCATATTATATTTGCAAGTAAAATAAAGCTCAGGTGTTGCTTGTTTTTTTCTTGGATATGACATTAGATCTTTCAATCCTTGTGAAAATTCCCCGCCATTTAACCAGTATTTGGTTCTGGCTCTCATTGTGAAACCTTAGTGTTAAAATCATCTCTCTTTGTTATTTAAAGCCCTGTGTGGAGGCTACATCCATGGGAAGAGCGGAACAGTCCTTTCTCCTGGATTTCCAGATTTTTATCCAAACTCTCTCAACTGCACGTGGACCATTGAAGTATCTCATGGAAAAGGTAAGAACCTGCCGTAGATCTCAAACACACAGATGAATAAATGAGACAGAAACATGAGAACAAAGCAAAAAACATACTTCAGTATTAAAAAGTGAGACAGCTACTTTTCTCATGCATAGTTCAAAATTTTAACTTATTATTTAATAAGATTTTGGAAGACAAATGTTCTTTCAGCTGCACAGTACAACCTGATTCCTCGTTTTGCTGTCCATTTATCAGATAACCTGAAAGTATACTTGTGAATATAAGCTTGAAAGTAGGTCTCGTGGTAAGGAATACAGGCATCTATTAAATAAAATGTGACTGTTGATTAAATAAAGAGAAATAAGCAATTGTCTAACTTCTAATTTCCATGATAAATCTTAGACAATTTTTGTGCTTTCTTTCTGTTTTATGTTTTCCCGGTATTGTCTCACATAATAATTTATCTTCATACAATCTAGGGATGTCTCATAGAATAAATATTTTTATCGTCATTTTATAGATAAATATAGTGAAGACCAGGACTTTTTGCATTTTGTGCAGGAAATGTAGATTATAAACACTGGGTTTAGGATTATAACCTCAATCTTTTTTCTTTGACTAAACTTGTCATTTTTTAAGCATCTGTTTGGGGTTGGATGCAGCGGCTTATCCCTGTAATTCCAGCACTTTGGGAGGACGAGGCAGGCATAACTCCTGAGGTCAGGAGTTCCAGACCAGACTGGCCAATATGGTGAAACCCTGTCTCTACTAAAAATAGACAAAATTTGCCAGGCATTGTGGCACATGCCTGTTAATTCCAGCTACTCTGGGGACTGAGGCAGGAGAATCGCTTGAACCCAGGAGGTGGAAGTTGCAGTTAGCTGAGATTGCGTCACTGCACTCAGCCTGGGAGACAGAGTGAGCCTCTGTCTCAAAAAATAAAATAAAAAAGAGTCTGTTTGGCATTTCGATCACATAAGTATTACGTAGACTTTGTCTTTTCACATATATTAAATGGACCTATTTTATTATGTATATATATTGTGCGGCACTGTGCAACCATGAAGGACCTGACAGAAGAGCTTGCCCTGAAATTAAGCATAAAGAAGACACAGATTATGAGTGACCAAAGTTTTGTCATCATAAAAATACACATTTATTAGAAATTATCTATTCACAGTTAATTTTATTAATTTCGCTATAGGAATCCAGAAATAAGACTTTTTGGTTCTGGTTCTATAAGTGCCTTGGGGGTGTCTGAAATTACATTTTCAAGGAAGATTTTCCTCAGTTATGCTGACTTCCAACTAAGACTTTTTTTTTTTTTTTTGGTGGGGGGGACACTGTCTTGCCCTGTCGCCCATGATTGATTGTGATGGCGTGATCTTGGCTCACTGCCTCCTCTGCCTCCCAAGTTCAAACGATTCTCTTGCCTCAGCCTCCAGTGTAGCTGGGATTACAGGCACCCGCCATTTTTCTATTTTTAGTAGAGACAGGGTTTCACCGTGTTTGTCAGGCTGGTCACAAACTCCTGACCTCGTGATCCATCTATCTTGGCCTCTGAAAGTGCTGGGATTCCAGGTGTGAGCCACTGTTCCTGCCCCAACTAAGATTTTCTGAAGGATACTTGTTTAGTGTAAATCAAAAAATTGTCTGGTCTTTTGTCCCTCTGGGATAAATACTGTCCCTAAGGATCTACTGACAATTTTTGAATGGAACCCATTATAAACATTTTGACCTATTTTTTTAAAATATTTGAATCTACATCTGTATATGTATCTATAGCTACATCTATAATCTCCATATGTACCTCAATATTCATATCCACATCATATCTTCATATTTACATCATATCTCTACTTATATGCACCTACGCATTTATTTTCATTGTTTATCCCCTCTGCTTTCTTTTATTTCTAAAGCCATCCTCTTTCTACCCATTTTCCTCTTCAACTTCAAAGTTAGATTTACATATTAAGATAATATGTTAATATTTAGATTCAATACTTTGATGTGTCTAAGTCCAGAAAAAATTTTTCAGCAATTGTTACTTCTAACCTGTCTCTTTTTCTCTCTCTCCTCCACATCTCTCTCTGTCTCTCCTCTCTCTATCATCTGTGTCTTTGTGTCTCCTACTCTCTGGATTCTGTCTCCCCCTCTCTTTTTCTATCTCTTCTTCTCTATTTCTGTCATGTCTGTGTCTGTGTCTCTCTCTGCATCTCTCTCTCTGTCCCTGCCTCTCCCATGTCTCTCTCTCTCTCTCTCTCTCTCTCTCCCCCCTCTTCCATTCTCAGGAGTTCAGATGATCTTTCACACTTTTCACCTTGAGAGTTCCCATGACTATTTACTGATCACAGAAGATGGGAGTTTTTTGGAGCCAGTCGCCAGGCTCACCGGGTCGGTGTTGCCTCATACGATCAAGGCAGGCTTGTTTGGCAACTTCACCGCCCAGCTTCGGTTTATATCAGACTTCTCCATTTCCTATGAGGGCTTCAATATCACATTTTCAGGTATGTTGGTCTTGTTTGCGCTTTGTCTCCTGTGGCAACAATACTGCCATTTCTCTTAGTGAGAATATAAGAGTGTGAGTGTGTAATGTGTACATCACTGCGTTTGTGCATGTGTGACTACAGGCATGTATCCAACCAGTGGGGTGCAGGAAGCTGAGCCTCCACGAGGCAGGGTGCCAACACAGTTATATGGCATCCAGAAAATGCTGCTTTGTGTTCTGCAGTTTGTGCTTGCTCATCTTTGAAAAGTCTGTAAATGTCACTACCTTCTGCAAAGCACTTCCTACTCGATTATCTTCACCAGTTCTAGAAAATCTCAGAGGAAAGTTGTCTCACTGGGAGGTGTCCTCAGGGTCAGTTGTCACCCAATTGCAATGATTTCTGCCCTCTAGTAGGTGCCAATATTTGCATTGATAGCCACCTCTAGGATGAAGGAAGCATGTGAATATGCACAGTCGAGGATGAGCTTGTAGTTTCATATATTCACACAGTGACAAAAGTACTCTAAGTTAGGTCACATCTTTATTTTTAATGATAATATATAGGTCATATCTGCATAAGGTCATGTTACAGCAGAAATTATTTGTATGGCTTAGATTGTTTAATTTGTATATTTCTATGACACAGATGCTAATTATTTTGACAGATAAGAAAAAATTACCCCCACTTAAAAACTGGCCAAATATGTGAGAGAGAAAGTTGGTCACATAAAAAAATGATGCTCAGTCACACTCAGAACCTCTGCAATATCCTCATTACCAACATACCCCCACCCTCCACCAACAGAAAGGGCCCTGCTTCTCCACAGCTGTCCATGGATGGAAGCAACACATGGACTTGCATTTGCGCACATGATGCTTTGGACAAAGAGTGTTTTCATTCCTTACTCCTCATAGCCCAGATCCAGTGTAATTTTCATAAGGTGGTCCCTGGTATGACAGTCATATGTGATTTCTTCTACTTTTGAGATCCCATAAATTCCTTAATAACTTTTGATGTCACTTATGAGATTATATGTTGCAGTATTTGAGTATTTATTTATCTTCTCTCCCAAACTGAAAGTAAGAATCTTGGTAGAAAGTTGGCTTGTCCCACGTTCATATAAACAGCTCTACTGCTGTACTTACTCATAAGTAAGATGAGTTACTCATAAGTAAACTGTTTTCGACTGTGTGAGGGTTGACGCCCCTAACCAGTGTATTATTCAGGGTCACCTGTTCTTGGGGTGTATTGAATAACACACAGGTTTTGGCGTCAACCCCTGTGCAGTGGAAAATCTGAGTATAACTTTCGAGGCCCCAAAACTTAACTACTAATAGCCTATTGTTGACCAGAAGCCATACAAGGACGGAAACAGTTAACACATAAATAAACCAGTATCTACATTTGTTTTGTGCTTTCATGATATACCTAACATTTTACTAATTGTTAAAATATTTCTTGATGACATAGTTCACCTGCATGTGTTTTTAGGTTACCGCAAATCTCCAGACAATTGCCAATGTATTTATCGAAAACAATTTATGTATAAATGGACTCAAGTAATTCAAACACACATTTTTCAAGAGTCAACTGTAATAAGAACTTCTTAATTACTACTGTGTGATGATTAACATTATGTAGAATAAAATATTGTCTTCAAGGAAAATATTTCTTGGGGATTTTAAGATGCTCTGAACTATTTTATGCTTTGTCTAATTCTACCTAGTTGTGATTTATCTTAATCTGACTTTGTTGATTTTTCTTGGTATTTCACTGCTCGAGTGAAGCTTTCAGGACTGTCACAGACCACTTGATTTCTTGGAAATTTAGTGTAATCAGCAGTAATCAAGAAACTTGCCACTTTATATATCAAAGACTTCAATTTCCCCAACACTAATTCCTCAATCCCTCTCTCTGTTCATTCTCCCCTGGTGTATCTCAATTAGTATCACTATGAGAATATCACTACCCTCTGTTTTTACTTTCATCATGATCCAAAATGAATTTAAATAGACTTCTCCAAAGAAAGAAAGTGGCAGTGAGGCGAGTCTGTTGTTCACTTCTGCAGGTGTTTCCCTGGAGTCCATGCAAATTCTTTTCATTTTACTGCATCAGTTTCTTATTCCGATGCCCTCAGCACAGGGCTGACAATAAGTCTTTTGATAACTCCCGTCTTAGTCTGTTTGTGCCGCTTGCCATAACAGAATACTTGAGACTAGGTAATTTATAAATAATAGCAATTTTTTTTCTCAGTCCTGAGGCTGGAAATTCAGGCTGGAAACAAGATCAAGGTGCTTGTGTCTGGGGTGAGCCTTCTTGCTGTGTGTCATCACATGGTAGAGGGTATAGTTTCAAAAGAGGAGGATCGCCATATTCTCCTGTGGTAGAAGACCGGAAGTCCTTTTATAATGATTTTAATCCATTAGTGAGGGTGAATCCCTCCTGACCTAAACAGGCTCCCCCAAAAGGGGATCAAATTTCCAGCACATGGATTTTGTGTAACACACTCAGACCATACATATAACCAAAAGTCAGAATGTAACTATACAGCTCACACTCTCATTATAAACTACTTACACAGACAAGCAAGCCAGCAACAACGAAATACTCTTTCATGGGTGTAACAGTCTGTAAACATTTAGAACAATTCAACATAACCAATAGAAAATAATACATAACACTTGCAGAAGAAATCAGTTTCATCTAGACAGTTGCACACAAGCAGAAAGTCTTTTTAAAAACAGAAGACAACAGCTTTTGTAATCAAAAAGTTGACTTTAAAGTAAACAAGTTCTCTAGCTACGTTAGAGGAGTAATTTCATTTGGAACAATTTTCGCTTTAAAACTGGCTGCAAATGATTGCCAGTGACATGGAGTTTATTTTCTAAGTATACAAATAAGTAGCATCTTTATTATACAAATGAAGTATTTACTCATCCAGAGACTTTTTTTCTTATCATGAATGACATGAATATGCTTTTATGTCTGCCTTCTTTCCTGTCAGTTGAGTTTATTTCTGCCTTTCTCGGAAGGCTTTATTAAAGCGATATTTCCTGATTGTGTTTCCTAGTCGGTATTTCTGCGGATGGTAATGGTAATATTGTAGAAAAAGAGCTACATGTTCCTGTATGCTTAGATAAATCTGTGCACTCCATGTTCTACATAACGCCATCTACTTCTAACAGTGTACACTGGGCCTTCCACACTTCCTTCCCCTCCTACAATGTGTCTAACTTCTTGAATGCTAACTTCTAGTGAATTAGCATCATTTCTCAGTCATTCTCTTTAAAAGGTTACAACTTGGACAACTTTGTGCCTTTACATACGTGGTTTCCTCTTCATGAAAATGCCTTTTCTGCATCTTTTACGAGGCAAAACTCCTCCTGTGTAGGTTAGAGGGTGTCTCTGACATGCAGCCTTTCTTCTTTTTTCTAAGCAGGATTCTTTTTTCTATATGACATAGGAGAAAAACGTTTTATAACAGCATTTTTATGCTGGTATAACCAAAGTTAGTTATTTCCCAAAATTGCTTTTCTGTGTTTGTCTCCTTCGATGGTACCATGAATTTTCAAATGAAGGTACTGTTTTTGTTGTTGAGTTGTGAGTACCTGAGATGGAGGAGAGTGTATTTATTCTTTAATTGCCGAGGCAGGTCTCCAACAGCTTGAAACTTGATTGTGAAGCAGAGAATGGGCAGGCCGGCTACTTTGGCTGGGCTCTCAGAAAAATGACTTGCAACAGGAGGACTGGGCCATGAAGTTAGGATAAAGAAGAAGGGCACTGCAGCCAGGCCCCTGAAACTGAGGGGAAAGTGGAAGGACATAAAGTTAGTTGTGGAGGCAGACAGCATAAGTGACTTGGATGTCAGTTGTGAATGTTGCATGAAGCCATTGGGTGCATTCGAAGAGCTTGACATGATCTGATCTTTTTCAATGTTTACTTAAAGGATAATGTATGACTCTCAACAAGAACAAGTTATATAATGATCCCAGAAGGAGATGCCAGATGGAAGCTCAGACTACAGGAAGGATGCTTGGGTAGAGCTGACTTGATTGGCAGGAAGCGAAGGTGTGGTATAAAATAGAGTGGGTCAAGGTTTTCACCCTGCGTGAATGAGGATGCTGTGTTTTACATGAAAAACACTGGGAGTAAAGCAGTTTGGGAAAGAAAATACAGACTTTTTTTCTTGGGGATATTGAGGGATGTATTCAAGAGTGATTGATGAGAGTGTTCAGTTCACATAATAGTATCATATTAAAGAAAAAGAAATACTGGAAAGTCATCAGAATACAGCATTAATTTCAATGTATGGAACAGCAGAAGACATGAATCAGCCAACTGAGAAGTTGGGGTCAGCGAGTTAGAAGGAAAGTGGCATCCCACAAGCAAAGAAAGGAAGCCCTTTTAAGGAAGAAGAGAGCGTTCAGCTGTTTAAAACCTGCTTAGTAAGATGGGGACTAGGAATTGACCATTGGTTTTGTATCTGGAGGTCACAGTGGCTTTGGTAAGATCTATTTGAGTGGAAGGCTATGAAGGAAACCTGAATAGATGAGATGAAGGAGCCTTGGAAGGGAAGATGGGAAAACGGAAGGTCCACCCAACACTTTGAAAAGTCTGTGCTAATGATGACCAGAGAGGTGGTGTGGTGGCTGGGGTGACTGTGAAGTCCAGAGGTTGGTTTCGTTTGTTTGTTTTATTGGTTGGTTTGGTTGTTCACCTCATTCTTAAGATCGACCCTGTAACACAGATTTTTATCTCGATGGAAATAAGTCAGGAGAATTGATGAAGGAAAAGAAAAAGCATAAACTCTGAGAACAAAATCTTAGAGTTGGTGAGAAGATGGAATTCTGAGGGGAATACACTTTTCTTGTGTTAGATGAAGATTGAAGTGTACACAGTGCAAATATACTTTGCATAATAATAATTATGTGACAGTAAATATAAGAGAATACTTATAAAGCCTGATCGAGATGGATACAACTAATACACACCCTCTAACCTCATGGTATCGTTTCGGGCCTTCTGTCTTTGTAAGCGCCTTTCAAAAGAAATTGTATAAACTGTGGAGTAAAAATATACACAAAGCAAAGAACCACAAGATCTTGGTGTTTCTTTGTATAAGATAATAGGTGTAGCATATACTAATACCAAATTATTATTCTATTTGGTGAGAGTTTTCAGTTTTTTTAAAGAAATGACAAGAAATGTATGGTTTGAATTGAGTGCACACGGTGTATCCTTAGACAGAAGGAGAATGATAACAGCAAGATGTGAGATAACATTCTCTGGATTGTGACATCTTTATTTTAGTATTTTCTAAAAACTAAAGGAACATATGATAGGTTGTCAATTAATGTTTGTTGAGTTCAATTAAATGACATTGTTTACATTATTTTCTTTCTGAGTCATAGTTTACATAAGTCAAATTAATAAGCATATCTCAAGGTTATAAAAATTAATTTGAACATATTAGAGACTCAGAGTTGACTGCTTATCTAACTTCAGAGCAAAACAGAGGTAATTCAGAAAGTATGCACCTCAGAGGTTTACTAGTAAGCTAAGTGAGGTGAAGGAAGTCTTTAAGTACAGAGTTCCATAATGAAGTTTTTATAAAAGTGTGTGTAAGAAATATCAATGACTAAGTCAGCAGATAAAAACTAAAGAAAAGAAGCATCAGATTTAAGGAGTATTGAGAGAAAAAAGATGAGTTTGACTTCATATGTTCAGTGAGAATATTGAACCTAAAATTCAGGAGAACTCTAAAGATGGTGTTGAAAAAAAAGTAGAATAAATTTTTTTTGAAAGATTAGCATAGTTTTCTAAATGTTTCTTCCCCATGGTAAACTAAAAGTGATCTCCGATGTCCAGATTATTTGCAGTAATGTGCGTCTTTTAGTTGAATACCTTTCAGTATTCTCTCTAGGCTCTTCTTACCATTCCAATGCCTAAGGGTATTTCTCTAGTTGGCTGGCTGACTGTTTGATACTATTTGACTTAACGGGACATTCCAGACTGGGGAGACTGCAAGGAGGAGGAAACCATACAAATAGGCACTGGTCCACACTTTCTTACTTCCCACTGAAGAAACGTGGCCTTGATAATGGACCAAGAAGCCAGTGATAGCCAGAGCTCAATTCCATGTATATACTACAGAGAGCAGAAAGAGTTGGCTATAAAGAGTATGGCAAATACAGAAGTGAGCTATCAGTGCTGATGTTCTGAATACTTACTCCTAAAATGCTTAAAATGTCAGACATTTCTTTTTAAATGTATATTTAGCACTTTCCTCTTGAATGGTTTATAGTAATTTCTAGTACAAAATCTTGTCTACTACATTTCAATCTGGCATGGTTTGCAGATTGAAAATAAACAGAGGAAAAGTCCACTGTTTCTCACTGAGGTGTATTCTTGAAGTGAAATTGGCTTCGATAAGCTTTCCACAAACACAGCCTTGTGCCTTTGCTTTTATGTTATGCTTCATGCCTTGGTCATCAAAAAGCACCCTTGGGAAGGATATAGTAACTGATTCGAGCAATTAGAAATATCAGTAAAATAATTTCACACTCAGACTGACAGATTTGAAGTGAATCATCTCATTTTAATATGGCATTTGTCTATTTGTTTCTAGTTACATAATTATTGTACACATTTATAGGGTACATGTGATATTTTGATACATGAGTAGATTATGTGACAAACATGTCAAGACATTCCAGATACCCATCACTTCAAACATTTATTATTTCTTTCTTTTTTTTTTTTTTTATTTAGACAGAGTTTCACTCTTGTTACCCAGGCTAGAGTGCAATGGCGCGATCTTGGCTCACTGCAACCTCCGCCTCCTGGGTTCAGGCAGTTCTCCTGCCTCAGTCTCCCAAGTAGCTGAGATTATAGGCACGTGCCACCATGCCCAGCTAATTTTTTTTTGTATTTTTAGTAGAGACAGGGTTTCACCATGTTGACCAGGATGGTCTCAATCTGTTGACCTCGTGATCCACCCGTCTCGGCCTCCCAAAGTGCTGGGATTACAGGCTTGAGCCACTGCGCCTGGCCAACATTTATTATTTCTTTGTGTTGGGCACAGTTCGTATTTTGCCTTCGAGCTGTTTGGAAATGTACACTATATTATTGCTCACTATGGTCACCATACTCTGCTATCAAATATTAGAAGATTTTTCTTCTAACTGTATCCTTATATCCATTGACTAGCATCACTTCATCCTTCCCTCCATACACCCCCTTCCTGGCCTCTAGTAACTATCATTCTTATATGTCAATTCTTAAAAAAAAATACTAAATCCCATGTCATTTGTTACAGACAGTTCGTAGTAAAAGAAAAAAAATGCATATAACAGTTATAAAGTGTTTGTGTAAAATATATGTGTAGGTGTATTTTTTAGTCATAGCATCTTTTTATTCTTGCTATGTAATCTTTATGTATTTACCCAAATCCTCACTCATTTACTCTGTCTGTGCGTGCCTCAGAATATGACCTGGAACCGTGTGATGATCCTGGAGTCCCTGCCTTCAGCCGAAGAATTGGTTTTCACTTTGGTGTGGGAGACTCTCTGACATTTTCGTGCTTCCCAGGATATCGCTTAGAAGGTGCAACCAAGCTTACCTGCCTGGGTGGGGGCCGCCGTGTGTGGAGTGCACCTCTGCCAAGGTGTGTGGGTAGGTGGTCACACGCTTTCATTTCATTCATCCATGGGGGCAGGGCATAGCCCGGGCAAGAAGCCCAGGGTGGTCGGGTGGGGTCGGGGGTGTTGACAAGGAAGGAGAGGGTGAGAGTGTGGGCCCCACACCTGAAGTCAGGGGAGAAGGAAGCTGCTTAACTACTCCTGGCTTGAATTATGTTATCTATAATGTAAGTCCCTTTCAGCTCTGATATTTTATGATTGAAGAATAGTGAAACCAAAGCATGTGTCAAGCATATTGATGAAGGGAAAAAATATATTGTAGAGAGAGAAAACCTGGAATAAAAGAAAAAAGCGAAAGATAGAAGCCAAGCTAGAATGTCACAACCACTGACAATTATATTGATTGAAAGCAGCAAGTGTCCTTGGTATAGCGATGGTGACAGTTCTGTTTTTGTTGTCAGTTGTACACTTTGACTGGATGATGGTTGCACACTCCTGCTCAGTGAGCATGATGGGCATTTGAATGCTGAGTTTGCTTTTCCAGTGCAGTGTGTTCTGGAGGAATCCAAGAGATAATTCCAAAGAGTAACGTGAATTTTTATTTCGGTACTTTGAAATGAGGTACTAGGGTTACATGCAGGAATTGGCTTGCTGATCCAGGGGGTAACGTTTATTGGCCATCCGGGAACTGTGCTACTCTGAGAAGTTTAGCAAAGGAGAATCATGACTGCTGTCATAGCTCAGATAGCCTGTGTTGGCCACACAGCCAGAGCTCTCGTAGTCAGCCATCCAGACTAGGCCTCGTTCCTGCCATCCAGCCATGTTGCTCAGCAGATGCCGTCTTACAGATTGTTCCTTCAAGTTACAAAACCTGACTAATGTCATTGTGAAGAAAACAGGGAGGTAAGAGAATGACCATGCCTTGACACTGAGCCTTCTGAGTCCATGGAGAGTCCAGAATACGAACCACACTAATTTAACCAGTTAACGAACCGGAGGCAGGTGGGGAGGTCTGAAAACAAAATTCAATAATCCCTATAATCACTTAGTGTAACTTGTTTTATTTTACTGTGGTTCAGAATCTCTTTAGTTTTTGGTGTTGCTTAGGAATATCATGTACCTCAAGCGATAGAGCTGTCATTTTGGATTTTAGTGAGCCAGAGATACATAGCCAGAATTTCATTAATTAAAAAAAACAAATAAACATGAATCAAATCATCTCTGTCTCTATCCAAAACATGTGTCTATACATTTTTACAATATGTTTTTCTCCTTAAAAAAAAATAGTGGTTCTTACTTTTTATGGTTATAATATTTGCTTGAGAATAGAATGCAAATTTTGACTATTATCTCTAGAAAACAAGATATGGTATTTTGCAGATGATCTTAGTAGTTCCCAGAGTTGGCTAGAGTCTATTCTAGAGACTCCTAATTGAAATCATTTGAAATCTGAACAAACCCCCAATTCAGTGAAATCAAAGTGGTATCTAGATGTGTAACAGTAAGTAGTCTACTAATTATAATAAAAAGACCCATTAAATGTTCTTCTATTTCATCTAGGTTCACCATCTTAAAGCTGTTTTCCTTGTCATTTAGATTTTTACTCTGTGGTCTAAAATATGAAATAATCAGTAACTAGAGTTGGAAGAATAGTTAATATTTACTAAGCACTTTATGGTAGACCAGGCACTGTGCGGGCTCCTTCCATGACATCTCTATGAAGTAAACGCTATGATTGACAGTTCCCTTTTATAGATGGAAATATTAAGGCAAAAAGACTCTACGAATTTTGCCCAGAGACACCGAGCTAGGAAGACTCGAACCCAGGGAGCATGAAACTCAGCCTTTAACCACAGCACTGGACAGGGAAACAGAGGGCCCAGGGCAGGCCTTTTTTGTATTTAGCTTTTTGCATTTTGCCTACAGTTTCGTGATTTTTCTTCCAGCCCTTCTGGTGCATTTGGGTGCTGTCTTCATTTCTTTCTCTCTCATTCCCCACACCTGCTTACCTCCGAGTTCTGAAGGATTCTGCCCACTGCCAAGCTCTCAGGTCAGGATACTCCTTCTTGCCCTCCCAGCCCCAGCTCCCTCCAGGAACCCCCTTCCATCTGATGGTTCCCTAGACTCCCCAGATCCCACCAGCCCCAGGGGCTACAGCTCCCAGAATGCTCTCTCCACAGTGAAAACCCCACCAATTTTTCCCACTGCAACAGCCTGGTCATTGCTTCCCCTGCTATTCAGATCACTCTTCCTCCACACTGTCCTGGCTCAGAGTTCCTCGTTCACTGGCTCTCCAAAGTGGACTCAGTGCTCAGCCAGCATCCTCGTGGTGACAGATGGAGCCCTCTCAGGCCCCCGGAGCACCAGTGCTCTTTCTATAAGGTTGGTGCAAAAGTCATTGCAGTATTTGCCAATTTGCCATTAGGTTTTCTTTTGTTGTTGTTTATTTCATTTTGTTTTGTTTTTTTTTTTTAAGATGGAATGTCACTCAGTCACCCAGGCTGGAGTTCAGTGGTGTGATCTTGGCTCACTGCAACCTCCGCCTCCTGGGTTCAAGTAATTCTCCCACCTCAGCCTCCCAAGTCGCTGGGATTACAGGTACCTGCCACTATGCCCAGCTAATTTTTGTGTGTGTGTATTTTTAGTAGAGACGGGGTTTCACCATGTTGGCCAGGCTGGTCTCGAACTCCTAACCTCAGGTGATGTGCCCACCTCTACCTCCCAAAGTGATGGGATTACAGGCACTAGTTGTGTCTAATTTAATCTGCAGGCTGCTCCCTCCTTTAGATCAACCACCCTGCTCTCCTCTCCGGTGGCTCTCTGTTTCCAGCTCCCCTGTAGTGTTCCCTTTCTCTACCCGCTTGCTCCCAGGCTGTAGGGCGAGCCTGCCTCCCTGGCAGGTGTTGGACTCACTCCAGTTGACTTCATCTCTTTGTCTCCCTCCTCAGACTGACAGCCCCTTTACAGCGGGTGCCTCCTCCCTAAGATCTAGTTCTGTGTATCCAAAAAAGGAAAAATTACTTTCCTCGGAAGCTTCTCTTTTGATCTCAAAAATTTGATTCATCCATACTTCATGTTCCTTTCTCTAAAATTATAGAAATAAAAATGATTTGCCTGTGGCAGAAAGAGGCAAATCCACACCAAAGGTTGCAGGTTTCACATGAGGAATGTCGGCTGAGTCAGAAGCATGCTGTCTTAGCCTCCCTAATAAATGTCTGACCTTACATGGAATTTCTATTGAGCATCTGAGCTGAGAACTGTTTTCCTCTTTATCAAGTCATTCTTAAATGAAAGAGATGGAGCCTTTTTTATTTGTGTTTCTTCAACCTGATTATGGATTTAGGATGATAGAAATAATATCATATATACCTTGGGTATGCAACCTCATTAGAAATGCTCAAACCTTCTCTGCTGGCACCTACTGTTCATCTGTATTATACATATATTATTTAGGAAAAATTTCACTTAGAAGTTAGAGAAAAGTTACCTACATTGGCTTTAGTCAAAATGAAAGTTTATTAGTCAGATGATATAAAGTCCATACATAGGGAGAGCCTCAAGTGAAGTTTGATCGAGGGTTCAGCCTTGTCATCAAGAACCTGAGGTCTCAGCATCTCTCAGTTTTGCCAACCTAAATAAAGCACTGGGTGGCTTCCTGATCTCATACTATCACATACAGTGCTGTAGCCCCACATCCTGCCGCCCCATGGAAACAGCTGTGCCAAGATTGCTTATGTATAAGTCCTGGGCTTCCTGTCTTGAGCCCACGTGAAGTCCCATGGCTGTTCCTGAGCAGTCACTGTGGCCAGGGCAGCCGTGATGGTCTTAGTACCTTCACAATTGCATCTGCAAATAACAAGTGAATATTTTGTGATGTTTTGGATATTTTGTAGCATTTCATTCAAAAGAGCAGGAGCAGAGTTAGAGAGCAGATATGATGGAGATAAATGTTTGCTACAGTTCTGTAACCTAATATTGCATCTATGACATTTCAGAATTACCTGATCAAAAGCTTCTCAGACAGGGCATTAAAGTCACGTAAACATCAGCACAAACCCTAAATGCCTATCTAGTGAGAGAAGTTTTTTTTTAAATGCATGAAAGTGAGATATATCCTCTTATTGATTAACTGTATTAACTCTATTTGCTTGACAAAGTAGAAAGTCACTGGGTGAAATGAAAAAAGAAAAAACAACACTCTTAGCCTCAATTGTTTAATGGATTACAAGTTATTTCCAGCAGGCATAGTAAAACAAAATATCTTGCCTGTATTTTAATTTAATTTATATTTAGTTTAACACTAAATGATACATATATAATTATATATAATAATTACACACACACACACACACATATAATTTCTCTGTAGTTCTTTAATTTGGGGTTTAAAAGCTTGAAACAATGCTCTAAACTAAAATGTTAGCTTCTATTGCTTCTTAAGAGCTAATCCAATAATGACATTAAATTGTAAAAATAAAGGTTTAAAAGATAATGGGTGAAAAATAGTACCATTTTGTGAAATTCTTAGATATTCTTTGTGAGTAAATATGGGATTGCATGGGGTTTTTATAGACTTATGGGAAAGGTTTACTTTGAACTTGGTTTAAAGGAGAAAGGTAGTTTTTTGTGCCTCTGTTTCTTAGTTGAGCTGTTTTCTATTTCTGTGCTTTTTAAATAAAGCTTCTAAAACACAGATACCTGCATATTAATAGTTTTCCCAATTTCACAATGCCCACAAAAGCCCCACAGCAATTTCCTAGTTTTACTAACCACAGCCATACACCTCGACTTCCAGCTATTATGTTAAGAAACATCTGGCGGGTGGATCATGAGGTCAAGAGATCGAGACCATCCTGGTCAACATGGTGAAACCCCGTCTGTACTAAAAATACAAAAAATTAGCTGGGCATGGTGACACATGCCTGTAATCCCAGCTACTCAGGAGGCTGAGGCAGGAGAATTGCCTGAACCCAGGAGGTGGAGGTTGTGGTGAGCCGAGATCGCGCCATTGCACTCCAGCCTGGGTAACAAGAGCGAAACTCCGTCTCAAAAAAAAAAAAAAAAAAACTCTGTTAACTGGAGGAATTGTGTAGGCTCAACATTATTTAGGTGGACCGTTGTTTCAGCTCTAGAATTTGAATTAAACTATATTGAATAGGCAGATTGAGAGGTTGTATATTTTACCAACTTTTTTATAATCGAAGTTATTTAATATCTCCAATAAAGTGACCATCCCTAATATTGCATATGTATTAATTTATACAGACCATTTGGTTACGGCTGTGAACTGGGGCTTCCTAGCCTCCACGTCTGTCTGTTGATGAGGCCACCTTGTCTGTGGTGCTTCCTTACAGCAGGCCAAGCCGACTGAGACAGCAAGTTTCACAGGTGGATGCCTTTGTACAGAAGAATTGACTGAGAAATCAGTTAACTCCTTTCTTCTCTGTTAATTTAATTTTAGTTTCCTTCCATTGCAAAAGTCTAAACGACAATTCAATTTTAATTACCATTTCAGTAGCTTTTTTATAAAGCAGAAAGTGATTTGTATTATGAAACATTGTATTCATTCATCTTAAATGGGCTATTGAAAACACTTTTTAAAAAATGAAACATTTAATTGCTCTGCTAATGGCGATTTTCAATGAATGTTTTAAATCAAGCTCAAATAATTTTTGAAATTTTGGTCACTTAAATATTGTGATTTTCTGAGCACTTGCTGTTTATTGAATGCCAATGTCTTATTAAATTATGCTCTGTGGATACTGTCCCAGGGTCTGCAGCACCTCTCTCAGGTTCTTTGAAACATTTCCATTCTTTCATTTGAATATCATGTTGTATCCGTTTTTGTATACTAGGAGTCCACCTGCACAGCTGTGGAAATAAGGAAAAGGAAGCATTTTGCGATACCTGAGCTATTTGGTGGTATCTTAGAGAAGCAGGGGCAGTGTTAGAGAGCACATAGGAATGGAGATAACAAGCCTTCACAAGAATTCTTCTAATTTATTTTGGAAAAAAAGTCAGAAGACATGCCTCCAAAAAGTATACCAATGTTTCTTGGAAGGTCATTTTGTAAAATAGTAGCCTATCCTGTTCAGAAAGTTGCCTCTCCAGCAGTATCACTTTCCTATCCTTGGAAATCACAAGGCTATTGAAATCATAAGCAAGTAGCCCTTATGGATTATTTATTATCTACAAATAGAAGTAATTACCAGTATTGTGTATTAGCAAACATGGGACACTTACTGTACCTTCTGATAAGATTGTCTGGGGTTCAGATCGTAGTCCGCCACTCGCATCTGTGTGATCTTGAGCATGCTAATTAGTGTTATTGTGCCTCAGTTTTCTCATCTGTAAAATGGGTTTAGTTTTCGTGTATACCCCATGGAATTGTATTTATTTAATGTTGTAATTTTTTTTTTCTTTTTGAGACAGAGTTTCTTTCTTGTTGCCCAGGCTAGAGTGCAATGGCACAATCTTGGCTCACTGCAATCTCAGCCTCCTGGTTCAAGCAATTCTCCTGCCTCAGTCTCCCAATTAGTTAGGACAATAGGTGCATGCTACCACACCTGTCTAATTTTTGTATTTTCAGTAGAGATGGGGTTTTACTATGTTGGCCAGGATGAAACTCCTGACCTCAGATGATCTGTCCTCAACCTCCCAAAGTGCTGGAATTACAGGTGTGAGTCACCATTCCCTGCCAACAATGTAATGTTAATAAGAATATGCACTGTGTACGTGACGTATAGACTAAAATAAAAATTACATGAATTGCTGTACCCCCCAAGCGCGGTATTACTACAACTTATTTTTCCTACGATTGCTTCTTTGAACCTTCAAAGACACTCCTCTGGTATTGAAATTTTAGAATTTGTGTTACAAGTCAATCTTCACAATATCTACACTTTCTGTGTTTTTGGTTAGAGTCTTTAAGATTATTCAGCTGTTTTCTTTTGGTGCCTTTCTCTTTTCCAAACATCCTTTTATCAGGACACATCCATGCTCCAAGCTGTTTTAGGGACCTCCTGCCATGGTTCAAGGAAGCCCACACATTCCCTCCAACCTGGTTCAGGCCATGTTTGCAGTCCCATCTCCCATAGTTCCTACACATGAACTCTGCTTCAGTCATGTCGATAGAGCCATTAAAACATCCTATTTCTTGCCAGGCGCTTGGCTCGTGCCTGTCATCCCAGCGCTTTGGGAGGCCGAGGTGGGTGGATCATGAGGTCGGGAGATCAAGATCATCCTGGCCAACATGGTGAAACCCCATCTCTACTAAAATACAAAAAAATTAGCCTGGCATGGTGGTGCACACCTGTAGTCCCAGCTACTTGGGAGGCTGAGGCAGGGTTATCACTCGAACCCAGGAGGTGGAGGTTGCAGTGAGCAGAGATTGTGCCACTGCACTCCAGCCTGGCGACAGAGTGAGACTCTGTCAAAAAAAAAAAAAAGTCCTATTTGTCTCGCACCTGAGACTGTGCCCAGGTCCTGGCATTCCTTCCTCACCCTCGTTTCTCAGGAGGCCTTTGGAGATGCCAACACTGCTACAGTGTCAAACGCAGTCACAGAGCACTAGGCCCTCCAGGTACAAAGGCTAAGCAGGTTTAAAATGACGTATTTTCTTACTGACTTTCACTTAAAATCAGAAGAAAAGGGTGACGAAAGCAACAACAAAGCTATCCTGTGTTGAATAGGATAGTCTTAAACACAAATAATGGCCCAAAACAGAGAAAATATGTAAAAGTCCTAATTATACTTTTCAAGTGTGATTGTGTATTAATCATCTTTAGAACCTTTGAGGAATATAGACACTGAAATATAAATTAAATAGCGAGTGCACATTGTATGTATATTATACATGTATATATTATATAAAATATGTTTAATACATATTAAATATAAATTTGATTACTTCTATATATATTCATATATAATTTAATGTGTATGTATTAAAATAATTTTTCTATTTAGCAAGCCAAGTTCGTATACTTTCTTTTTCTTTCTTTCTTTTTTTTTGAGACAGAGTCTCACTCTGACACCCAGGCTGGACTACAGTGCCATGATCTCGGCTTACTGTAACCTCCACTTCCCAGTTTAAGCGATTCTCCTACCTCAGCCTCCCAAGTAGCTGGGCTTATAGTTGTGCTCCACCACGCCTGGCTGATTTTTGTATTTTTAGTAGAGACAGGGTTTCACCATGTTGGCCGGGCTGGTCTTGATCAGCTGCACTCAGCTGATGCACCCACATCAGCCTCCCAAGGTGCTAAGATTACAGGCATGAGTTGGCAGACCTGCACAGCAATTTCATACGCTTGGGGAAAATGCCACGTGAAAGACTGTCTTTTGAATTCCGTGCCGCATTACCCTAGAGTGATGAAATTCTGGCTTTGTACATTTAAGTGTTTGCTCATGTATATTCAGGGTCAGTTATAGCTATATATTGAATAAATGAGCAGCTATTGCATATGTACTTAGAAATCTTAAATTCATCTCAGGTTGTAAGAAATACTTATTAAGATACTACTAGAAGATTTTACTTTCAAACTGCAAATATAGAGTGGGATTTGGGAAGTGCTACAAGGCTGGTGAGTTGTTTTTCCCTTAATTTTTTCTAAAAGGTAAAGCAACAGCATTGTCTGTCTATTCAGGATCATCAGTTACCATGGGATGGTTAATTTTGCACAGATGTTATTATGTCGTGAGGACTTGACTTTAGTTACTACCATTTATTATATATGTCCTTTAAAAAAATCTGGAGTCTAATACAAACATATGTAAAATTATTTATTTTGGTTTAAATTTTTTTCTCCACATGGATGCACATGCTGAATTTTTCTTTTTTCTCCCATCTTTTTTTATGTATTATGAGAAATGATTGTATAGTTAATGTCCTAAATACTGATGTAACAAATATCAGCTGTAATTAATTTGGGACCTGTTTAGAATAAGTCCTTAAAAACACACTTTCTTCTTGAACATTTAAACTTGTATTACTCCAGTTTCGTTATTGTTAATAATGAACAGTAGTGTGAATTATTAATTTTAAAGTGCATATAAATGTTATTTTACGATATTTTTAAAAAGTGCTATTGCTTTTATGAGCACTTAACAGTTTATATCACATCAATAATTAATCCATACTAGTTGGGTGGCCTTGGGAAAGACACTGGTTTGTAAACTATTCTATGCTTCAGTTTTCTCATCTGTAAATGAGGTTTATTGTCCTGTCGCAGGGTTACTGTAGATATTATAACACAGACATACATAAGCAGGGTGGTGTGAGACCAAAGAAAGTGCATTCAGCCATAACTAGAACCAAGGAAGAAAACCTGCCCACAGCAAACACAGATCCCCCTAGGAGGTGTAGAGAGAAGTCCCAGCTCCCCATGAGAAAGCCCTTCCTGTTCAGAGATACTGGGATTGGCTCGTTCACAGAGGAAACTAGACTTGGTCTGCTTGGTTTTGCTTTTGTCATGGAATGCCTCCTTAAAGACACACTGGGACATCTTGGAGGAAATTCTCATTTTCTAGTAACTCTAGAGAGGGACAAAGCTGTCATCCCTCCTTTTGGGGTCAAGATATGTGGACTTGCCACCATATTCAATCAGTTATCCATCTCCCACAACCCTCCCTGCAGCCTCTTGGCCTCCTTTCGTCAGGTAAGAAGAACAGCATCATCTCCTGGTGCCCAGTGGGTGACCAGAGGTCACGCCCCTCATTATCCCTTCCAGCTTCAGCCCACTGGTAAGAATATGTGGCCCACAACTGCATGCCCTTCACAGGACTCCAATGCACTAACTGCAGAAATGCACTTGATATATTCAAATGTATGGTAAACCACAACACACATAATTTCAGCTACCACAGCAGTAAAAGAAGGTTCCTCTGATAGTTTTCCTCAGACTGAAAAAAATTCATTTGCCACTATGGCAGTATATCTTCTATTGCATTCATTGTGTTTAAACTTATAAACCTAACAAAGGGTTTAATTTTGAATGGTTTCCTTTGTTGATTTTTGTTAAGTTCCATTTTAAATATTCCCTAATATTTGTGATGAGGCTTCATTTTCTGGTTGTGAGCAGTCAGTGACTTTCTTTTATTCTCTTTAAGGACAGCACGTTTTATAACTGGAAACCCCAACTATTCCCTCCATGGGGCAGCCACAGGAGGACGCACGACTTGGCTGTTTTAACTTTATTTTCATTTATTTTGTCTTTCATGTGAAAAACACTGTTTCTTCAGAAAGGAAAAAACAGAAATAAAAGAGCATCCAATAAAGACACGCAGGATCCATACATTATTACTTTTTCCAAGGAGATTACTTATCTGAATAGCATGTTGTCGAGTTTAAGATGTAAAGCCATTTTTCTTCAGCCCTACACTGTCTGCAGATCATCAAATTGCTAACAGAGAAGGAGCACTGTTCAGACACCAGCAAGGCGTGGGCTGGAGTAGGGATGGCCAGATATGGAGCGTGAGAAACACATCACTTGCTTTTCTCTCCATGTTTTATATATTTAAAATATATATGTGTATATATACTGCTCTTTTAAAATGATTATATACACACACACACACACACACACACACACCCCTATTCATGAGGGGGTGTGTGTGTGTGTGTGTATAAAATATGTATCTATTTCCCTTTTGAAATGATTTTTTATACATACACATATATATAAATGGGGTGTATATGTATGTGATTTATATATATGACATCTATACATATATATACATTATATGTATATATGATTTATATATAATATGTAAATCATATATAATGTGTATATATATGATATATATAATATGTAAATCATATATACATACACACACACACACCCCCAATTCATGGGTGTGTGTGTGTGTGTGTGTATGTGTATATATATATATATATCCTATATTTACATTTTAAAAGGATTTTTAAAGTATACAAATACATAACTATAATTATATAATTATATTACTATAATTTCTTAAAATGATCATAAATTATCACAAATTCTCAGTGGCATCTTTGAGTCACCAGCTGCTTGCACTTCTCCCTCAGCACTTGCACCCCAAGACCCCCATTCGAAGCCTGCCTTTATGCATTTATTTAAGGAGATAAGGGAGAAGTGAACCCAGGTTGTTCAGTGTTTTCCTCTGACTTTCTCCCTACACCCTTCCACATGGAGACATTCTGAGATGCATTGTACACAAATCACTTGGAGGCAATCAAGGCTCTCTAGCAACTTCCTGCTGGCAAGTGGATTAGGGTATCATGGCCAGTGATGTAGCTGATTGTGTTCATTGTCAAAAAGGGAGGAGGGGTATGAGAGAATCAGCATCTTTGCAGTGGGCATGCAGAAGTCATCTGCAAAATTCTGCGATACCTTGAGCAACCCGCTGGAAAAGGAACATTGTGCATCCTCCTCCTCCACTCTCAGTACGTACATAGCATTTAGCTGATGCTCAGTTTCCAACCCGACAGTTATACTTCATATGAGTAGGCTTCTGTGGGATGTTTACATCAGCGTGCTGGGCACATAGAGTAGTCGGTAAAATCATTGGTACAGACTCCTGTGGAGCTCTCTTGGGCATACACAAACCTCTTTGTGTGTGTGTGTGTGTGTGTCTATATGTATGCACTCGCCTGTGCAGACACTTTATTATTTTGCGATCATGTTGGACTCAGAATTTTGGAGCTTTTAAAGTACACTTAAGAGTTATTTAGGATTTTTTTTTTAAAAAAAGATGATATTCCCTTTCTGAGCACTTAACGGTTTATATTACATCAATAATGAATCTGTACCAGTCGTGTGATCTTGGGAAAAAACATTTTGATCTAAACTGTTTTCACAGTGAAACAGGTGCTGAAAGGTTAAGTGACTTTTTCCAAGTTGACAGAAAGTAGAGAGTTGTATGTATTTTCACTTTGACCTTTTTAAGAGGAATTTTGTTTGATATAAATTTAGATCTAGAAGTCAACTACCCTTTTCCTTCACTGGGAAAAGGGGGAAAGCATATATTTACTGCCATTGAATGTTCCTCCATCCTAAGACAATGCTAAGGTGTTCAGGGCTGTGACATCCTGAAGATGACTCAATGGTTTGGTCTATCATTAGATTCCCCTTTGAATGCAGCCCAGTTGACACGAGATTTCAATGCAGGAAAACTGCAGAGGAACAATGGTAGAACGGGCGCATGGGAAATGGTAGAACGGGCGCATGGGAAATGGTAGAATGGGCGCGTGGGAAATGGTAGAATGGGCGCGAGGGAATTGGTGGGGACATTTCATGAGGCAGGAACAGGGTGTTGGGAGAGGAGCTGTGACAACCCAATGACACAGCCAGCTAGTCATGGTGCTGGAGCACATCTTTTTTTATTCTAGAACTCTCTGTACGATAGCATGCTGCTTCCACATAGTCAGAGGTCATTCTGTTACAATAAATAAGACAGTCTTGAAAATGAGCTAAGCAAGGTGTCTTTTTTGCCCAGTTGGTAAAGCAATGAAAAAAATCACTGATCTATTTTAAAATAATATATTATTAACAGACATACATTGATAGAAGAGGAGGCTATCATAATTTTGAAGTTTTTGATCTGATAAAAACAGTAATTCCACTTTTGAATCCTCTTTCTTTAATGTCCTATTTATTTTAGCTGAATGTGGAGCAAGTGTCAAAGGAAATGAAGGAACATTACTGTCTCCAAATTTTCCATCCAATTACGATAATAACCATGAGTGTATCTATGAAATAGAAACCGAAGCCGGCAAGGGCATCCACCTCAGAGCACGAAGCTTCCAGCTGTTTGAAGGAGATACTCTAAAGGTAAAAAGAATCTCCCACATGCTGACTCCAACTTTTCTTCTCAAAAAATATGTTGTCTGTTTTCTACGTTGGTACATGCACATGTTAATATATTTTTATAAATTATTTATTTACACAATGAGTTTGAGAAGGTGTAATGTCACTTCGCTTAGAACTGTATATGTGGACTTAGAAATAACTTTGTGAGTAAACCTAGATCTAACATTTATTAGTCCAGCACCCTGTGGTATTAATTTATTTAATACTTCAGATTGTTAGCTTCCTTATGTGTAAGAAAATGCAATTGCACCCACGTTTTTGGATGCTTTGAAGGATTTAACACAATAATATAAGTGGATGTTTCTAGGATTGTGTCTAGAACATAACCGTAATTATTAAAACTTTCAGGATTCCAAACCGACCCTTTCTGTAGTTAATCTTGATTTTTCAATGTGGTTATAATGTGGAAAGCTGAAAAGGTTCTGAAGTGAGAATGGACCAAATCCAGCCACTGTGGTCAGATCACAGCCAGGGCTGATGAGGAGAAGCCAGCCAGGACAAGACAGAATCTCAATATTGATTCCAGGGCCAGGTCCTGCCTTGATTTACAAAACCCCAGCTCCAACTAGAAATGCCCCTTAATTCCTCAGCTTCTGATACAATTTTCACCTCTCCTCTAAGTATTTCAATAAATTGGGAACCTTCCGTGATCTAGGGGCTGGAGAATGGGCAGCGTAGCCTCGGGGCACTGAAAGGGAAAAGCTTTAAGCAACAAGAGCTAATGCTGTAAAGCAAGCTTGTCCAACCCGCACTGTACGGGCCACATGCGGCCCAGCTCAGCTTTGAATGTGGCCCAACACAAATTTCTAAATGTACTTAAAACATTTTGAGAAGTTTTTGTCATTTAATTATAGCTCATCAGCTATTGTTGGTGTTAGTGTGTTTTATGTGTGGCCCAAGACAATTCTTTCAGCATGGTACAGGGAAGCCAAAAGATTGGACACCCCTGCTATAAATCATCAGTCTAATCACCTGCTTATTTCAGTGAGGTGAGCAATTTAGCTGGTCAGAAGCCTGGTTTATGGCAAGAAAGGGGCACCTGGCTCTTTGATTCCCTTTTTAAAATTCTAGAGTTTTTCTGTTAATTTACATCTACCTAGATGCACATAGTGATGCATTTCAGATCCAGTAGAGTCAGCTCACTTTGAACTGTGAGCATTAAGAGACGATGCAGAACGCCAGCTGCACAAGAAAAGCCTGTTTGTCCTCCCTTTGCAGAATGGCTGGAAGGGAGCCCCTGCCGGGCTCCACCTGACCTCATTAGAAGTTATGTGCACAGGTCAGGAGAGGCTTATAGATTAAAGGACTCCACTTCCTCCTTAGTCCGTGTTTGACTGTATTTCAATGTCATAATTTAGTGGAGTGGTTTTATTCTAGTTGTTCTTTCATTTTAATAGTCTTTTGAAAGCTCATGCTGGCAGTATGAGGGATTGTAATTAAGACGCGGTTTTTAGGCAGGAAACTAGCACATTCTTACTAATCTAAAAAAAATAGCTATGTTACAAGTAAGCATTTTCTGAATTATTTAATAACCTCAAATTCAGAAGTCAGTAAGCCTTTAAGGCGAACTTTTAAACAAGCCTTAACTATACGTTAGTGCAGGTGAGTGATTAGAGATATTGCATAAAATATAAAAGGATAAATATTGTTGGAATGGAAGGAAGAAAATCATGTTCATTTGTGATTGCATGCCATTTAAAGTTGATTATAACAAAAAGTTTTTTTAAAAAACCTGCTTCTCACATTTAATTACAGAGACGCTGTCAATCATATTTAACACCTATGTGTTTTGCAGGCATGTATTTTGGTAAATATGCTAATAAATGTCTGTTCCAAATGTTCTAGTAAAATTATCTTAAATTTTGAGCCTGATTCTTCACACATACTGTGATGTAATAATAAAGACAAAAATGTTATCAACGTGCCCCCCCGCACACATAACCTTGTTTTCTGGCTTCATGTGCAAAAATCATGTTAGAGAAATTGAGCTCTCAGAAACATGCCATGAAAGGAATATATAATGGAAAACGCAATTAATTTTGGAAGTAAATCTGCCGGGTATAGTTTTGTAAAACCGGAAGAGATTTCCCCGGAACTCGCCGTGTGGTTGCACTAGCATTCTGTGAGATGTCTTCTGATCCGAGATTATCTGCTAACCCAGCAGCATCCCTTAGAGTATACGACATTGATTAAATGCCAGACTCTGAGAAGGGTTTGTAGTGCAAATAGCTACAGCCTTGTATTAAACAGATGAATTCAGACGGCTTTCTCTAATAACCGAAAAGAACCCTTTGAATCTAGCTACTTATAGGTGAGAAAATAGAACTAGGAAATGTGTTCAGAACAATTGTAGCCTGTTCTTCGTTCAGCTGGAGTCAGAAGTCAAGTCTTCTGACTTCCACTCCTATCCGGGTTTGTGTGATCAATGCAAAACTTGAACCCAGATTGTAACTGTAGAGGCTGACAGGAGGATGCTCCATGTTAGTCAATGGCATGGCCCTTCTTTGAGGTTATCTGTGGCTGGGCCCAGCGTAATTCCTGATGACGTGGGGAAGGAAGGCAGAATGACTGTCTGGAGGGTCTTCCAACTGAGCTGTTGGGCTGTTCATTTTTAGTGCTTCTATCCGTGAAGCCACTGGGAGCCAACGCTGTCCCTGAAGGATCCATAGCGCGCTCGGTCAGATCCTCAGGAGGAGCCGGATTCAGTGGAGCAATGAGCTCACAGTGTATCCGGACAGAGCTGGGGCTCAACTGACTGCTGCGTTCTTTAGTTTCTCCCCATCTTCATGCATTTCTGTGAATTATAGACAATTACGTGGTATGTGGGGTAGCCCAAGGCCTTCCTGGGGAGACCTGCACATTTTCCATTTAACCGAGACTCCTCTGGACTTAAAACCATTTACTCTCTTGAGTCTCAGACCCCTGGCTTCATCTAAGAAAAACACAGAATAAACCAAATAATGGTTTTTAAACAATGACCTGTGGCAATAGTCTTTTAGTAAGGAGATTAGAGGGTACCTGATTCTACCCCACTAGCATGTCCATATTCAAATGTAATAAAATAACCCACAAAATTAACTTTTCTAAATGCATTTTCTCCTTTTCTGAGTATACGTGTCTGTGTACATCCCTGGGTTTATATGTTGATGGAAAGAGAGACAATAAAAGAAGAATTAATCTATATAAAGAGGAAAGAAATGGGGAAATTAAACACATTACCCCTGGGTTTATATGTTGATTGAAAGAGAGATGATAAAAGAAGAATTAATCTATATAAAGAGGACAGAAGTGGGGAAAATAAGCACATTGGAAGAGTCTACTAGGACTCTTTACTTTTATTTAGTTAGGGTACCACTTTTCTATCAAGACAAACTGAACATTTTCCAATATAATATAATAAATGTTTATTCCTGTGGCACCCTGATAGTGAGGGAGGGAGAAAGGTGGATTAGCCTTGCCCACCTCGTGTTCTTGTGTTACTGGGCTGCGAGGTCTGCAGCATTCATTTTTTATTTTAGGTTATTTTATTATTTTATTTTACTTTAAGTTCTGAGATACATGTGCAGAACGTGCAGGTTTGTTACATAGGTATTCATGTGCCATGGTGGTTCACTGCACCTGTCAACCCGTCATCTAGGTTGTAAGCCCCACATGCATTAGGTATTTTTTCTGCTAGAAAGTCAGGGCTGTACCTGAGCCTAGTGGCATTGGCAGAAACAGCATGGGTCCTGAAACACGTTGACTCGATCCTCATTCGGAATGTGAAGGTGACACTGCATTGTTCCCCACTGTGTGACCTGTCTCCCCAAAGTTGGCAATGCATGACTGGAACTTCCCTTTCCTGACTGGTCAAAACCAAGCCCTGTCTTCTTTATCTTCTATGTACTTATTATATCTACTCTTGTTTTACAACTGCTTGGGAATATAATGTCGCAGACAGAAGACTTTGAGCAAGATCACACTTCTCATTGCGTGATGACATACCTCTGTTATTACACATTCAGAATGAAAGTCATCTCATGTTTGAAGACTACAAAATTCGACAAGATTTTGGCACATCGTATTGTCCTTTAATGCATTCAGATAGAAGGGAATGGTTTGCTGTTAGACTTATTTGAAAGTTCAGAGGAGATACTTGAGACTAAAATATTATAAACCCTTTTTACTTTTATAACTGAAATAGGAGAAAGGGAATATAAAGGTAGATAATGAAACCTGGAAATGTAAAGAAATATTTATTTAATTTTAAATAAACACAGAAAGAGCTCTTAAACTAATGAATATAAAATGATCTGAGCAAGAATGGAATCGTTTGTCTCCTGTGTTAATGGTAAAGATAAAACTTAAAGAACAAATATGATTTAGCACTAAGTCATCCATTTATCTTTCTATACACTGTATGCCTTTCTAAAGTACCATATAAAAACGCGTCTTTGAAGATTTTGATTTCTTATTAACATTGCTAACATAAGAATCGAATTACAACATAGAGGGACTCATGCTGTGAATTTTTATCAGGTATATGATGGAAAAGACAGTTCCTCACGTCCACTGGGCACCTTCACTAAAAATGAACTTCTGGGGCTGATCCTAAACAGCACATCCAATCACCTGTGGCTAGAGTTTAACACCAACGGATCTGACACCGACCAAGGTTTCCAGCTCACCTATACCAGTAAGTAGTGTACGACTTAATCACCTTCTGTTTCGTCAGGACGCATCTGATACTTGGCTTATATGATAAGTTTTAAATCCTGATTTCTTTTCTGGCTGCCTATTGCGTTTTGGATTACAGTTTAATTCTGTACTCTGTTGACTGGTTTACATTACCAATAGCTTGAAATTTATCTAATTGGAAATATTCATTTTAATAACAAAATAGGTGGACCCAAAAGGAAAACCTCCTAAAACATTTGAGATCTGATGGGCTCAAATACATTAATTGTGATATGGTATACACTGATAAAAATTCTTGTGCTTATATATGAAGGATTTAGAAGGAATGTTTGATATAACCAGAGATAATAGACTTTGAAACACACACACACACACACACACACACACACACACAATCATATATATGTATAAGTGCACACACACACATAACAACTCTATGTAGTAAATTATTTTCTTTTCACTACTAATTTTTGAGATGAGAGAACTAAGAGGAGTACTTTGAATACTTCCCCAATATACTGGTTTTAAAAGTTGGTCCAAGATTGAACCTGTAGCTCCCAGTTTTCGGTGCTCCCCATTGTGTGTATGAACAAGTCAATGTGGAATATGTTTTTAAAGATGTAAGTGAAGAAGACAAAAAAACAGAGAAATAAAGGAGATGCTGTGTTTCAAAAGTAGGAATCTGCAATATGGTAACTGCCATTTTTAGTATTTTTAGTTCTGAAGTGAAAAAAGAAAAGCTACTTAGTGTTAATAACTAATTAAATAAAATAAAGTGTATAAAATTGTCAAATCCCTCACTTATCTGATCAATTTAAAAACTATTTGATGCTGAACACCATGACATTAGAAATTTAAGAGTTTTGGATTTTTGAGCATAAAGGTATGTTAGTGATGGATACCTTTCGAAAAAAAAGGGCCTGGAAAATATAATAATCATACCACAGGCCCAGAGCTAATCCAGGTGACTAAGAGGAAGATCAGTCACCTCAAATCCCTCTTAGGAGGAAAAATCTCAGGTGAAGAATTGTAAGACATTGGGCAAAAAATAGAATGAGAGTGGCTGACATCATGAGAAAGCCAGTTTTCGACTTTTGTGATAATACCATTGAAAAGACTGAGTAAATAGAAACCCTGTGAATTAATATTTGTGCATGATAAATTAGTAACAATTGCTGTTATAAGATCTACCTCTACTACTGGAATTTTGCTTTCCAGGATTTCTCTTAGAAATGTCTCCAAGGCCTCCTGTAAAACCCTTTGGCCGGCAGATGGGATGCACGCCATTGTGATTGTCATTTCCACTTCATGTCCCTGTCGAGATGTTCACTGTATTTTGTTTTCCTACTTGGGTGTCTTCATCCCCACTTCCTTGCCCCTACACTGATCTTAGAGGATACTTGAGGGGAAAAACTGTTGGAAAAACCTGTAGGGAACTTGGATTTTGTGTAACTAATGGGAAGTTCCCATACATCTGTGTTGTTCTTATAGTTCTCTTGCCACTGAACACATTTTTGTTGTCTTATCTTACAAAGTGTGCCCCTGCTATGGCTTGCTGGGCAAAGAACAGAAAACATTGGCCTGCGTCCCTCCCCCTCTCCTATGATCTCACCCTCAACATTGCTACAAGATGAGAGCTTCCTAAGCTCACCATGTTCCTTCCCACGGCCACTTCATAGAAAACTTACCATGCTCAGCCTGTAGTTTCTTTCTCATTACTTTTTCATCCCTAGTAACTGTTTCCCATCTTTCTCCAACTCCTTCCCATTGCAATGATTTCTCATTTATAAACCCTTGGTCTCTTGTTCCCATGATGATACACACAGTATCCAGAAGAAGATTTACACACAGTGGAATTTCAGGTGCTTGGAATCAGTGTGGGTACTGAACTATTTCCATCATTCTGAAACCTCTTTTGTTGTCCAGATAGCCAAGTCTATGTGCTCCAGAGCCACGTGACTGGATAGAAACTAGAGGTTGTCAGTTTGTCCATGCTTATGTCCACCCTCCCTCACCCAGAAGGCCTGCGTCAGCAGATGAGGCTCAGCCCCGCCTGGACCCCATGTGGATACCTGGGGTCCCTGTTGCTCCCTGGTATCTGGTATTACTTAGAGGAGGTTTTGCTGTCACTGTCACTTCACTGAGTAACTTTGTAAAAGCTTGAATCTGTTCATCTGTTTATGGGCACTTTCCACCTCTAGGACATTTTTGATTACATAGTAGCACAAATGTTCTATAAATAGGAGAAACATTGGCGAGGATTGGCAGTTAGCCGCTATTATGAGGGGGCAGGAGTCATTTTCTTGTTCTGCCTGTTTCACCTCTTTGGCTCTACCTACAAAACCCAGGTACTCCTCAGGTCTTCCACGCAAGATTATCTCAGAGCTGGACCATACCGACTGATGGGAAAATATATGTGTAATAGAAAATTGGTGGTGCTGATTGCTATATAATCAAAATAGTATTAACCTCACATTAAATTCTTAGGTTTAAATACAAGTAGTTATGCTTAAGAAATCCCCACCTCCTCAATATGATCAAATACCTGAATCTAATATTTATCCCAAAAAGATGTATCAGAAATGATGACCTGTTATATAAAATATTTTAAGCAAATTTTTAACGCTTAAGACTGTGTAAAGACACTTTCAGCTATTTTCAAAAGACTTTTGTAATTGCCTCTTGCTAGTTAATTGCATTACTTAAGGAAACATTAGTATTTAAATGTTTCAGATCCATAATTAATGTATGTACATGAGTAGATTAGAAAACGTCAACCGACAGTAAAATATATAGCTTAATAAAAACGCTTATGTTTTTAAAAATTGGCACAAACAATATTTGTGTATCCCTTAATATTTACAAAAGCATACACTTAGATACCTTTTAACTTTACAGTCTTGGTAATTCCACATCTTGGGAAATAGTTCCTTTTACTCTCATTTGTGAATTAAAAAGTGAGTCTTTAAATCTTTTAGTAATTTGTTTTCACACACAGAGAGTGTGTAGTTGCAACCCAAATCCAGGTGTTCTCAGTGAAGCTCAAAACAGTTAATGAACTTACATTTAATTATTTTAGGTGGTCTCGTTATGGCAGACACCAACTATATTGACCGATATTGATACATGCAAAGTGATTGGCAGGAAAGAAAAGCCAGAGTATCTTTGGGCCAAATTGGAATAAATATGTTAGTGAATAAGCATTTAATAAGCAACTACTGTTTTCTGAGTAGTAGGTCCAACCAAAATAAAACTTTAAAAGTTTACCTTCATTGTAAAACACTGCCTTTTATCTGTTTTCATAATAGATAATATCCTTCTGGTATATAATGATGTCAGATGGAGCCATAATCCATCGCTCTCTGAAACTGGGGACAATGAGTGTCCTCTTGTTTGTCCTACTTCACACCTTACACAGGTGTGTGATCTGTGACATACGAAGCTTAGACTGGATCGTTGTCATTCAAAATGTATTCCCTGGGGACACCGAGGGTCCACAGAGCTGTCTCAGGCAAGAAGAGGAGTTTCACCTTAAGTGACACAACCATTGGCTGTGAGAGTAGTCCTGAGGGTGATTTATTGATGTTGATGTAGGGTTTCTGATACATGGACCAACTCTATCAATTATTTCAAATTATGAAACTGGCATTCTGATATTAAACTAAAGTCCCATGGGTCTCTGATGATAGAAATCTATTTTGGGTATCCTGTTGGAACCAGAGATCTAATCCTACAAAACCACCCAGGGAAGGCTTTTGAAAGGCAGCAGCTAGCATTCCTGGGGCAGCCACCCTACCCTGGGCTCTTAAAGTTCTCACTTCTTCGTTTGTTTTATATTTTTATAGTATAGACCATAGAGTAGAGGACACACAGTCAGAGACATTTTCTAAGTGTTGTACAAACAGAGACTTGAAGTGAAGGGCTTGTAGAAATGGATGAGGAATTGCAGATGGGTATAAAAGCCATTCCCAAGAAACATGGAAAGGCTGGAGATGAACAATTGAATCTGCTGAATAGAGTTGCCACAATTCCATATGGCAACTTTGTACCAATTATTTTAAAAAGAAAAAAAAAAAACCTTTCTCTGGAAAGTTGTGCTCCTTAGGATGCAGTCTGCAGGAGTGCATAGGCCAGCCCTGAATATGAATCAGCTGCAAAGCTGGTCTCATGGGAGAGGCCCTGCCTCTGAGTCCAGACCCTCTGCAGCCATCAGTGTTTATTTTAGAGACAAGGAAGTGGGGACTTCCACAAGTCCTTCTCTTTATTCTGTCCCACAACCAGATTTCTCATCCGTGGTAAATTTTTATTTTTGGGGATTCCAAATTCCTCCCATCGTCACCATCCTGAATTCTGTCTATCCCTTTATTGTACTTCGCTCTGTTTTGATTGGTAGAATTTCATTATTTTGTTTATTTTTTTAATTGCATTTTAGGATTTGGGGTACATGTGCAGAACATGCAAGATAGTTGCATAGGTACACACGTGGCAGTGTGTTTTGCTGCCTTCCTCCTCTTCACCCACATTTGGCATTTCTCCCCATGCTATCCCTCCCTAGCTCCCCCTCCTGCTATGAATTCATTATTTTATTTATGTATTTGGTCATGGTTTGCTGCCCTCATTCACTGCCTAGTTTCTGTCCCATGTGCACTGACTAAACTTGCCAAGAAATGCCCAGCACCCACACATGGCGAAGCCACTCCCTGGGCATAGAGGAGTAGAAGCCTAGGTGACCTGGTTAGGGATGAGAAAGGGCACACGTGCGCTTCAGCAACTGGCCTCAGACATCAAATATGTCGGGTCTTGTGGCTATCGTCAGAGCCTCGGATGGATTACAGACTCCTTGGAGGGCTCCTTTTGTATTTGCATTTATTTTTTAACCCAATTCCAATCCCACAATGCCTGCTTGGCATTAAGATTCATAAATGATGTCGCCTGGCAAACAAAAGCAGTTGCCAAAGTAGGAAGCTGGAGAGGTGTCTACCGTGCAGATGTGGCGAAGAGGCTCATCAGGGAAAACCCTCCCGGAGCTTCCCTTCCACAAAGCACCAGGGATTTCCTGGCCGGGAGATATTGGCAAAAGTTTAAATAGAAGTAAAAGGAATGTCATAAACACTTACGGTTTGGGATTGTGGCTGAGCCACTCTAAGGGATACTTTTGTTTAATGATACATAAGATAATCAGATCCCTACTGACTGACTTTCCCTCTATCCACTAGGCTGATTCCAGCTGAGTGTGTAATCAGTGCCAGGACTGCACAAGGAGTGCTTGATCTCAGCAGACACAAGACTGGTCTGTCTTTGAGTCATTTTGAGACAGTTGACCTTAAGGCCATGGGCTGCTCTGCCCAGGAGCTGATTTTGTAGATAGGCATTCCCTGTGCATCCAATTCCCTAGCATTAGACATAGGATTGATGAAAGAGTAGCCACCACCTACCGAGAACGTCCTCTGTCATTCTATTGATTGATTGATTGATTGATTGATTGAGACAGAGTCTTGTTCTTCCTCCAAGGCTGGAGTGCAGTGACACAGTCTCAGCTCACTGCAGTCTCCACCTCCCGGGTTCAAGCCTCTGTGATTCTTTATACCTATCTCCTTGTTTAGTCAAGACTACCAACTGCAAAGAGATCTTTGAGGCCATTAAAATAGATCCAAGCTTGAATTTTGGTTGTCGAATAAACCTTGTGGGTGAGGATCAGGCCTCGGTGTGATGACATAGAACAGTGACTCCCACTGGCTTGCTTCTGAGGGGTGCTTAATAAATATTTGCTGAATAGATATAAAAATGTTTAATTAAAAATTGATGAATAGGCCAGGTATGGTGCCTCACGCCTGTAATCCTAGCCCTTTGAGAGGCAGAGGTGGGTGGATCATGAGGTCAGGAGATCGAGACCATCCTGGCCAACATGGTGAAACCCTGTCTCTACTAAAAAAAAATACAAAAGTTAGCCATGTGTGGTGGCGGGGGCCTGCAATCCCAGCTACTAGGGAGGCTGAGGCAGGAGAATCACTTGAACTGGGAGGTGGAGGTTGCAGTGAGTGGAGATTGTGCCACTAAACTCCAGCCTGGTGAAAGAGTGAGACAGTGTCTGAAAAAAATAAAGGATGAATAATGAAATCAATGTATTTTATCCAATTTGGTATGATTATACAAAGTTTTTCTGCTTTTGAAAGAGTCTAGACTTTGAGACAAGAGGATGAAATATGGAGATAGGGAGAGTCTCTCATGTTGGTTGTGGCAGAGTCTTGTACTGAACCCTTTTCAATCTTTCTGTTGTCAGGCACACGGTTCCAGGGAATTAGTCAGCCATGCTCTGGAGTCAGGAGGGCAACAAGGCCTGGCCAACCCCAGCTCCCAGCCCACATGGAAGGTTACAGTCCTCATAGCATACCCTCAGGCACAGCTCCTGTCTAATTCATACAGACCTCGCATTAGGTCAGTCTCCTAGAATTCACTCACTTTCTTCAGGGGAGCATCATTACAAGAGCTGTGCTTTGGAGAAGGCTTGTTGAACGGGGGACTGACAGTCTTAGACATGCCATAGATTAAGGTCAATGCCAGGTGCTATATGAGCTAGACAGGAGCTGTGCCTGTCCTGTAAGTCCAAATATGGCCCAGGGCCAGCGATGCTTGCAGCTGGAGGTGGGATTTCCGATCTGTTCTGATCACAGAAAGTTATATATGCCGGGCACTCACCCACAGTGGGAACAGTCTCTGGATGCTGTGTCTGGATCAGGGCACAGGCCTCTTTGATGAAGGATGTGCTCTCAGTGTGCCCCTTGGTCTGTGGTAAAGTGAGACAGAATCAGACCAGGGTAAAGCATCTTTCCTCTAGTTCCTTATCTGTTCAGTCCCAACTACCACACTTTTTCCCAGTCTTGATTTTATCTGTGAAGCAGGAGCTATAATAGTTTACTTTCCTAGCTTATGTAGAAAACATGTATGAAATTCCTTTTGAAAACATCCAAGTGCTGTATGAATTTAAGTATAGTTTTTTCAGACTCTGTATAAAAGGTATCACGAAAAAGGCTATAGGAGGTGACACATGTCTCTTGGCATAGGAACGCCTATAATTTGTGGTGGGAAGGGGGCAGTTTTCATGGTTTGGGGGCCATGGAAACACTCATAATACCCCAGGTTGGAAAGGGACTGATCAGCATGTATTGTAACTCTCGTGTGGAGGCCTTGCTATGATATAACTTAATACTGATGAAAACCCCACAGTACTACTTTGCCTCCACTTTAGATATGAGGACACAGAGGTTTAGAGAAACCTGTCCATGGTTACATGGTTCAGAAGGAATAGGGATTTTCTTGTAACTTTATTTGCTCAAAGCTCTTTGAACATTAACCTGAACACAGTCCTATGTGAGAAATGTTTTCTATGCTTAAGGCTCACTCATAGTCCTGTGCATGTAAATTAGTCCAAAATAAAAATATACATGGCCTGGGTAGGAAGATCAGATGTCTGGAAACAGGGAAGCCTTGGATCAGGTTTCTACCGTTTGCTCTTTGAACTCCAATCCATGAATTAACCTCTCTGAGCCCAGTGCCCATCATGGAAAAATGAAAATAATGTGAAAGCACTGTGCAGATCTGTGGTGAGAATTAGTGACACCGCATCGAATATCCAGCCCCATGTCTGCTCCACACTTGGGTGCCATTCCATACACAGAAGCCATTGTCACCATTAACCTTTATTCTTACATGAAATGTGAGACCCTTCGTATCATGTGGACACACACCAGCGACTGTGTGTCATGGAGGGAAATTGATCCTGCTGCCCTGCCCTTCACTGCATGGGCATCAAAGTGACTGAGGTCTGACCTGTGAATTCCTAACACAGAGCAGAGGGTATGGCCTAAAGGAACCTTCACAGGCTGGTTCACCTATGCCCCTAACAAGTGACATGAGAGGGAGGGAGAGAGAAACATCATGGTGTGGAATGTCTAGCCAGAACTGACACCTCCAGGGTCCAGAGCTCCTCTTGGTTTTATGAGTCGCAGCTATGCTTCTCACTGTACCATGAGCCGTGTCATAAATGTTTGAGAGACAATATCATCTCCTAGAATTCACTTGCTTTTCTCAGGGAAGCCTTAATATCAGAGTTGTGTTTTGGAGTAGGCTTGTTGGACTAGGAGCTGACCACCTTAGACCTGCTACAGATGCAGTGGGATCATCCCCGGTGGTTAGACACGGTGGCTCCCAAGCAGGCTGTGCTGGCACCTACCCTGTGCATCTGTGGATTGCCTGGTCATACTCAGTTTGCAGAACATTAGGGAGAGAGCTAGGATGTCCCAATCTACTTCTTCTACAACTTCAGCTCAAAGTAAGAAAGAATGGCATCCATTCTACACAGTGGCCCATCCACGTACAGCCTCTTGCATTGTAGCTCCATATTGATGTTTTTGCCACGATAAGTGGAAGGTGGAGGTGGGTAGTTTGACGTGGATGACTAATTCTGAACACATTACTGCATGTTCTGTGGATGCGACAATTGAAGCCCGGAGCTGTGAGTTTGTGGGGCTGTCATGCTGGTTTTATTAGCACACTGATAGAATAAAAATGACGCCAGCATTAAATATACTATTCTCAATGAGATAGTGGCTTTGGTCAGGAACACATTCTCAAAACCAGTGCAGAAACACTGAGCATTGCCACTTTGGTGCTTCCAAACAAGGAGAAAATACTGCAAACATGAATCGTACACAGCCGCTGAATGCAGTCAGTTACTGGAAGAAAACCTGAAGGTGAGTAACAGGGTAGGTCGGAATGCATCATTTGGAGTCCCTGCGGTCGTGCACTGACCGAGAGAGACAATGCTTTCTTTGCAGGGTTGCCTGATACCCCGAATAGGTTGGTGTCCTTTTCCTTGGGCATCCTCTGCCACCCGTCTCCACCCCAGTACATCAGTAGACACTCTGTGTGTTTCTCCTGTAGATTCTTCCAATGCCTTCACCTCACTGGCTATGAATTAGATGTAAAAGTTCGTGATAGTGGGTCCATGTCATCGTTGATTACCTCTTTTTAACACCTAGATTTTGAAATTCCTACACAAGCTGAGGGGCCGTCCTCAAATGCACATTCTCTATAATCTAATTTTATCAATAATAAAGACATTGACAGATTTTCCAGACATTCTTGGTTGTGCTATGTAAGCCTTGCTGTTTTAAAGTAAAATAGATTATGGTATTCAAAGAATAACATCAATGCCTTCTTGGTTTTGATGGTGTGTTACATTCTAGGAAATTGAGTCAAAGCATCTTTTTATCCAGTTGGTAATTTTAAAAATTATTCACAACCATTCTAAGAACCAGGGGAAAGTATTAGAATAGGGTTATGTAAATAAGGAAATATTCAGCCTGCATGTAAATCCACAGTAACACTAACAGATTTTTACATTGCTTCAATGAAGATTAAGATCATGGCAAATAGGTTATGCTGCTCTAATCTCTCCTTTTGACTTTGCAGTATCTGTGTAGTTTGTAATTTGCAATATCTATGTAGTTTGTAATTTGCAATATCTATGTGTCATTTGTAAATAACAGCTTATGGCAACATTTTGTTCTTACATAGCTATTAATTTAGCTGAGAAAAATGTTGGGGAAAATGTCCAATAAGCATTGTTTGTTTTTCACACAGTTAACTTGTAGGTAATTTTATAGTGTTTCAAATAATAGACAGTGTTGTATGTGTTTGTTTTTTAATGCTGTGTGACAAATTACCATGAATATAGGGGCCTAGAACAGCACCGTGCCTTACCTCACAGTATCCATGGGTCAGGAACTGGACACGGCTTGGCTTGGTCTTCTCTCAGGGTCTCACAAGGACATGCCCAGGTGTTGGCTGGGCTGTGGTCTCCTCTGAGCCTCAGGGGCCTCTTCAGACTGTTGGCAGAACTCAGGTCCTGCCATTAGTTCGACTGAGATTTCCGCCTCTTGGTGCCACTGGCATTTCCCTGCCACATGGCTGTGGCTTTCTCCAGGCAGGGCGTGTTCTCTCTGGCTTCTCCAAAGCCATGGGGGAGCCCTTACCTCATGGGGGCCAGACCCTCTTTGGTGGGCTTTCCACGGATTGAGTCAGGCTCCCTCAGAATAATCCGCATCTTGAGAAACACAGCATCCATGGATCAGACACTGCCATGGGATCTGGTGCTCACACATTTGCCATGTTCAGTTGTCATCTCAGGTCACAAACTGTGCCCACACTCAAGGAAGGAGAAGAATTATACATACATCCAGGGTTGGAGCCCCAGGAGGTGAGGACATCAGGGTCCCTCCAGCATCTACCCCCATGGTTTCCTATTTAAGAATGTTTTCATTCCTTTGTTGCTTACATGATATAAATTTTCAGGAAATATTTCAGTTTACAGTAGTGAATCTGTGGCCTGCAAATCAAGCAGCTTGCAAAGGTCACGTTCTGTATAGTCACAGGTACAGTTTTCCTATGTGCCCAGATCTTCCCACCTGCATCTCTAGCGGGCCTTCCAGGCCCCTCCTCTCCTTTTCCCACCTAATTGAGGCCTCACCTGGAGAGACTTAGAGATGCCTGGAGATAGGTGAGGAGCCAGCCAGCAAGCCTCAGCAGCCCCACCATCCCTTCTCTGCTAGGGAGGGCTTACAAGAGGGTCTTATTGACATGCAGAGGAAGATGACAGAGTACAGTTGTCATCAGTGTTTAATCTTGGATATGACCTCTTACGGAAAAGTCATTGTTTTCATGCTGTCAGGCGGTAATTTTGGAAAATATTCTTGCATCTAATAGACATCTCAACAAGGATGTACATTTATCTGTTATACCTATCATCATCTATCATCTTTATGCATCTATCATGTATCTGTCAATTAATTGATCATCTATGATCTATTATCATTCTATCTATATTTATTACATATCTGTGGATTGATCAGGCAGTTATCTATGGATCTGTCATCTATGATCTATTTTTATCGATCATCTATTCATGTCTATGTATCTATCATCTATCATCTTCTGTCAGCATTTCTATCATCTATTCATGTCTATGTATCTATCATCTATCATCTTCTGTCAGCATTGATCTTCTGAACTTCTCTCTGGAGGACAGGACTGTCTACTTTTACTTAGGCCAGAAAAGTTACACACTGAAATGAATCAAGTTAACACATGAAGAAATTGGAGTAACTGCCATTCAATATATCATTCACATGTAACTTTAAATATCTGGCAGGAAACCCCGAAGGTCAAATACCAAGTTCATTCAGGTCCAGATGCAAGAGAAACTGCCTGCTGTGTCTTTGGGGGCCATAGTAAAAGAAAAATATTGGCTAATATATCAATGAGTACTGACCATGTGCCAGGAAATTCACATTCATTGTCTCACTTTATCTCCAAGATAGCCGTTTGAAGATGGTCCCTTTGTTATTTTCATTTTAGGACAGGAAACTGAGGCTTTGATAAGTGAAGGTCCTTCATTTGTGAGTGGCAGTGCCAGGATTCAAACCCCATTAGTATAATCCAAAGCTCAAGAGCCTCCCACTGATAGACCATCCTTGTTCTGTGTTTTCACAGCACCAGACAAAAATGGCCACAGTTAGCAAACATCTGAAATTATGTGGAATTTTGATCAGTCCCTTTGGTCACATAATTCTTTTCTTTCTTTCTTTCTTTCTTTCTTTTTTCTTTTTTTTTGAAACAGAGTTTCACTCTTTCACTCAGGCTGGAGTGCGCTGGCACAGTCTCGGCTCACTGCAACCTCCATTGCCTGGGGTCAAGCAGTTCTTCTGCCTCAGCTTCCCAAGTAGCTGGGATTACCGGCATGTGCCCTGATGCCCAGCTAATTTTTGTATTTTCAGTAGAGACTGGGTTTCACCATTTTGGCCAGGCTGGTCTTGATCTCTGGACCTCAGGTAATTCGTCCACCTCGGCCTCCCAACGTGCTGGGAATACAGGCATCAGCCACCATACCTGGCCTCTGGTTACATGATTCTTTACCACGATATTGGCATTAGTTTCTCCCTCAGTCTGAAATCACAACCTAAATAGGCAAGTTGTTTTTCTATTATATTTGAAATATTTTATTTAAGATGTCATTTCTCATATACACCATAAGAATTAAGTAATATTTTAGTACTTTCTTGAGGTAAATAAAAAATAAAAACAATTTTGCTATAGTATCTTACCTGCTGATAATTCATTCCTATATCCGTGGGAGAGCCACAAAATTCAAAATAAAGTATTTGCTTTTTAATCCTAATTTATTATTTTAACTTTTATTTTAGATTTGGCGTACATGTGCATGTTTGTTACATAGGTAAACCAATGTCACAGGGGTTTGTGGTACAGATTATTTGGATACCCAGGTACTCAGGCTTAACACCCAGGTACCCATTAGTTGTTTTTGCTGATCCTCTCCCTCCTCTCATCCTTCACCCTCCAACAGGCCCCAGCTTCTGTTGTTCTCTTCTTTGTGTTCATGAGTTCACATCATTTACCTCCTACTTCGACGTGAGGACATGTTGTATTTGGTTTCCTGTTTCTACCTTAGCTTGCTAAGGATAATGCCCTCCAGCTCTATCCATGTTCTCACAAAAGGCATGATCTCTTTCCCTTTCATGGCTGCATAGTATTCCGTGGTGCATACATACCACACTTTCTTTATCCAGTTTGCCCCTGATGGGCATTTGAGTTGAATCCACGTCTTTGCTGTTGTGAATAGTGCTGCGGCGATGATCGCATGAATGTGTGTTTACAGTAAAACAGTTTATATTCCTCTGGGTATAGGCAAGTTGTTTCTAACCATATTTTCCTTCATTGTTTCGAATCAGATGAAATGAAGAATGCTGTAGTAATTGAGGAAGTTTATCAATGTGAGGAGAAGTCTCTTGAATGGCATTTCTCTCTGCAGGGCTGTCTACCCACTGACCTGTTCCAGCCTGAGAGGACCTGAACCCAGGGATGGGGATGCCCTGTGACTGCCATGGGCTCGAGGTTCTTACACCTTAATGAGTAGTCCTTTCCTCCACACAAAACATCAAAAATCTCGTCTCATGACTATGTGGCTGCGAAGATCAATAGATAATTGTCTATTAATGCCTTTTCTTTCACAAATTTCAAAGTAAAAAGAAATTTACTTTTTTCTTCTGATTTAAGGAAATTAAAGCATTTGCATGAGCCTCTAAAGAGGTGCTGGGCCCTGAGCACTGCCCCCTGTGCCCTAGCAGGAAAGGAGGGAGGGTAGAAAAGGCGCTCACAGTGCAGCACCCTGGGTAGCATGGTGGCGTGGCCTCTGCTCACACTCTAGAGCTAGCATGGGTCCTGCAGGCCCACCTGGCCCTGGGCTGGGCAACTCTTTGTGGAAATGGGGCTTTACTGTTGAGGGCAGGTGGACCGCTGGAGCCAGAGCTCCAGACTGTAAAGGGGGAACCCTCACTTTACACAAGAGGGGTGATTACTCCTGTCTGTGATTCCATAGGGCTTGGGAAGGGAAGTGCTGCACATTCTCATGGGAAAAAGATGTTAACGAGATACCAGTAGTCTGTGTGTGACTGCCTCAGTTTCCTTGTTTATCATACATGCTTCCCTGTCATGTGGAGCCCGTCTTGAACTCTCCATTGCTTGTAGGGTCTTGTCTGTCTCCTGCAGAACTGAACTCTGTCACCCTGCAAATGGGTCATGACAAAGGGGTCTGGCTGCCCAGAGTCTCCCCTTGCTTGCTGGGAATGTCTCTTATAGTGCTCACTCTTGCTCTCAGTGACGGCTTTCATTGTTAAGCCTCCTCTGTTCTTGATGGTATCCTAAAACAGGGTCAGATTTTCAGTGCCCTCTCAAATGCTATGGCATCTTCTTTCTCCTTCAATCACGTATCTTCCACCTCCATTCTATGCTGACAGCAGCCTCCATATTTAGGTAGATTCTTTTCAGCCTTGGTTTCTTCCCGATGCTTTCTTCTCCTTTCTTTGATCTGTGATGATGGAATTCTGGTATGTAATAGACTTGAGTCCAAGCAAGTTATAGTAAAATCCTTGCTGTGTTATTTTGAAGGAATAATATCCCATAAGACGCTTTTTGGATATTACTAAGAGTTTGATGCCTTTTATTAAAATACGTCATATATAACTAATTCCCCAATTTAATTTAAAATTTGTTTCACATTTTTTGTTTATAAATTGGATGACAAATGCTAGATTTTTTCCTTTGGCTTCTATTACTGTTTTGTTGATTTTACGTAAACCTCATCCTCTGCAAGTGCTTTTGTGTATTATTGTCAACTCTGCTAAGTCTGTGATATGGTAGCAGGATATTTTCTGAACCCTCAGACACACAGCCCACTATATGTACTTTGGAGAGACTTGGATTGAAACTTATCATTGCTGTGGGTCAAGAAAAACAAGGATGCATTTTAGGCGGAAGATCACAAGAGAGTGTGAACACAATTGAAGTATTTGAAGGGTGTAGCAACAGACAAAATTTTGTAAGGTATTCCACGCAGATGTTTAGCATTGGGTGCCCAGTACGAGGTCACACAAATTCTTATGTAAAAGTCACTCGGGGTCAGATGATACCGGAGATGAAGCAGAGGTGCCTCAAGCAGCAGGTAAGCAGGCAGAGGTCCAGCGAACAGCACCAATGTGGAAAAAGCACTTAGGAAGCAGAGTCCGTGCTTACAGAAACATAGGAGACAGGCAGACTATCAGATCGGAGACTCAGACATAGAGGAAGGCGTCAGTTTAATTAGAGTCGCGTCCAAGAACCAGATTTAGGAAAAGTAAGTGGCTTGGATTTTCACATTGAATCACTACAGCAGAAACAAACTAGCAGCAAGATGCCCTCATTGTGAGTCTGAGAAAGTGGATGCTTTACCTGCTGTGGAAGGCCAGGGTAGTTTCTAGATACTGGAACCTGAATTGGCTGGCAGTGTAGAGATGTCCCAGTTATAGGGAGAGATGCATCCTCGGCCAGAGCTAGTTAGGGCATTGGTCATTTATACAGTTCAAAGTGACACTGTTAAAGGATCTGGGTCACAACAAATACCCATGGAAGACCAACAGAAGGACGAGGGCATTTGCAGATGAAGGGAAATGAGGACCTGGAGCTAAAGGGAAAACACATTTACTTATTTCTCGATTCTTTTAAAAGAGAAGCCAATTTATTATAAAAAATAAACTAAGCATTTAAATCTAACAAAGTGACTCTTCTTATCTAAAAATAATCTGCGTGTGCTCATATATTCAGTACCACTCCCCCAAACGAGTGGTCTGCCTCAAACCTTAACATTCCCAGGTCACTACTGAAACAACTATCCTATGAATTCTTATCAATTACAACATGGTGACATTCAGTTGTGAAGAAAGAAAAGTTGATTTCTAACAGACTTTAAACCGATACTATGTTAATAAAAAGCTGCTTATGTTAAAAGGAAAATGAACTTGTAAACTTAGAGTTTTCTGGGCTATAAAAATAGTATTGTAACCATGGTAAATGCTAATGAGACAGAAGGGTGACTGTGTACACGTTTCTGTGATTGAATCCTTGCAAAACTTTCCACTTGCTTTTATTTATTTATTTTTCCTTTTTGTGGAGAATGGAGTCTCATTATATTGCCCAGGCAGGTCTTGAACTCCTGGGCCTATGCTGTCCTACCACCTTGCCTCCGTAAGAGCCAAGATTACAGGCATGAGCAAACCTTTCCTATCAATATATCAAGACATAGCCATACATTTTAATAAATTTGGGAGGCCGAGGCAGGTAAATCACCCGAGGTCAGGAGTTTGAGACCAGCCTGGCCAACATGGTGAAACCCCATCTGTATAAAATACACAAAAATCAGCCGAGAGTGGTGGCATGCACCTGTAGTCCCAGCTATTTCAGGATGCTGCGGCAGGAGAATTGCTTGAACCCAGGAGGTGGAGGTTGTAGTGACCCAAGATTGTACTACTGCACTTCAGCCTGGCAACAGAGTGAGACTCTATCTCAAAAAAAAAAGAATCCTGAAAATGGCATTTTTAGTCTTCTATAAGAAAAGAAAGCCTATGAAATCCATTTTTCAATAGAGTGATCTTCGGTGGAAATATCACAATAGATGAGGCAATCAGGTAATTCCTGATTACAATAGGGAGACAGGCTGCCTGAGAGTACCTAGGAGGAATTTTGAAAGCATTTTCAAAGGAGAAGCCATCCCCATCTCTGGGAATGCCATGTGTAAAAAAAGTTCCCCATGCACACATACATACAATTCCTGGTTTACTTTAGAAAGTTTTGTTTTTATGTGTATATTTTAAGCATCAAAACAAATGTTTAACAGTTGTTACACATACAGCACTTGGGGCTGAACTTGACAGCGCTCGGGAGAGGGCAGGTTTGGGATGTGTCTTTGTAGCACTGCGACGCTCTGAAACCGGAGCACCTCTTACCTTTGTCTCAAGGTGAGGCTGCCATAAAAACAGGACATAAATCTCCATCCATTTCTCAGAGAGGAAGGTGGAAAGTACCATGATGACCATTTTAAGAAAAGACGTGACACAAGGTGATGCTTAATTGATTTACTCAATGTCAAAAAGCAAATTAGAGGTAGAGCTGGGCATATAGTCCAGTCTCCTGACTTCTAACTGGATGTCTTATTATCTTTGCAAACTTACCAACATATATATCATCATGAAGACTAAAATGTACGAGTATATGATGTTGTCAGACATCCCACTGAAACTGCTCTGTGCCTGGCTTCTGTGGTAGTGGAAGATTTGTCTAATAGGGGTCTGTGGTCAACCTGGTGACCCCTGTCATGTTCTCCAGTCCTACAGAGGTCATGTCAGACTAGGACCAGTTTTTACATTGCTTTGAATAATTTCCTGCAAGGTTTAGTTGTGCCAATTATTTTTTCTTGTTTGTGTAATGAATTATTCCTTATATTTTGTGATAATCTGATAGTTGATTCACACTTTTTTACTTTCATCATTTGGAACTAACTGAGGTATTTGATGTTGGCCACCAGTACTTGGAGAAAGACAAAAGGACCTAGAGGAGAATGACATAAATAATTTAATTATGAGGATCAAACTCAAGGCTTATGACTTAGGTGTGAAATAAAATGAAGGCCAACAGATGACATCATCAAATGCTATAAAATCTGAAATGTTATGATAGGAGTGATGACAGAATATTTTTCCATTCTTCCTCAGGGATAACAAAAAGTGACGGTGATTGTATTAGTCAGTCATAGATGCATTGCCTTTGCAAGGGTTCGTTTGTAGGAAGGAAGCAGCATGGAGACCTGGATGCCATGTCAGGAAGAAACACTGGGGACGGCGTCACAGATCACTCTTTTTCTCATCTTGATCTTTGTTGTATAGGTCATTCTTGATGATGTCTTCAAAAGAAAAAACTGTTCTAAAATATTTTCAGATTCAAAATTGTTATTTTTCTCTGCTCCACAAATTGCGACATAAAAACATTTGAAGGCTATTTGTATTTCTACAACAAATGTTTTTTTTTCTTTTAAACCAAGTAAAAATTTCAGGAAACACCGATATGAAAATAATCCTGGCAATTCAATTTCAATGCCAGGTAACTAGATTGAGGAACATGAAAACATATCAAGGCAACTGGGAATGCTGAGCTTGAGCTTTGCAAAGATCCAAAGTGATGCACTTAGCACCATTCAATAGTAAATGCCAAGACTGAAAACGCACTGTCAGATATTTTCAAAATGATGGAAGGTAGGGTGGAGGAAACTCCCCTTCCTGGGTCTTCGGGGTTAGGCATGTGTCTATTTTAGCAATGATGAAGGTTGGGGTGAAGAAAACTCTCCTTCCTGGGTCTCTGGGGTTAGTTGTGTATCTGTTTTAACAATAATGGAAGGTGGAGTGAAGGAAGCTCCCCTTCTTGGGTGGAAGGTGTATACCTATTTTAGCAATGATGAAAGGTGGGGTGAAGGAAACTCCCCTTCCCAGGTCTCTGGGGTTAGATGTGTGTCTCTTTTAGCAATAATGAAATGTGGGGTGAAGGAAACCCCCCTTCCTGGGTCTCTGGGGTTAGGTATATACCTATTTTAGCAATGATGAAAGGTGGGGTGAAGGAAACTCCCCTTCCCAGGTCTCTGGGGTTAGATGTGTGTCTCTTTTAGCAATAATGAAATGTGGGGTGAAGGAAACTCCCCTTCCTGGGTCTCTGGGGTGAGATGTGTGTCTCTTTTAGCAATAATGTAAGGTGGGGTGAAGGAAACTCCGCTTCCTGGGTGTCTAGGGTTAGGTCTGGGCCTATTTTAGCAATAATGAAAGGTGGGGTGAAGGAAACTCCCCTTCCTGGGTGTCTAGGGTTAGGTCTGGGCCTATTTTAGCAATGATGAAAGGTGGGGTGAAGGAAGCTCCCCTTCCTGGCTCTCCAGGGTTAGATGTGGGTCGCTTTGCTCTGCTACTCGCCCGCTGCTTTATCTGTGATGTCCCAGATCGTGTCTTTCTTCTATAAACACAACATTGTTTTTGGACACTCTTTGTACTGAAATTCTATAAAATTTAAAACATCAAAGGGTATTTTAACTGTTGAAGAGTATTTAAAGGTTCTCTTGTGATGATTTTAGGCAAGTTTCCCTTTTAACTCCTTCTAACAACAGAGTGGGTAAGAACTTGGGTGTGGAGTACGAGCGAGAGAGAGGGTTTGAGAATATACCAACTTGTCTGGCTTTGGTGGCTATTATTGGTGACTTGGGAAAATAGGGAAGGGCAGAAAGAAAGAATAAAAAGAGGTAGAATTGTATTTAGGGTACAAGAATGTTGACATTCCTTGTCATTTGCGTTAGGTCTTCACCTTGCTGTGATGTAAACGTAGATTACAGATGCGCATGAAGCTAGAGGCTGCTGCTCGGTCATCACACAGTCTACTGAGATACTGACAGTAAGACAGCCTTAGAACAAACACTGGGTTAGAGGTAGAAAGATAAATGACAGATCGTTTTAAAACCCATAATTTACAGGACAGTCATGGATTGAATTGTAAATGGGATGAAGAAAGGAATAAACTATGACTCTGAGCTTAGGGTTCTGATGAGGAAGGATCAGTGCTGTTAAACCCCATAGGGGAAAAAAAACAGCCCAGAGACTTATCTAGGAATCACAACATTTTCTAAGTCAGGAGTCTGTCATTATGTTAACCAGAAATCAATTTTCTTTTTTAAGAAAAGGAAAATGATTTTGTAAGCAGACTGGACAGGAGAAATGCCTCCATGGATGCTTGAGGTGTGGGTTAGGTAGTGGTGGTCCTGACGTGCCCTGGATGGGCAGCCTTGCCCCACTGACTGTCCACTCCACTGCTGTGACGTCTGACATGTCCATGATACAACCACACCTGGAGGCCAGATGACCGGGGGTGTCCCTACAGCTTTGGTCAATTTACGGGAACCTGGTGCATTTTACATCCTGGACCTGAAACATCAACTGAGGGAACAAGACAGTAACATTCCAGAGGCACTGATGTATGCACATGGATTGGCTGTGTCTTCTGGAAACTTCTAGACTGAGGGAACAAGACAGTAACTTTCCAGAGGCACTGATGTATGCACATGGATTGGCTGTGTCTTCTGGAAACTTCTAGACTGAGGGAACAAGACAGTAACATTCCAGAGGCACTGATGTATGCACATGGATTGGCTGTGTCTTCTGGAAACTTCTAGAGTGAGGGAACAAGACAGTAACATTCCAGAGGCACTGATGTATGCACATGGATTGGCTGTGTCTTCTGGAAACTTCTAGGAGCCATAATGCAATTTAGCATAAAACAAGATCTATATGAAATAGGCCTATTGGGGAGAAGAAATTATTTATCTGTACTCTTAGTACAATATTTGAAGGAAATGCTAAGTAATTGCTCTGTCTTTTACATAAGTTATTATTCATTTGAATATTTAGTCATTTAACTAATATCGTAAAATGTAACAGACCTAAAGGAATAAAATGGCTCTAACTGAAAATAAAAATATGAAAGGACTCATCAAGTAGTGAAGGAAAATGTTCTGCTTCTGTTGGAAATCTGTGCTGTTATTCATGTTCCTGGCCATGAAAATGTGTTGAAAATATTTGTTGTCAGTTCATTTATCATCCTCAAAATAAATTATGACCAAAATAACACTATTTGGCATTCCTAATGCTGAAGATGTCTGCATTGACTTTCACATGTTATGTAAAATAAGTTATGGAAATGTTTATTTCATTATGTAAATATGTCACCACACATTTGCACATCGATATGTAATGAAAGCTGATGGAACTCCCTCTTCAGAAAAGCAGTTTATGAAACTGTGTAGGTCCCATTTTAGGTTTGTTAAGCAATATTGAATCCATTCTGAAATTCCCCTAATTGCATATTTCTGGTTGAATTCTATTTTTAAATCCTCCCAAATTTTGTAAAATTTAGAAAGTGTTAAAATTTGAAAAGCATACATTTATTTTCACGATTTTGAAAATCAGTTCACTGATTTCTATGTAGAAAACACATTGAACTTTGTGTTTTTATAACACTTTGAAATCACCAGAAACTTACTATTTTATTTGACTCAAAGATACTTACAGACACGTTGTCTGGAATTAAGATCAGCACCAGTTAACTATAGTAAAATGTGTACATTTCATGCTTTCTATTTTCACTGCCAGACTGGGGATACAGTAAACAATGCGTGTTCTCTGTACTTTCTCTGCCTTCACGGAGGTTCATTTCTAGACCAAGTAATGAGATATTTGCATGGGGAAACTTGGAATAATAAGACACACAGAGAACCTGTCATTGTATACTTGTAGGATTCACAGGAAATTCAGGGAGGAGGAAGAGCCTTCAGGAGGAATATCCAGGGTAGTGTAGGAGGGCTGCAGCCTTAAAGGAGCTTGATCTTAAAGGACAGGCAGGATCTGGGCAATACCACAGCACAAAGGACCATGAAACTGGGTGCAGAGGGCCTCAGCAGGTGCCAGGGTTTTTAGAAGACTGGGACCAGGCTGAACACTCGCCATGGTGTCTTGACAACCACGTAGTCAGCAACAACAACAATCCTGTGTGCAGTGAGGGAGGCTTAGACTGAACACTGGAAGCTTAGAAAGCAAAGGATTCAGTGTACCTGATGGTAGCTGTGGGGAGCTTTGCAAGACGTTGGTGGCTAGTTTCACAGGAGCAGTGGAAAGAGGAGAGGTGAGGTGGAAGAGGCAGAGTTGTGGGTCTTTGATGAATTGGGAAATACAGTAGCAGTACCTTTTTGGGAAGAGATGGAACTCACAGGCTTTGTTCACAAAAATGTTGGTTACATATTCTGTTTTGCTTTGTATCTGTATTTTGCTACTGAACGCTTTGTGATCAGTGAGGTGCAAAAGTGTGCATGTCAGGGGCACAAGTGTGCCACAAGCAGGCCTGGTATCCCAGGAAGTGGGTGAGTGTGCACGCCGGTGCGGCAGCCAGCTGGCGTAGGTTATCAGTCCTCAGGAATAAGCCCAGAGAGGACAGGCTGGCACCCGCCAGCCACATTTAGGCTGATGGATGGCAGTCGCTCAGCAGAAATTCTTTCAAACAATGAGATACTGGAAAGGAGGAACGGCGCTCTTGCATCCTAATGCAGCAGTGGTAGCCGAGTCTGTCATTTATCAGGAATTGACGACATGGCTCCATTGCTCAAGGTGGTGAATTCTTGCATATGGTGGGACAATTTGTTTGTATTTATTACTTGTAGAATAATAAAAGTATCAGCCTCTGAGTTATAACAGCAGCAATAAATTTAGGTATTGTTGATAATCCCTTATATTTATACAGATTTTACTTCTATGAGGAACCTCATATGTTTTCACAAATCCTTTACTTTTTCTTGTAAAAATCTCTGCAGCATAGGGGAGCAAAGCAGTAAGCATTGCACTTGACAGCTAAGACTGGAAGGAGGGATGAGTTCGGGATAGAATTTGGGAAGAACTCAGTTGTCTCCCATTTTTTCTTATCCTCTGTACTTCTCCAAACTAGTGCCAGGGCCACAGGCTGACCACAGCCTCTCCCAGTGGGCTTCACCTCACTCCTCAATTTCACTGCTTCCATTTGGGGTCCTAACATTGCCCCATGTGGACCTTGCCTTTCTCCTAGACTGACTCACTTCCTTCCTTCCCTTTCTCCCTCCCTTCCTCCTTTCTGTTCCTTCTCTTCCTTTCCTTCCCTCCTTCCTTCCCTCTTTCCCTCCCTCCTTCCTTCCTTCCCTCCCTCCCTTCCTCCCTTCTGTTCCTTCTCTTCCTTTCCTTCCCTCCTTCCCTACTTCCCTCCTTCCTTCCCTCTTTCCCTCCCTCCTTCCTTCTTTCCCTCCCTCTTTCCCTCCCTCCTTCCTTCCCTCAGCTCTCTCCACTTTCTACTCTCACCCCTCTGTCCTCTCTTTCTCCCTCCCTACATCCACTGATACAGGCTCCTTTCCAGCACTAAATAAACAATTTACAGGTTTTCCTGCTTGTCCTTCTTTCTTCTCACTCATGTCCATGTTCCACTTTGCTTCTGATTCTCTCTGAAGTAGAATATACCTGTGTCACTTTCCTGTGCAGTCCTCTCTGTTATTTTTCCCTATTGCATGCCGAGTTGGCCTCCCCTGCTTGGCACTTCTAGCCGCGCCCTTTCCAGTCTTTCCTGTGATCTTTCCTGTCTTCTCTTCAATCCCTGTCTCCATCACAGTCGCCACATGTTTAAAAGGAAGCATCGGCAGATACAAATGCTCCTGGAAGTTGTTCTTCCCAGCTGCCATGCCATGTGAAGCCTTTTGCACCTGGACTGTTCTCCCTCTGAGTGGATGGCATCCAGGAGGCCCCTAGACCTGTTCAAACCCTCTCTCCTGAAAGGTCACCCAACCCATCCAGCTACCAAGTTACTGGTTTCCTTTGTGGCTCTCAAAGGCAAACCATAGCAATCATCATGTTGTTTTATAAGTAATTATTTTCTGTCTGTCATTCATTAGACAGGGGAAGATAAGAGCCCTGTTTTATTTTATCCCCAAAAACTCCTGACAGATTTGAAAACAAATGCTTCTTTTAACAGCTCATCGTTTTCCTTAATTTAATTTTTAGTGGGAAGTAGTAATCGTATGTATCACAGGTTCACTGTGATGTTACAATACATGTAATGTACAGTTAGCACCTCATCATAAGTTCTTACCACCTTGTATGAGTTAGAACAGCATTCGCCAACTGGATGTATTTGAAGATGAATTTAGAGTGAAATTATTTCAGTTCATCCATGTTCATGCCTCATCGTCTTGCTCCAAGTTCTCCCACTCTGAGTTTTAAATACCCTCAACACAACATACGTGCATAGTGGTAAAAATCAGCGTTATTTCTCTGACACTTCTCAGAATTGATATTAACTATTTGAACTGCTGGAAGCTCTGCATAAGATCAGAGTATGGCCAGCATTAAATTCACTTTGAATTAGTGTAATATATTTAGAATTATGAAGTGTTTCAAGATTGGCTTATGAAATTCTTAGGTATATTTAACTTGCTTTATGATTTCTTAATAATTAGCTTGATAAAAAATAAGGTAGTTTCAAAAACATAGATAATGAGTTTGGTTATCTGATCTTCATTCTGAACATTTACAGGCTTTTTGATGTTTTATCTTAAGCTCAGAAGATTACATTTCTGTTTAAACATTGTCAACGTCCTGTTTACTGTTGCTATTTTTAGAAACTGTGGAAATCTTACTATGGGGCTGGTCATGTAATTACAAAGTAGTAGCACCAAAAACATAATATATGGGAAAAATTAAATAAATTAATTGAAAATAGTAGCTCACAAAATAATTTGAAACCAGTAGCATCTATAACTTAAAAAACCATTGATGTATAGTTTAAAAGATAGTTTAAAAGTCAAACACACCTAGAATTTTATTCTTGAAAAAAGAAATACTCATTGTAAAACATGGATCAATCAAATATTTCAGGAAATTCATTATTAATGAACTTTCCTTCTCAAGCATACTACAAAAAATAAATTTAAGGAGTAACCTTTGAAACTCTCTTTCTATTCAGATGACTACAAATAGTTAATAAAAAGCAATATCAAGTTTTTAATGTAGTTCTTCTTTACACTGAAGAAAACACTGTTCTTTTTTTTTTTTTTTTTTTTTACATGACAGTCTTTCTTAGATTGGTAAAGAGATTTTTCCCTAAAAAGTACATTATCCAAATTGAAATGTGTTAGATAAAGTCAAGAGATACTACGTTTCTGTGAATACTTCAAGCTTCTTGCAGTTGCTCATGAGAGAATGTATCAGAGGTTCAAAAATGACCAGTGTTCCTTTCCTTCAGTTATGTTTTCAGAGGTCACCTGAGCATGAAACTACTTTCTCAGGAGTTGCTCAGAGAGAAGCTAAGGAAACTCATGTTGCTATGAGCTCATTGTTCAGTCTGATGTATGAAGTGCATTAGGTCTAGAGCTGATTCTCTTGATACACAGATACTTCATCTGGAAGATAAGCACTAAGTCCAAACACTTGAAAGTTAAAAGCAAGTCTCTTAAAACTCTAATAATGTGTTAGACTTAGAAGATGCATTGGATTTAATTCTTAAAAATATTGACTGGGTAATTACTGCAAAATATGTGGAGAAGTAATTTTCATCAGCCGGATGTTTGAAGCTTATTTTAACTAGAACATTTTGTTCACAGCATTTTTTCTGTGTTTATGACTTAAGACGAAATCACAAGAAAACAGAAAGAAATAGAATGACTAAATAGACTCAAACTTTGATTGTATCAATAGTGTTTGTTTTGACACGAAGAACTTGATTTAGACTTTTTTAAAGTTTCTAGAGCATAAAGAAAATACAGAACCAGTAGTTGTACCCTGACTTATTGCAGGATAGTGGCTTCAAGAGAGAAAAGGATACCTTTTCTATATATTTTCTTATTACCCTTCAGCAGGCTTAAAATTGATCAGTCAAAAGTCCCTTAAATTCACATTAAAATGGAAATATCTCTTTTTAGAGGAATATTTTTGTAGAATTAAACATAACCTCTTTTAAATAACTTGAGATTTCTTAAAACATGGAAACATTCTCTTTTGAAACAGTGCAGAATCAACATCATAGAATTTTATGTTGTCCTTTCAGAATTCTTCTATTAGGTCAACTAATTTTACCAATATTTAAAAACAGTGTTGACTTTTTAGGAGACAGTGATTATATACTAGTCTTTAAACACACCGCCAATGAAACTCAGTTGAAATGTGTCTCATACAATTTGTAGAGAGAGAAACAGCAGGCTAGGCTGTATCCTAATGAATGTGGGTAAGGTAAGGGTCCAGGGATCAAAGGGTCTGAAGCGCCAGATGGGAGGCCAGCTGCCTTTGAGATCCCCAGATGTGCTGGCATTCTGTGGTGCAAAGGTCACAGTTTAAGGGTGGAGGCAGCACTCTTCATGGTGCAAGTAACAGGAAATAGAAGCTTCAGGTTTCTAGGGATAAGGTATTGAGGGGTGTGATTTCAATGCTACTTCCCAGTATAAAAGCCTATGACTGTCCCTGCAACTGTGTGTAAACTATCAAATCCTGCCATGATCTTTAAGAGAACAAAGCTCTCTTCAGTCTACTGAAAATTGGAAAACTGAATTCTAGAATGGCCAAATACTTTCAGTTTTCTGACAGGGAAGAGGAATGTATTTCATAAAAAGACATTGGGTAAGCCTAGAGGCTTCAGGCGTTTAGCAATCAGGTGTGGAACTTTTTGCAAAATAATAAACGTCATAATGTTGTCAAGGTCTTAAGAGATCTTCTGCAAAAACAAGAGAGGGCATCAGAGGAAAAAGGAGACAGCTGGTCATACAAAGAGAAACCATCCTGCCATGAATAACTTGGCCTAATTCATCTGCATGACAAGATGTAGCCTAAGCAGTGCAAAACAATAAAAACAAGGTTTGATATTGAATGATAGAAAAAGCACTAAAACGGGTATTTCCATAACAAAATCTAATGCAAACGAAGTGTAGTAGACATTTAATGAATACATCTTTTTTTCTTTGCTTGTTTTGTAATGTTTCTACCTTTCTCCAAAAAAAAAAAAAAAAAAAAAAAAAAAGTTTTAATGCAGGTTTTGGGGCAGAGGAAAACATTTCTTCAAACTCATTTTAAAATAAGAATATTTTTGGATTTTAGAACTTTGTTAAGGTTTTTGATTGAAGTCTTTAAAAGCCGTTAATTCTGATCATAGAGATATATTCTGGATTACCTTTAAAAAATTAGTATCTATCCACTACCTGTAGAGCTTCTGGCCATAAACTATCGAAACAGTTTGTACGTCCCATAGGAAAATCAATGTCATCAACATAACCATATGTCTCCAGTAAAGAAATCTTTTTATGACAAACTCTTTTGTACAATCAGGACATAATTTATTGTCAAAATGACCACAGAAAGCCCACAACTTATGATGGTTCAACTTAAAACTTTTCAACTTTATAATGATGTAAAAGCAATATGCATTCAGTAGAAACTATACTTTGAGTCCCCACGCAACCATCTGCTCTTCATTTCCCGCACAGTATTCAATACCAGCACAAATCACCATAAATCATCTAGCACAAAGCCTGTTTTATAAGAAAGCGTTGACTGCTCACAGCCTACAGGCTCATGCTTATAATTCCAGCACTTTGGGAGACTGAGGCAGGTAGATCACTTGAGGTCAGCAGTTTGAGTCCAGCCTGGCCAACAGGGTGAAACCTCATCTCTACTGAAAATACAAAAATTCGCCAGGTTTGGTGGCATGCACCTGTAATCCCAGCTACTAGGAAGGCTGAGGCAGGAGAATCACTGGAACCCAGGAGGCAAAGGTTCATGCCACTGCATTCTAGCCTGGGCCACAGAGTGAGACTGCATCTTAAAAAAAAAAAGAAAAGAAAATGTTGACTATCTCATGTCAACATTCATTGTTTGTTATTAGTAGTGGGGGGACTATCACTTTCTTGTAAAATAGGCTGGCTTTGTGATAGATGATTTTGCCCAACTCAAGGCCAAGAGGTAAGGCCACAACTCTAGGCCAACTCTACATGATTCTGCCCAACTCTAGTCACATTGATCGTAGGCTAGGTGAACTTAAGACATTTGCAAAGTTAGGTATATTACACAGTTTTCTGCTTAGGATGGTTTCCACCCTTGATGGGTTTCTTGATGTTAACCCCATTTATTAAGCTGCGCAGCCTCTCTGGTCACCTTGACCACTTCTTCGTGCAGGTTTCCATCATCCTCAGCAGATGTGTGTGTGTTTCAGAGCTTAATTAGAAGCATTGCATGGAATATTCCAACTCTTCCCGCACTCTGAGTCTGACACCAGACTTCACCGCCAGTAGGCAAGTCTCAGTAATGCCAGGCACACATATAGTTTTTAAACCTTAATAAATCAGTGAGTTATTTCAATGTTATTAATAGCCAGCTTCAATAATCTCATCCTGGACCTCAGTGAGTTTCCCTTTCAGAATATGTATTCATCCAACAACGTTTTTATAAACTTTAGAAGAAAATCTAGATTTCTCGTGCACCGTGAAGAATGAGAAGCTCAGGTGACAGTGAGTGTAGCTTGCTAAGGTCGACACCTCCTGGGTGCTGGGTGCGGAATCCCGCTGTCCCCTGGGCCCACTGCCTTTCACAGCTTCCTTCTTCATGGACAGGACCTGTGTTTCCTGTTAGCGTGGGTAACCCTCACCCCTCAAAGAGACCTTTAAATTTTCCCAGGATCCTGTTCCCGTGGTACTGATAATAGGGATAGGTGCTGAATTCTTTTGTTTTGTATTTTTTACACCTGATTTTCTGTGCCTAATGGATATTTCCAATTCTGTGTTCCAGTGGCATTTGGTACGCAGCATGCCTAATGTAAATTCCAGGTGGTGCAACATTTTGGAGGATGTTTGTTGTTAGTAGTGAGGTGTACTCTCCAGGTGTGTCAGGGAGAATCATCACCGCCAGCAAGTCATTCTGCCTCTCGTTTGCTGGTGGTCATCCCCCGTCTCGGACAGGGCTGCTTTCTAAAGAACTGTTCAGATGTTGTCACTTCCAAACCCCCAAACCCAGTAACACACACTACAACAATAACAACAATAAAGACTCTTGTTTCTTTTTTGTTTTTGCTCTCTGTAAAAACAAGTGAGCCCTGAATAATCTGTAATAATCATGGATTTTGTCATATATGATGGGACAGTTGAATGTCTTCTTTCCTGCCCTGTTTTCTTGGCATTGTGCAGTCAGATGAAGATTATCAAATATTTGAATGATTCTGAAACTGGAGATGATTGAAACCTTCTCCCTAATTCCTGCCTCCCCTTTGAGGACATTGGGGACATTCCTTTGGTTTGCACCAAAATCGATATACTCCTCAGCTCCTGAATTCCAGAAATCTTGAATTAAAATTGTTGATGTCTCTTAAATAGATCAGAGTTATTGTAAAAATAATAACGTTATAGTTGGTAAAGAGTGACTCTTTATAGAAGGAAACCTTATGGAAGGTTTTCTTAGCCACTGAGTGTAAAGGATCAGGCACCTACTCTTTCTCCTACACCAAGTTGCAAATCTCAGTCTTGATTATTCAGACATCAGCAGGGTGAAATTATATTGTGAATTTAAGAATATGTTTTCCTCAATGGAAGGCATCTCAGACTCCAACTTGACAGGAGGACTTAGCAAAAGTCACACATTCATTTTAAAATTTAATTTCTTTTTGAGAAAAGGAAGCATTCAAAGTTAAGTGGAAATAGAAGTAAACAGACCATGTGGCCCTCAAGTTTCCAGCTCTCCTTCTTACAATTGTCAAAATTTGCATCATGATATGAAGAGAAATATGTTCCTGTAAGACTGTCTACACAGATGGCCTTAAAATATTGCCTATCATAAAAGCGATATACAGCTCTCAGTACTGCAGAAGCTAAATCTTCATTTCCGTCATCTATTTCTGTGAGTTTAAGAGCTTATTTTGATGAGGTCATTATAATGATTCATTTCTGGAGTTTCTGTTGTATGTAGATTTCCTCAAGAGCCTCGTAACCATGCACCATCAGGACTGTGGTCGGCAGTAATTCAGGAGCCCCCAGTTTCTGTGGGCAGGAACAACTTTTTCTTTTTCCATAAAGTTGAAACCTTGGAGTTTGGAGGAAGCTGTCGGGAAAGTGGGCGCCTCTTGAGGATGGGATAGAATAAGTGCCAGCTGTCAGGTTCTGCAGAGCACCCTGGCGGTGCCCGTGGGTGGCTGCTCTTCCTTGGAGGTCTGGGTTGTGACAGAGAGGGGCATAGAGGCAGCAGAGCAACCCATTCATAAGAGGGTACTGGGGCTCAGCAGAGAATCCAGTGTGCAGACTGCAGGCTTGGACAGGCAGGTGAAGTTGTGGAGCTCTTTGGAAAAGAAGAGCTTGTGAATAGGGAAGAACAAATAAGGTGATCGAACCTTAAGAAATCACAAATGCGTAACAAATAGCCCCAGTACAGACCCATCTTTCCTTTCCTCTTTGTAAATTCACAATCTCCCTTTTTCTCCCTAACCTTTAAGGAGCTTTAGCAACCTTGTTTGTTTTGTCTCTGTTTTAAGGCAAATGTACACCCTGTCTTGAGTTCTGTTCCTTCCTTCCCTTCCTTTCTTGCAGGTTTTGATCTGGTGAAATGTGAGGATCCAGGTATCCCTAACTATGGCTATAGGATCCGTGATGAAGGCCACTTCACCGACACTGTAGTTCTGTACAGTTGCAACCCAGGGTATGCCATGCATGGCAGCAACACGCTGACCTGTTTGAGTGGAGACAGGAGAGTGTGGGACAAACCGCTGCCTTCGTGCGTAGGTGAGTGTGGAAGCCGGGCGGGCTGTTGTGCAGAAGCCGAGCCTTGGGGTGCTCGCACTGTGTTGTTTTGACTTCCTTTATTAGAAAAGAGGAGGAATTTAATCACACTTTCCAGTGTGAGTTTTATGTATTCTGAGATTTGCATGTGTCTGTGGGTGTGTGTTTTCAGGTATGAAAGACAGATTTCTAGTTTTCTTTTATGGAGACTCTAGGTACAGTGTTATTATTAAAATTATCACATGAGTATCTTATTGCTTTATGCTCTCAACTTTAATTGCATGGAGGATAAAGACTTTCTACAGAGTTAATGATGTGGAAGGAGTAAAGAAATGATCAGGAGCCATAGATGATGTGATTCTTTTTCTCTATGTGTGTAATGCAGACATAATGGCTCTGGTTTTGAAAAATAGCTAAAGAGAAACGTATGGTGCCTGAAGGTTTAACGTTCCCATCTCTCTGTGAATTCTGCAGCCGAATGTGGTGGTCAAATCCACGCAGCCACATCAGGACGAATATTGTCCCCCGGCTATCCAGCTCCTTATGACAACAACCTCCACTGCACCTGGATCATAGAGGCAGACCCGGGAAAGACCATTAGGTACTTGTTTTATTTCGGTTTCAGTGATTTGAGGAAAGAGATGTGCCTTCTATTCTTATAGCAGAGATAGCAGCACGCCAGATGTCCATGGTTAAAGTTTCTGAAGTAAGAAGAGAAGGTAAAGCTGTAGCTGAATGTCTTATTGGCTCACTTGGTGACTTTGCTATTCCCCGAAACCGTTCATTAAGTCCTATGTAATAAAGACAAAATGAGAGGGTATCAGTTAGCTTCTGCTGCCTAACAAACTACCCAAGTTTAGTAGCTGAGAGAACATCATGACTGTGTGTGTTACCTGGGTTGTTCTGATCTGAGTGAGTCTGACTGGGGATGAGTGGTCCAGGATGACCTTCCTTAGGTGTGAGGGCCTCAGATGGGATGGTTAGGAAGGTAGGAGCCCCTCCCCACCGGATTTCTGTTCCTGTGGTGGGCTGGTCAGGGTGGGAAGGTTGTAGCAGCAATGGATGACAGACTTCAAACTTCTGCTTGCATCATACTTGCTAAGGTGCCCTTTGTCAAAGCAAGTCTCAGGGCCAGCCCAGACCCAAGTTATGAAGAAATACACTGTGCCGCTCCTTTAATAGAAAAGAAGCAAAGTCATATTTTAAAAGGGCTTGTGCACACGGATGGGAACAATGTGTGTCATTTTGCAATATACCAAAGTAACTTTGAGGTAGACCAAGGAAGTGCTCTGATCTAAAGTAAAAAATCACTGCAGATTTCAGAAAATGATGCAAACATTTAAGCAGTTCACTTCCAATAGTGAGTTCCACATTATTATGGTGAGTTATCTAAACCAGCAAAAAGTAGTATTTTTACAGTAAGTTATCTTTAATATTTTTAAAGTAGTCAGAACTCTGTCTCAAAAGCCATACCACATGAGGCAAAAGGTAATTTTAAAATAAGTTCTTTATTTTTAGTTCTTGTTGAAAATGAAGAGGACACAAAGTCCTTAACAATATTTCTTAAAATTTCTTTTTCCTTCAATTAAGCTTTCTGTTTATTGTTGTTGTTATTAATTCTCTGTACAAAATTTGCTTTTGGGAAACTCTGGCCTCCAGTAGCCTTAGCCTGCATGTCTCAGGTGCCCAACAAAGACTAAATGAATCTGCCCAGCTGCTTCAGCTCCTCCTTCACATTTGTGAAGCTGAAAAACAGCAGCAGAAGGAGGTCAAAGTCAGGCTGGGCACAGTGGCTCATACCGCCTGTAATCCTAGCACTTTGGGAGGCCAAAGTAGGTGAACACTTGAGGTCAGAAGTTTGAGACCAGCCTGGCCAACATGGTGAAACCCCGTCTCTACTACAAATATAAAACTTAGCTGGGCGTGGTGGCACGTGTCTGTAATCCCAGCTATTCAGGAGGGTGAGGCAGGAGAATTGTTTGAAGTTGTGGGGTGGAGGTTACAGTGAGGTGAGATCAGGCCACTTCACACTAGCCTGGGCGAAAGAGTAAAACTCTGTCTCAGAAACAAAAATAAATCAAAGAAGTGTCTTTCTGGGGAAGTGGAAGAATGAAAAATATTCATAAACAAATGATTTATGTCCTTTTTCACAGTAGCCACTCTATCAAGCTTAGTAATGTATATTCCGTAGATATCATAGACATTTCACTACAACTCTGTAACTTAACAAAAGTAAGGTGGGATGAAGTGGAGTGAGGGAAATGCATATCCTGTGAGATGACACTATTTTTGTACATCTGACATCTAATGTCTCTGAAATTCTTGTGTTTCACTGTTTATTTGGTTGCATTAACTACTTGGGAGTGAATTGAACTTTTGTGGTACAAACTATAAGCACTTGTAGACCCTGTGTAAGAAATAGTCTTACTACCTCAAAGGAGCAAGAAGAAAAATTAAAGAATATCTAGAATGCAGGTATCTTAGGGTGGTGTTTCTGCTGCTGTGATAGAATATTACAGACTGGGTTATTTATAAAGAACAGTTTATTTGCCTAACAGTTCTGGAGGCTGGGAAGTCCAAGGGCATGACACTGGCATATGGTGAGTCCACAAGGTGAGAGCATCACACAGCGAGGAAGTGCAGTAGAGACAGAGAGAGGAAATGGGGCCAAGCTTGCACTTTTGTCAGGAGCTCACTCCCAGTATAGCTAACCCACTCCCATCAAAACAGCATTCATCCCTGCAGGAGGGCCCAGCCCTTACTACCTCATCACCTCTCAAAGGCTCCCACTTTAAATATGGCTACAACAGCAATTAAATTTCAACATGAGTTTTGGTGGAGATGCTCAAGCCACAGGACACACTATTTTATAATAACTCATTTTAAAATTAGTCTGTTCTTAAGATAAATGATTAATTTGATGATTATTGATCTGTTGGGACAACCATAAGGTATATCAGTGTAACAGGATTTAATATTTCACATTCCTCATGAAAGTCAATAAAGGCCTTTTGGAATTAGGAAATAAATAGGCCAGGCATAGTGGCTCACACCTGTCACCCCAGCACTTTGGGATGATGAAGCAGGAGGATGACTTGAGCCCATTTGGGCAAGGCTGCATGCAGTGAGCTATGATCACACCACTGCACTCTTAAGTGAATAAATAAATTAAATATTAGTTCTTAACTCTGAATTAATAAATACTGGATTTGAGCAATGTAAAAACCACTCCACTGGCTTTGATTTTGAAAAGTTGTGGAAATCATCTACGATAATGGGATGACTTTATATTAAAAAAATTTATTTTCTTTTAGAAGGATTACAAATTTTTGTTTTCCTTACAATTTCCTTTATGGTTTAATTTTCTGGAATTAGAGTGAGTGCTGCCTTTCTCTAAATGCAAATCAAGTGATAGATTCACTCTTTGTAGGTGGATCTCATACTTTATCTTTTAATGAGAAAAGAGAATATAAGTTAATAAAAAATGAGTTAATAAAAATGTGCAGTTTTTATAGCATAAACTGACTTTAATATTTAATAATTAAAATTCTAGAAAAGTTCATTGCATACATCAATGAGTTTTTCTGGAGAAATTTTCTTCTTATACATATCTTTTAATATGAGGGTATTCACTATCAAATTTATAAATATGTCTATTAAATTTAAAGGGTAAACTTCTTCTGTTAAGGAAGTTAAGAGGGTAGTATTAGTGTTTATTATTAATTTCCTCAAATGACATTCAACTTAATCCCAAAATGTTTTCAGTGATTATACCACCCGTCATTAAAAATATAAATGCAATTTTTAGTAAGGCAGTCTGGAAAAATCATAATCAGTACATAAATTGTACTAAGACTTAGAAAATGATGTCTGGTCTTAGCCTTGATATTAGCTGACATGTTTAAGTTTTATTTATTTCAGTAGTAACATAGTCAATATTACCTATAAAGTTAAGTTGAAAATGGGGAATACATCAGTCATATAAACATGAACCCAGGGATTAATTCAGCTATTTAAAATACCTTAATATAAATATAATCATTACTATGCATTTATACTGTGATTTCTTAGTGTAAATACTTTGACTCTCTAGGGATGAATAAGCAGAAGGACCTTTGATATATGAAAAGGCTTGTTTCAATACTTTAGGCCAATTATCACAGGGCTGTATGGATTTCATTGAGGCCCAGAGCAATTTCTGCTTATATAGTGCAATTCTTCTTTGTTTGAGGTAATAGAACACCCCAAAATAGTTATTGTTATGGGGAACTTGGGTCTGGAAGAATTTGTAATTTTAACATATATGCTATAAAGCAATTATCTGAGCCAAATTTAATTAAAAGTCTAATCACAAGACACTGTAGTAAGTTTAGCCCCATTGAAAGTTATGTGGTAATATTTCTCTAAGAGATCCAGCATATTTCATTGCCAGGCAGAGCCGTGATTTATATAATAGAAGTAACAGCATTATAAACTTCAGCTAGCAGCATTAAAGGCTATGTTTTACATAACCATATGTGTACATTATTCCTAAGATTTAATTGCTTTTCTGCCAGTGTAATTGTCCAGAAAGCTCACTTTGAATGTATTTCTGTTCCTAATTGTTAGCAGGAAATTGCATTTGGTGGTATAGTTGAAGGGAATTATTTTTAATAAGCTCACATAGTATGAAAAACATTGGAGGCATATCAAAAATGTATCAAGGTTGTCAAAAGCATTCCTATGCAGACATTTAGAAAAAGTAACACGTGGTTTGATGACCCCGGTGTTCTGCCTGCTGTCCTGCCCTGAATTGTCTTCCTGGCATCATCAGGTTGTAGAGAGATTAAAATCTGCACTGGAGATCTAGGACTATTAATCCATTTCTGATTAACCTTCCAGATTCAATAGGAAATATACTCATGAGGAAAACTAGACATTTATCTCCAGTCTCCATATCCAGCCTCTGTACATAAACCACAAGGGGGTGCATTTTCCATATGTAACAGACAGGTATAGGGCCAGTCAGGAATCAAAGCATATCCAGTTTCTCCATTCCTATCAAGATCACTATAGACCCTTCCCTTATTTTTTATAGACAATGCAAAGAAACAACAAGTTAAGTGAATTTCAGCCAGGAAATAAAAAAAGAGCTGTAGAGGTCTACAGTTTTTCCCTATGCCTCTGCTCCAGACCCCCTGAATCTGGGGCTCTGGGAGCAGCTGCTGGGCATGGGTCACTTAGGAGATCCTGAGTCAGAGGGAAGAAATCTGCAACCCACTCATTTTGCAAGGTTCTGACACAGTTTCGGTTGCCACAGTTTGGTTAAATAACACCAGCTCCCAACCACACCACTCACATTTCAGTTGCCATGATACATAAACTGTGAGGAAGTACATGAAGGACACTCTGAGCTCTCCAGTACCCAAATCACCGTGTGGACGGCAAGGCACATCCTCCTCATTGGTGTCCTCTTTCAGTGTCTGCTGGTGTCTGCTATTCAGTGCATGCACAGACAGCAAAGAGAGTAGTTGTGTTGTCTTCTTTGCTCCCAGTGATCAGTGCACTTCATGTCTTACAAAATTGGATTCTCCAAAAAAGGAATTGCCCAGAAAAATGGACATGCAGTAATGAAGTGAAAAGTGATTATCATGGGAGGGTAAACTCCAATCACACATAAATGGAATTACAGGAGAAGTAGCTGAGACGGGAACACTGCCATTGCTGTGGAGAAAGACCTTAGACAGGCAGCCAGGGAAACTCAACTAAGGAGCATGCAGGCACGTAAGGGAGGAAATTGCCTGTGATGAGAACAATGGAGACGTCCAAGAAAAAAGTGACTCCAGGAAGAAATATTAAAGAAACTTCTAGAGATATTTCCGGATCAGAAAAGCACAAAAGATAAAATTGTGGAGGCTGATCCAAACTTCCTGACTTCTCTCCGCAGCTCCTCACATTTCATCATCATCATTGCCGATTCCCTATTTGTGTTAATGTCTCCCTCTAAGGGATGGGAGGTTTCATCTTTAGTGTTGCCTTCTGTTGCTTAGTTTTCCTTTCTCAATATCCAATAATTTTCCACCTAAAACCACACAGGACTGTATATCTCATGGAATTCTTTTGATAAATTACATGAGATTTCTTCAGATTGGGCACTGAAAAAAAAATGCATGGAATCCGATACCAGAGTCTGTCATTTCTCTGTCTGTTTATGTTTCCTTTCTTCTTCTTACCCACCATTACCAATTCCCATGACTTTACTGTTACCCTAATCTTCTCTCAACTGGACTTCCCTCTCCATTCTCTCAAACATCCCCACCGTACATTGACAAGCACCAGCTCCTTACCCAGAACCAAAATACCCTCTAGAATTTGGCTGACTATACCTTTACACATGTATCTTTGGCTGCTCGTGGATACTTTATACTTCAGCACAAAGAAACCTTGACTGATCTCTGACCACAGCCTGTGCTACTGTGGCGCTCTCTTTTTACACACACTCTTGAGTTTCTCCTCATTGACTCATCTCCAGTTTCTTCCCCTCTCTTAGGACCCAGTTAAAACGTCAACATAAAAATTTGTTTTTATTATCCCATCCAGAATTATCCTATGTCCTTCCCTATGCTCATCATTTCTCTCCATCAGTTACCTATCTTCTGTACTTATCATCTCTGTTAATATCATATCCACATGTCAAGACATGCATGGCAAGCTTCACTAGCTCCCACACTCCTGTGATCTCCATGTCTCATTCAGACCACATCTGAAGCCTCCCAAACTCTCCTTTCTGCCCACTACCCAGCTCCTTCGCTGTGCAGCCCCTCCTAACTCACCAGACCTCTTCACTGACCACCCTGCAATGGCTGCCTTGCTCTCACTGAGCACACTCCAAGCAATGTGGTTTGTTTTCTTTATTTAAAAAGTTTATGTTTATGTCTATTAAATTAATGTCTATATAGAGACTTTGAAAAGAATTTAAAAACACCCATGAAGAAATTATGTATTATTCCCTTATAGACATCAATGTTAACATGTTGGCAAGCGTCTTATGTGCCTCAATATATATTCTGTGGTGTGGGCGTGCATCGTTAAATACTGTCTCTCTCGCTTGTTGTTTCTTTCATTTTTTTTCTTTGAGACAGAGTCTCGCTCTGTTGCCCAGACTGGAGTGTGGTGGCGTGATCTCAGCTCACTACAACCTCAGCCTCCTGGGTTCAAGCAATTCTCCTGCCTCAGTCTCCCGAGTAGCTGGGATTACAGGTGTGCACCACCACACCCAGCTAATTTTTTGTTTTTTTAGTAGAGACGGGGTTTCACCATGTTGGCCAGCCTGGTCTCAAACTTCTGACCTCAAATGATCTGCCTGCCTCGGCCTCCCGAAGTGCTGGGATTATAGGCATGAACCACCATGCCTGGCCATTTCTAATTTTTCATCTTGTACATAATGATGTGACAAGCAGTCTTGTAAGTAAACCTTTGCCCATATTTATATAATTCCTTAGAATAAATGCCTAGTAAATTGTTTGCTGGGTCAAAGGCTGTGAACATCTTCATGTGTCTTAATACAAGTCTTTCTATAAAGCAGAGCTAATTATTTCACTCACCTATGCTTGGCATAAAAACAAAAACTTTTGTTCACTCATTGTATGCAGGCTAAACTCTTTGGTGTGGTTTATGGTTATTTGTTTTCCTTTATTTTGAAATAATAAAGCTCTATAGAAAAAAAAAAACACCCTAAATGTAGTTTTCTTTTTTTTTTTTTAGACAGAGTTTCGCTCTTTTTACCCAGGCTGGAGTGCAATGGCGCGATCTCGGCTCACCGCAACCTCCACCTCCTGGGTTCAGGCAATTCTCCTGCCTCAGCCTCCTGAGTAGCTGGGATTACAGGCACACGCCACCATGCCCAGCTAATTTTTTGTATTTTTAGTAGAGACGGGGTTTCACCATGTTGACCAGGATGGTCTTGATCTCTTGACCTCGTGATCCACCCGCCTCGGCCTCCCAAAGTGCTGGGATTACAGGCGTGAGCCACCGCGCCCGGCCCTAAATGTAGTTTTCTGTAATCATAGACACCAAAGAAAACTACGCTTGAAAAGGTGATATACCTTTGTATAATTTTTTCTATGCAAATAGAAACATATAAAATTTAATTTGTTCATTTATCTTTTTGTTTAATTATTTTGTATGCCATGTTATTCTGAACATTTATTTTCAGTTAATAAACATGGTCAAATGTTTACATCCTAATTTGTAATTCCGCCCCATCCTAGTTAGTTATGGGATAGTATTCCACTGTGTGAATGTGCCATAACTTATTTAAACTATACCCTTTTGGAATATTCAGGTTGTTTTTAATTCTTTTGCTGTTATAAGTAATGCTACCAACCTCCCTGCATGTCGCTGCTAGGGCACTTTTCATGATAAATTTCTAAAGCTGTACTTGCTATGTTTGCACATTTGAATTTTTATAGCCATTACCAAATTGCCTCTAAAAGGAGTAGATATACCACCAGCAGTACACGGAAATGGGGCATCTCCCCATTCTCTCTGAAACCAGACAAAGGCTTTTTCATTGTTAACAATCTGACCAGGAAAAAAAAGGGTTTTCAAAACATTTTGTTGGTTATATTTTTTATAGCTTTCCTATGTTGACTTTTTTGACATGTGAATGTATGTGGTTAGTGACTTCTCTTTGCACTTCTCCTTCTACTGCAATTCCTATTCTCTCCTTTCCCTGAGTTTTTTTTTCTGCTTTCTCTTGGCTGGACAAGAGCCTTCCCTGACTCCATGAGGCAGAATTAGACCCGTGTCCTTCTGTGCTGGGGGTGTGCTTTTCTTGTATCTGTCAGACCTTGGGACACTGCGCATTGGAGGGTGTGTGCTTCTCCTCACATGCCTGTATCTCCTATCATGGAGTTACCTAGCGATGATACCACATTTCACTCCGTGTCTTAACTTTCTTTACCTAATGGAATTGTGTATGGCATTTTGACTTTCAGCAGTGTTTCATTTGAATAAAAAATGACTGATATTTATCTACATTTAAACTTTGTTGTATCATAATTTTTGTTGGAGATATGAGGCATTCTCTAAGAGGCAAAACTCCATGGTACCAGCATGCATGTTTGTTCATCTGTGCAAGCTTCTCATTGGCATGTAACATAAAAACTGCACAAATTATAAGTGCAGCTTGTTCGCAGAAGAAAAAAATTATCCGGACTCAGGAGAGGCCTTCGAGTTCTATTCAAATTATCTCTTCTCCAGGATAATCACATTCAGACTTGAGAAGAGTTTTGCTCAATTTGAATTTTATATAAAAGAGAGTTGTTGAGTGCAGTGGCTCATGCCTGTAATTCTAGCACTTTGGGAGGCCAAAGCGGGCCAATTACCCGAGGTCAGGAGTTCGAGACCAGCCTGGCCAACATGGTGAAACCCTATTTCTACTAAAAATACAAACATTAGCCGGGTATGATGGCACATGCCTATAATCCCAGCTACTTGGGACGCTGAGGCAGAATTGCTTGAGCCCAGGAGACAGGTTGCAGTGAGCTGAGATTGCTCCATTGCACTCTAGCCTGGCTGACAGAGCAAGACTCTGTCTCAAAGAGAGAACGAGAGAGACAGAGAGAGAGAGAGATGGAATTGTACTGTATGATTCATTTTGGGTCTGGCTTCATACCCATTGATACAGTTAGCTATTTCATGGTGTCAGTATGCTATAATTTATTTATCCATTCTGGGTGTTGATGGACATTTGGGTTGTTTTCATCCAGTTTGGAGTTAATGCAAACTGTGTTGCTTTGAATACGGTTTGACATGTTACCTGGTGAATGTACGTGTGCTTTTTCCATGGGCATATACTGAAGCCGGGAATTGCTGGGTAACGGTGAATCCTACCCTCAGCAGTATTAGGTGCTGTCGGCTTTCCAGTGGTTATACTTATCCTCACTCCCTGAAAGGGGGTATATGAAAGAGTTTCAGGAAGTTCACCTTCTAAACAACAAAGGGATTGATTGTTTTATCATTTTAGCCATGTTACTGGGTGTGTGATAGGTTTTTATTTGCATTTCCCTGATGACTGATCAACGTAAACACTTTTTTATATGTTTAGTGGCCTTTTGAATATTCTCTTTTATTAATTGCCAGTTGAAGTTTTTTGCCCATTTTTTTTTTCATATTGGAATGATTTCGTAAACACAGGTTTTTAATTCCAATGAGTCATCATCATTTTTACTCATTTTTTTCCTTACAGTCAACAAATTTTTACTCTGTATTTAAATGTATGCTATGCCACATCCTTTGTTAAGGTTGACTTTAGTGATTTTCTGTCCAGATTGCGAGATCCTGCCTCCCCAATGCTATGAAAATATTATCTTAGTTTTTTTTCCTAGAAAACTTATTTCACTGTTCATGTTTACGTCTCTGTTCCATCGTGGATGGATTTTTGTGTTTGGTATGGAGAATAAAGTGTCATAGATTTTTGCCCATAGTTAAGTTCAATTGACCATTTGTTGAAAAGTGAATTATTTCTTTATTACGCTGTAGTACAAACTTAGTAACTAGACAACTAGATCTTTGTAGATCCGTTTCCAAACTGGATTTCATTCCATTGATCTATTTGCCTATCTAGTTCAGTGCCTTTCTAACTTAATTCCTAATTTACTTTATAACACATCTTGAGACCCAGTACCATAATCTAGCTTCGTTCTTCTTCACATAGATCACCATGGCTGTACTTGACCCTCTGCATTTCCATATGAATTTTAGAAACACTTGTAATATTTTACAAAATAAATTGACTGGATTTTTGTTGAAATCACATGACATCACTAGATCATTGTGGGGAAAGTGACATCTTTTGAAATCCTGGACTTTGATTCCCGATGTTGCATACGTCTCCATTTATTCTGGTTTTATGCGATTTGTCTCTGATATTTTGCACTATTCTGGGTGAAAGTTTTGCACAGTTTTGGTTGGAATTGTTTCCAGCTCTAGGATGCTTTCTGCCTAATGGGCGAACATATGTGACCAGGTAATTCAGAATCCATAGTCCTCTTCTCTTCTCCACCTAAGACCTTCAATGATTTGATCCAGTCCCATTGTTTATAAACAGTTTCTTTGTTAAAGACACACATTTATTTTCTCCACCCTGAGTTCCCTGTGAAACTCCAGACTCACATGAACAGCTACCTACATATCCTCCATCTATGTCTAATTGACAACTGAAAGTCAGCAGGTCCAAGACAGAATCTCTGAATTTCTCCATCCCATAAACATATTGTACTGTTTCTAAGTTCAGTGGAAGACAATTCCATTTTTCTGGTTTCTCAGGCACAAACTTACAGAGTCAGTGCATCCTCACCTCACACATGCCTTTTCCAAGCCTGTTTTCTCTCCCTTCAAACGTATCCAGGACCTGACCAGCATGGGTGCCCCCACGCTCCGCTCATCTCAGCACATACGCCACTTTCTTGGATTTCTCAAAATGTTGACAGAGTATAATTTTCCCCCACAGCATGTTGTCAACAGAGAAAGCAGGGACTGTTCTTTAGCTTGTTGGTGGGACTCACTAAAAACTCTGCATTGTTATCATCCTTAAAACAGCCCACAAGCCGTCCGTGCATAGGCCCTTCTCCGCACCATCCCATCCATGACCCCCATTCTTCTCTGCTCTCAGCTCCTCCATCCCAGTCCCCCTCTCTCTGCTCTGGCTGCACTGCCTCCTGGGTGTTCTCAGATGCTGATGATATGCCACCTACATAGGGTTTTTGCTTGGCTGAACTCTTCCCTCACAGCGGACATTACAAACACCCTTAACTCCTTCAAGGCTCCACCCAAGTCTTCTTCACCAAGATGGCTTACCCTATTTAATACTTCAGCCTTTTCCTTCCTCCCCTAAGAATTAGTGTTCCCGATGATTCTTGCTGCTCTACTTTTTTATTTCTTCAATTGCATTTGCCACCTACTAACGTTCCATACTCTTCACTTATTTATCATGGATGCTGTGGATTGCCTGCCTCTTCCCTGTACAACATGAACTCCATGAAGGCAGGGCTCTGCGCAGTCGGCAAATGTATGCAAAGTTCCGAGAAGTGCGCTTAGGACGTTTTCGGTGCTCAGTAAATGTTAAGTTATTGAACTAAATATAAAAGGAAATGTCTTATAGATGCAAAATGATGATCAACTTTATGAGGGGTCAGGAAAACGTAATGTAAATAAGACACCACTCCCCAACCATCAGATTTTCTGTTTGTACAGCCCTTTTTCTGATGGGAATCAGGTATTACTAAAGATGTGCCTAAACAAGGGCATTCATACATTATTCTGGACCAAATCAGTTAGAATCCCAAAGGAGAGCGAGTTGCCAAGTCCACGTTGTGATGCCACCCTAGAACAATCCTTGGACCAGTACAACGGAATATCCACTGCACTGCCATTGGCAAAATTAAAAAGCAGAAATGAACTGCCCTTTAGTAGAGAAATAAGAAAATAAAGTACTTACGATTTTAAACTAAGTGAACAAAATTCTGCATTTTTTAGTATAAAGGTCTCTCTCATAATACTGAGTATAAAAGCAATTGAAATTGATACAAACGCATACATTTCAAGTGATGTGTAATATGTAACTACTCTTTTTTTTCTTAGATGGAGTCTTGCTCTGTTGTCCAGGCTGGAGTGCAGTGGCACAATCTTGGCTCACTGCAACCTCTGCCTCCTGGGTTTAAGCGATTCTCCTGCCTCAGCCTCCCGAGTAGCTGGGACTACAGGCACATGCAACCATGCCCTGCTAATTTTTTTGTATTTTTAGTAGAGATGGGGTTTCACCATGTTAGCCAGAATGGTCTTGATCTCCTGACCTTGTATCTGCCCTCCTCGGTCTCCCAAAGAGCTGGGATTACAAGCATGAGCCACTGGACCCAGCCGTAACTACTCTTAAACACATTAATACTATATATTGTGTATAGGGACATATATATTTGTATAGGGATATACAAATGTATAAAAAAGTATGTGTATATATATATACACACACATATGTGTATGTAAATATATGTGTATGTATATATATATTTGTATACACATATATGTATACATACACGTGTATGTGTATGTATATATGTATATGTGTGTATGTATATGCATATGTGTATGTAAATATACATATTTACATACACATATATGTGTATGTATATGTGTACATATACATATTTGCATACACATGTGTGTATATGCATATATATGTATATGCACATATATGTGTATGTATATATAGACATATTTACAGACACATATGTGTATATATACACATATGTGTGTATATACAGACATATACACATATATTTACATACACATATATATGTATATAAATACACATATGAAGCTTATGAGAATATAAATGGGAATATTGTATTACAACTTCATAATGTGTGATAAGAGAAAGAACTAATGACTTGGTGGAGTGGAGGCAAAAAATGGCTGCATGTATAAGATTTTATTGATAAAAAATTCTGAACTGGGTATGGTGGCTCATGCCTATAATCCCAGCATTTTGGGAGGCCAAGGCATGTGGACACCTGGGGTCAGGAGTTCAAGACCAGCCTGGTCAACATGGTGAAATCCCATCTCTACTATAAATACTAAATAATAATAATAATAACTGGACACGACAGCTGATGCCTGTAATCTGAGCTACTTGGGAGACTGAGGCAGGAGCATCCCTTGAACCCAGGAGGCAGAGGTTGCAGTGAACCGAGATCATGCCACTGGACTGCAGCCTGGGGACAGAGAGAGGCTTTGTCTCAAAAAAAACGTTCTGAAGCAAACAGGACAAAATATTAGCATTGGTGGCAGTAGGAAAATAAAGGTGTACTCTCTGCCGTACTTTTCTCTATATTTAATGGCTTATGTCGATTATTTTTAAAATACACCATACATTCCATGCCTTACACAGGATGGGATAGGTGTTTTCTTTAAATATGTAATATGTGCAAAACAAAGAAGTTGCGGTTTGTGGGTAGTTGTCTGTCTGTCGTCTACCGTGAGTTTACCTCCCTTGCAGTCGATGTGCAATAAGTAAATAAAAAACTGTAAATCAGACCCATTCAGGACATACAAAAGTTTTTTTGCGATTTAGGGAAATCGTTTTTACTTCAATGGCCATAAATAGGACTGCGTATATACTGCTGCCCATGAATGTAAGTCCCTCAGGCATGGAGATTTTTAAATCATTCTGAAAAATACCTGAAAGTCTAAAAGAAGTATTCTAAAATTTTATAAAGAAGAGAGTTTATATTACCCATTTTGCCTTTGTGTTGGTATTTTCAATAATGACTTTTTAAATATAATTTTTAGAAACAAGTACAACAGAAGAGCAGACCTTTGAGATATAGTCTGATTCTTCTGGTGCTTTCTTCCTCTTTGCAAGCTTTTTCTCCGGGTGTGGCTGCTACCACCTAGCGGAGCATTTCATGAACAACACTGATGTGCACCAAACGTGACTTCGATCCCGTTCAAACACATCTATCAACGTCAAACTTATATTTGGTTTGTGTGCTGTAGAAGGCTTAAATTATAAAGAGATCCTGAGGTCTCAAAAGGAATCCTTTCATCCTAAAATGGATAGCCCAGCATCTAGCTCAGCTGTCTCGGCGTCCATGACAGACTGAGGTCCTGTGTGCTTTATCCTAATTTACACTCATGAATTTACTTCTGTGAGCCCTGCTTTCCTCATCCTTCATTGTCAGACAACACCGAGGCACATTTTGGGGGTGGGGGTTGTGTAAGCGAAAGCACTTGCTACCGTTTACAGCTCTGTGGTCAGGACATGCTCGGGCATGGGAAGTAGCGCTGCTGTGTTCTCTCTTGCAGCCTCCATTTCATTGTTTTTGACACGGAGATGGCTCACGACATCCTCAAGGTCTGGGATGGGCCGGTGGACAGCGACATCCTGCTGAAGGAGTGGAGTGGCTCTGCCCTTCCGGAGGACATCCACAGCACCTTCAACTCACTCACCCTGCAGTTCGACAGCGACTTCTTCATCAGCAAGTCTGGCTTCTCCATCCAGTTCTCAAGTAGGTGGCACAGCTTCCTTCTTCTTTACCTTGACTTCAAAGTCTTGCCATGAACACAGCACTCCCTCCATTCATATTCTCCAGCGTCTTTTTACACAGATGCAATTTGTTGAGCCTAATTCGAAGTTAGGAAAACACATGTTGCAGAGGAGAAGCGTTCTCTTCCCCCATTGCCAGGTTCATGGTTGAGGCCATGCTAACAGAAGCCAGGTTAACAAGAGAAAAGCATAACCGTATTTATTTGATGTGCATTTTGCATGACACTGGAACCTTCAGAAATGGAGGCCCAGAGAAAGAGGGAAAATTGTGTGTTTTAATGGACAGACGTGCAGAAGTATGATTAGAGGATGAAAAGGTAGGATTTAGTGGTGATAAGCCAGGAGGAACCTAACAAGGCTTCTTGTGTCTGTATGTCATTCCTTTCCTCTGGGTCCTGGGAGTGCCCCTCTGGAATGAAGGTCAGGGAATTATTCTATGGCCTGCTTCAGGGCAGAAGGGCAAGCAGAGGCGGGACTGGCTTTCTCCCTTCGGTAGTCTCCTCAAAGCTGCATATTTTATAGTAATGTGTTCTGAACAGGGTCAGTATCAAAGGAAACATTCGTCTGAAATTTTGTTCATTATAAGATCAGGACAGGCAGTGGACCTACCTAGTTATATGGAAAAATACGTATGACTTTAAAGGTTTCAGTTAGTAAATTTCTAGACTTGAATGAAAGACAGACATGGGTGTCTGCATAAATGTAGAGTCCATCTTCAGTGTTCCCTTAACCCAGCCCTGGTTCCAGGTTCTCTGCTTGCCCCCATCTTTCTCTTTATGTAATGAAGTCTCTGTGCAAACAACCTCCTAATCAAACATGCTTTGATTCTCTACTCGCAACTTCCCTTTTCAGGACAGTCCTTGAATTTTCTCCCACCTTTGGGACAAAGTTTCAAGAAGCTAATATGACAGAGGACCCTCTGCTGAATTGCTAGTGGAAAACCACATTTGCACACACAAACTATTATCTCCTAATGACAGTTCCCATCTTTGCTGTCTAGCCCATTTTTAATGAAAGGTTTTTAAAGAAGGAAGAAGTGGAGATATTTTGTGGCAGTTGAGCCTTTTAGTGCCCTTCAGGAGGCACCTGGAGAGATGCCATATAATTGGGCGCACACAAGGTCAGCCATCATCATAAAACAAGTGGAATTTGCACACAAACACATTGAGACTCAATTTATCTCTTGGCAGGTCACTGGCAAGTCATATTTAGGATTTTCATAAGAAAATGAACTTAGGTCAATTCAATGCTTTAAAAGGTTGCTATTAAAATCAAGGTTACAGTCTGCACGATTTCTTACCTCTGGTTTCATGGAGCTCTGAGGCAGTCATTTGCAGACATGTGCCTGTGGAATACTACTTGTGCATGACACAATTTTCACTGGTCTTTCACAAAAATGTGAAAGTAGGAGTGTTCCAGCTATCTTGCCTTGGGAAAAGAAAATTCCTTTACTCTGAAATTATATCACTCTTGCTTTTTGTTGTGATATAAAGTCTTCTTAATCTTCTGAAATGGTGGCAAGAGCAGATGGTAGATTTGTGATTTATTGACCTTATTTGGAAAAACAAAAAAGTTGAGAAAGTTACGAGATGATGTTCGTTTTCCTCTTCTTTCCATTCTGTATTCTGTAGAGTTGTTTTTTCCAAAAGGTTTTATTTTTTTAAGTAGTTTTGGTGTCACAGTAAGATCGAGTGGAAGGCACAGAGTTCCCATGTGGCCTCTGTCCACTGCACAGCACATAGCCTCTTCCACTGTCAGCGTCCCCACAGAGTGGCCCATTTGTTGCAATAAATGAACCAGCATTGACCCATCATTATCAGCCAATAGCCACAATTTTCTCAGGGCTCACTTTTGGTGTTATGCATTCATTGAATCTATTAGTCCATTTCCATAGTGCCGTAAAGAACTACCTGAGGCGGGGTAATTTATCAAGAAAAGAGGTTCAGTTGACTCACAGCTCAGCAGGCTATACAGAAGGCATGGCTGAGGAGGCATCAGGAAACTTACAATCATGGCAGAAGGGGAGGGGGAAGCAGGCACATCTTCCACGGCAGGAGAAGGGGGAAGAGAGAGTGAAGGGAACAGGTGCTACATGCTTTTAAACAACCAGATCTCTTGAGAACTCTATCACAAGACAGCACTGTGGGATGGTGCGAAACCATTATAATCCACCCTCATTATCCAATCACCCCTCCAGGCCCCACCTCCAACACTGGAAATTATAATTCAGCATGGGTGGGGACACAGATCCAAACCTTATCAGTGAGTCTGGACAAATGGATCTGCAATGACAGCATCACATGGAGTCGTTTCCCTGCCGTAACAATCCCCTGTGTTCTGCTGATTCATCCCTCCCTTTCTCCTAATTCCTGGCAATCACTCTTTCCACTGTCTGCACAGTTTTGTCTTTTCCAGAAAGTCACAGAGTTAGAATCATACAGTGTTGTCTTCTTTCACTTAGTAAGAGGATTTCAAGCTCCAAGTCTTTTTATGACTCGGTGGATCATTTGTTTTTAGCACTGAATAGTATTCTGTTGTCTGGATGTACCACACTTTATTTACCTTCTTCCCCCCATGAGAAGGAGTCTTACTTTGTTAGACAGGCTGGAGTGCAGTGGCGTGATCTTGGCTCACTGCAGCCTCTTGTGTCCTGAGTTTCAGGGATTCTCCTGCCTCAGCCTTCCCAGTAGCTGTGATTACAGGCATGCACCACCATGTCCAGCTAATTTTTGTATTTTAATAGAGACAGGGTTTCACCATGTTGGCCAGGCTGATCTCAAACTCCTGAACTCAGGTGATCCACCCACCTCACCTCCCAAAGTGCTTGCATTACAGGCGTGAGCCACTGTGCCCAACCTATTTACCCATTGTCCTATTGAAGGACCTCTAGGTTGCTTCCAAGTTTTGGCAGTTATGCCTAAAGCTACTGTAAACATCTGTGTGCAGATTTTTGTGTAGACTTCAGTTTTCAGTTCACCCCAATAGATATCCAAGAAGGTTCCTGGATTGTCAGGAAAGAATGCCCTTCATTTTATTCCTGGCCTTTTAAAATCTTCCTGTTTTAAAAATGATTGTTGAAACACGGCAATCACTTCCTTTTCTGTGTTTCATTATGATTCTCTCTTTTCAGAAAACATCCTCCTAATTGGGGTAGAAAAAAAAAAAGAAGACCGTTTATTATAATTGTTTGAGGATCATGGACATGTGTCTTCTCATATAATTAATTAATATGTTAATGTTTAGGAAGAAATATGTATGAAGACGCTGTAAAAGTTTCTACAGAAATGACACTTGCTTACTTTTCTTTTACTCAGCTTTCAGTGTGTGCTAATTTGAATCATGAAAGTGTCATTTTTGTACGTAAAAATGATTGAATATTGGCAATTTCACATGCTTTAATGTAACACTTAAATAGGATCCGTCCCTCCAGCCCTATTACTCGTTAATAAATCCCAATTCTGGTATAAATTATGAGAAATATTCGTTTAGGGGACAGAATATAACATTGACTCTGAAACATTTAAATGAAGGAGTTTCTGCAAGATTCTCTTTAAAAGTTTATTGAAAGGAAATACAAGATATAAAAGCTTAGAATGGTACAACATTTAAACAGCATAGTCTAGATGGTAACTCAGGAAATGTGAGTTTCTATCTTGACCTCTAATGCTTTGAGATTGACATTTTGTCTCTGTTATTTTTACTTTGTTTATGAAATGAGGATACAGTATCAGTTTCTAAGGACATTTCTGTCTTCCAGAGTTCCAGCCTGTATGCAGTTTGTTTTCCCTTTGACCCCAAATCTATTTTTGTCCTCCTCTAACTACTCCATGGCTCTCAAGGCAAACCTGTTTTGGGTTCTTCTAATGAGGAACTCCAGCAAGGGTGGAGAGATGGGATAAGAGAGTGTTAGGGCACAGAGGCCCTGTACCCCTCTCTTCAGGTACCCCAGAGACCGCTGTGCCCCTGGATCAACATGGACTGCCTTGCTTCAGCTGCTGGATTCACCATCTCTTTTCAGATTTCTATGCTAATTCCATAGAATTAGCATAATTCTATAATTCCATAGTAACCCTCCTGAGGCCGTTGGGCTCTGTGTCCCCACCCAAATCTCACCTTGAATTGTGAGCCCCATGATCCCTGTGTGTCAAGGATGGGACCAGGTTGACATGATTGGGTCATGGGGCAGTTCCTCTCATGCTCATCTCATGACCACGAGTGAGTCTCATGGTTTTATAAATGTCTGGCGTTTCCCCCGCCTGCACTTCTCTTTTCTGCCACCCTGTAAAGAAAGTGTTTTGCTTCCGCTTCACCTTCCACCATGATTGTCAGTTTCCTGAGGCCTCCCCAGCCATGCTGAACTGTGAGTCAATTACACCTCTTTCCATTATACATTGCCCTGTCTCAGATGTGTGTCTATTAGCTACCTGAGGAAAGACTAATAAAATCCCTTCTTTCTAGAATTTCAAAACCCAGCCTTAGGCAAGAAACTCTCAAATCATCTCACTGGGACTGTGTCATATGTGTCATGTGGGATTTTAAATAATATAGTTCTGTAAAGGACCTTGGCGAGCATATAAATGGCCATGAATGTGCCACAGTCTTGGGTATAAAATAAAAGTCATTTTCCTAAGACAAATTTTATCCAATTCTAGCTTCCATGTGTTTAAGTTGACAAGAAGTCTAATACCAGTCAGTTTTTAAAACCTGCTGCCAATTTTGGATTGCCAGGGAATTGCAGGATGATTTGGCATGGTGAGAACAGAGAAGGACTTGGTTCTGCCTCTGCACTAGTCCTTATGTTCCTTCTTGCTCTCATTTGGGGGCCTTGCTCTGATTTGGGGGTATTGCTCTGTGCAGCCACAGTTATTCACCTCATGTGATTCTCTCTAAGGATGTCGGGCTGGAGCACGAAGACCTACTCTGACCACTCCAAGGCCAGTCATTCATCACTGTCCACAAAACATAGCTTGCCACTTCTGGGAACCAGTAAGACTGTGGCACCAGTCTCCATCTCCCTAAGAACCTGATAAACATTTGACTGCTACACCTGGAGTAAATTACATGCCCAGGTTTTCTAGTTTTAGGAAAGAAGGTTCTGATAAAACTCCTCAGTTATAATTAACAAACTGGCCCATGGACATGGTGCAGTGGCTCATGCTTTTAATCCCAGCACTTTGGGAGGCCAAGGCAGGCAGATCACCTGAGGTCGGGACCAACCTGACCAACATGGAGAAACCCCGTCTCTACTAAAAATACAAAATTAAAAATACAAAATTAGCGAGACGTGGTAGCACATGCCTGTAATCCCAGCTACACAGGAAGCCGAGGCAGGAGAATCACTTGAACCTGAGAGTCAGAGGTTGGGGTAAGCTGAGATCACACCATTGCACTCCAGCCTGGGCAACAAGAGTTAAACTCCGTCAAAAGAAGAAAAGAAGGGAAAAAAAGAGAGAAGAATGAAAGAAAAGGAAGGAATGAAGGAAAAGAAAAAGAAAGGGGAAAGAAGGAAGGAAAAGAAAGAAAAAAGAAAGACAAGAAGGAAGGAAGGGAGGAAGGGTGTAGGAGAGGGAGGGAAACTGTCCCAAGAACCTGCTTCATTGCAGGAAGAAACTGGGCTGTTTTGTCCCCCTCACTTCACTCACCTTCCCCCGTCACTGGGGAATCCAGCTATGAAACTAAATCCAGCTGGTAACTTTCCAATCAAAAGACCTCAAACTCTTTACGAAGTGCAAAAGAGCCTATCCATTACACCCAAGAAGTCTTCACTATCCTTTCATAGTGGGAGGATGGAAGTCTCTCATTTATTTGTCTTTATGAACCTGGGACAATTAAAAAAAAAAAAAGGAACTTTGCCTATGAATTAGATCATGTTGTGATTTATAATGCATACTAATTTCATAATTTAAATCATTGGAATTATTATTTTAAGAATTTTTAAATATAACTTAAAAAGAAATGGTTTTCTCATATAATTGATATTTTAAGTGCGGCCATTGTTGCCAAGCAAAAATGACATGTATTCAATTGTATTAAATTAGATTTCTTGGTAGGCTATTTTAACTTGATACTATGTCAGTAAAGTGAAATAGGCATCAGAGGTCTGATTACATTATTCAGAAAGTAGTTTTCTGAATACTTGTTTTCTTAGAGACATTTGAATTCTCAGATTTTTCTCAAGCACAGTTTGAAAGTGCATTTTAAACAAGAATTTGACACCAGGGTTGCACTACCTCTCTATGTTGTAATTCCATGGCAGTTTGGAGCTTTTTAAACACTTATTTGACCGTTTCTCTCTTCTCGAAACGCTCTCTTCTGTTGTTTCCTATCTTATCATTGTCCCCTGTTGCTCCTTATTCCAAGGGCCACGCTATCATTGGCTCTTTGGCTGATTCACATCTTTTTCCCCTTGAAACTCTAAAGAGCAGATGCCAGGAGGGCTTGTCCTTGGGTTTCCTTTCCTCTCTATCCGTATATTTTTTAGGAAGTAACAAACATGAAGACATCCATCAAAGTTTCTACAGAAGTGATACTTGCTAACTTTTCTTTTACTCAGTTTTCCATGTGCGCCAATTTGAATCACATGAAATTGTCATTTGTAATTCCATGTGGTTTAATGTAACGCTTGGATAGAATCCATCCCCCCAGTCCCATTACTGCTTAATAAATACCCAATTCTGGTACTCCTTGGGAAACACCAGCCAGCCTCCCAGCCTTCTCCCCGGAGTGTCCACCTGCCTTCTTGATGTCTCTGCCTTGCTACAGAGATGCGGGGAGGCACCTCAGCACCTGAAACTCACCCACGGCTGTTCACTCCTTTCCCAATTCTCACCCCTTGATGTCTTCCGTGTTTTGGTGAAATCAACTTTGTCGTGACAGTTTCTCAGGGCGAAAGTTTTAGAGCCATTTTTAGACCTCTCTATATCTCACACCACACAAAGAATTCAACAACACATTCAAGGGGGTCCCTATTCAAAAGAGATCCAAAATCCGATTCTCCCAACCTCTGCCCTGCCAGCCTGGTCTAGGCCATTGCAGGTCTGAGCTGCTCTGCGTTGCTCACAGGCGTCCTTCCTCCTGCTCCTGAGTACTTTCTGGCCCACCTAAGCACAGCCAGCCAGGTGAACCTTTTGGGAGGCAACTCGGGCAACACCTAACTTCTGCTCAGAACTCTCCACTGTCTTCTCATCTCAGCCGGAGAGATTTCTTGTTCTCCCCACTGCCAAAAATAAAGGCTACAAACCCTCTTTGAAAACATCCCCCAAGCAGCTGTCAGCAGCATCCTCAATCACCATCCTCCACTCTGGCAAAGCCTGTAGAAACCTCTACTCAGATGCCAGCCTCTCCCAGCTTGGGGGTGTGTTCCTGTTACATGCCGGACTAGCCTTCCCCGCCTTGCTTGCATAAAAAATGCCAGTGCACCCATCTCATAGTTGAAGGTTTCTTTAGCAAAGCCAGTCATCGTCCCTTCCAGTTCCCAAACACAGTGTTTACGTTTCTATAACAGTGTTTAGTCTGTTGTAGCTATCATTTTGTTAATGGACTGGGTTAAGTTACTTGAGGGCAGACAGCCTTTTTTTCCCTAGAACATGATATATAATCTATACTCAACAAGTGTTTGCTAGTTAGATATGCTTGAAAATTTTCCACATGCATAAATATTGAAAATATTATGACTTTAATTGCATAACAAAACCTCATCTCTTGTAAACAATGTGCTTTGTAACTGAGTTTAGCTTAATTCAAAAATATTAATAGTAAAGCCTTAATTGATAAATATATAACTGTTCTTTTAATAATGATGTGGTTTGACTGCATCCCCACTCAAATCTCATCTTGAATTCCACCTCCCACAATTCCCACCTGTTATGGGAGGGACCCAGTGAGAGGTAATTTTATCTTGGGGGAAGGTCTTTCTTGTACCGTTCTCATGATAGTAAGTCTCATGAGATCTGATGGTTTTATAAATGGCAGTTCCCCTGCACGAGTTCTCTCTTGCCTGCTGCCATGTAAGACACGACGTTGCTCCTCATTCACCTTCTGCCATGACTGTGAGGCCTCCCCAGCCATGTGCAACTGTGAGTCAGTTACACCCCTTTTCTTTGTAAATTACCCAGTCCTGGTATGTCTTTATCAGCACCATGAAAACAGACTAGTAGAAATAGCAAAAAATTCTTTTACTTCTGGATTATTTTTTATCCAGTGTTGACAAATAGTTTAAACAGTTTTTGTATAATGTTTATTGTCAGGAATAATTGATGCTATAGACTTGCTTTGATTTGTCGAGAACACATTATACCTATTTAATAAAAGGGCTACATCTTTGTTGACCTGTTCAGCATTATAATTCTTGATAAAGTTATTTTACTCTTGATCACTTGCAATTTTGATACCAGTTGGAAATCAGGCAATAGTTCTATAAAGTTCAATGGTCATTTTTTAAGTAAGCATAGTTTAATCAATCATCTGATAAATTTTCTTCATTAAAACTGATCTTTTTTTATTCATTGTTTTAATATAATCTTGGGGCAGGAGCAAGTGTCTAGAGTATCTAGGGAGAGGATGGAGAAAGTCCTTGCCCATCTTTCATGCCGCATGTCTACATGCGTGTTGACAGCTATTGACGGAGTAGGGTTGTGGCCCAAGCTTCCCTTAATGTGCATTTACCTTCACTTTACTGTAAGACTAAACTTTCCCCACTGGAAATATGAGCTTTGGAGGCTCATGAGATAGCCAGACCCCATTAAAGTTCCACTGTCCTGCCAGCTCTGCACAGCATGTAAAGCAGGAGGACATGAACTGACTACTGCAATTATGTTAATTGTAATCAGCCTAACACTTTTCATTAAAGCTTAATTGCCATTTAATCATGCATAAAACTCGAGAAAATGGAGTTCGGCACACAAAGCTGACCTTTACTCTGGGGGTTAAGTAAACGCTCAGTGTGCTGCCGTCCGCTCCCCCAGTTCCCGGGGAAAACGACTCTCTGGCCGCGCCGCATTCTCAGTTTTGTGAGACTGATTTCTCCCTAAATAATGGTAGTACTGTAGTGGTGACATGATACCTCTCCCTAATTTACTTTATTGAAAGATAATTTAATAGGTGCATTTTCATTTTAAAAAATCATTTGTTGTTTATTATGGGAGAGGCCCTTGTGCCCGCTGATGGCAGATAGGCTGGGCCGTTTTATGGGAGAGAACCAGCCATAAACCCATAGTTGATGGTCTGAGTTTCTCTGCAGGGGTAGCACATGGCAAATGTAGCTGGAGTCATAGCTCCCCTCTGCTCTCAGCATCTTCCTCATGGGACTCATAGAGAACTGGCCGTAAATTTTTGTGACTGACCACTTCGGAGCATAGATTGTGAACAGCTTAAGGCCAGAGACAGCTGTATTCAGCCTTTCTTCCCGTGGCCACCTGGCCCATGACACAGATATGAAGAACGTGTTGAATCGATTGAAACTAAGATGCTGGTTTAGCTGAAGTTCTGTGTCTTATATTCTTTGGGATGTCAGGATTTTCGCTGTGATTTGTTTTCTCTAGTATTAACAAGGTTGATTACACATTGAAGGAGACAGTCCAGACATGTAATATGGCACTTCTCCTATTCTTGAGGAAGGAGCTTTGATGCTTATTAAATTTCAGCTTCTTTCTATAAAAATACTAATCGGATTATTGCTTATGGCCACCTTTCTGCTAACATGAATCCAGCTTGTGTTGAAAGTATGTTGATCCATACCTCAGGCAACAGTCATTTCAGTCCCCACCATTCCCCAGGACCTTGGGTGTAAAATTTTCTGATGAGTCTCAAACTCCCAGTCAGCACAGGAGTAGGTAGGCAGAGGTGTGCAACATGACCTCATGGGAAAAGAAAATGGTCTCACATTTAATTGACTGGATTATCACGATGTCTTTAAAAACATGATATTTGGGAATAAACTGCTTCAGTCATGAGAACATAGAAAACGCCAGTCATTGAGACAAACATTGAGATGAACCATCTGACCACACCCTGATGGGAGAAAGTCACCCTGGCCTCATGGTGTGCGTGATGGCACTGGTGCAGTCACTTTGAAGTAACAAACTTACCATCTGTTATTCATTCATTCATTCATTCTCATATCAATTCACTCATTCACCCACAAGTACCCCATCTCTTCCTGTTGTGCCCTGAGAACCCTGTGGGCACTGGAGATCAGTGATGTGGAAAGCAAAGATGGGTCCATCCCTCATAAAACTTCCAGGAAAGGCCAACAGAGGCAACTGAGCCCACACAGGGCGATGACCTTGGCTTCACGGAAGCCTGTTCACCTCTGGCATAATCCTTATCTCGGAGGCTCTGCCCTCGGCTTGCTCTTTGATCTCCCACCCTGGTGAATTAGGACTTCATTCCCGATGGCCCGTGCCAGGGTCCTGCACATCCCATCGTGGTTCGCCCAGATGGCCTCAGCCGTGGTGGCCTCAGCCGCTGCCTCTGCACCCTTCGATCTCCCCACTGCACTTCCCTCACATGCTATGGGAGGCTTGCAGTGGGCCACGGCGCACAGGAAAACCTGATGCCAGCTCGTTACTTTGTGCTGCTGCTTCTCTGTGCATCCCTGCTTCCTTGCTTTATGTTGGCCCTTTCTTTTGCTGGGACATATTTCTTCCCCGTCAGCAGCAATTCCTTCCTCAAAATCTAGTCTCTGATCAATGTGTTACATGCCCTTGCCCCGGGAGCTCTGTGGCCCATCATCTGCCGGGATTCTCTCCTCCAGACTTCAGAGAGCTCCTGAGGAAACCTCACCTGGCCACTCGTTTACCATGGTACATGCATGGCCACCAACCACACAGCTGCTCAACTGCCGTAATTTATTTTTCTAGCAGACCCTTGCTCCAGTGCACCTTGGTATTTCAGATCTTTGCCTCTTTCCTCGAATCATCCAATGTGTCAAGACCTCTTTGATATGTGATAGATGATCATGAGTGATATGATCTTGTGAGCTATGACCCAGTAGGGTATCACACCTCATGAAAAGCATAGCTGTCGGGGGATTCCCCTTCATTTCCTTCCAAGAGACATGCAAGCTAGCAGTGATCGGCTGTTTCTCACTCCTGTTACTTGGGAATTTCACCGCCTCTCCCAAGCGATCAGATGGTGGTCCTCCCGCACACGTTCCCGGATAGGGGTCCTCCCGCACACGTTCCCGGATGGGGGTCCTCCCGCACACGTTCCCGGATGGGGGTCCTCCCGCACACGTTCCCGGATGGGGGTCCTCCCGCACACGTTCCCGGATGGGGGTCCTCCCGCACACGTTCCCGGATGGGGGTCCTCCCGCACACGTTCCCGGATGGGGGTCCTCCCGCACACGTTCCCAGATGGGGGTCCTCCCGCACACCACGTTCCCGGATGGTGGTCCTCCCGCACACGTTCCCGGATGGGGGTCCTCCCGCACACGTTCCCGGATGGGGGTCCTCCCGCACACGTTCCCGGATGGGGGTCCTCCTGCACACATTCCCGCTGGTTGCTGCAGGGACTACCTCTGGATGGGGACCTCTTTCCTGATTTTCACCCTTGCCTCTCTCTGGCTTTTTACTTTTAGTATTAAAATAAGCTCAAGTCTCTGACATTTAAAAAGGATACATAAAACTACCATCGTTCACATTTGAATGTCAGCTTGTTTCTCTTCTCCCTTTAGAACAAAATTTTAGGCCGCAGTCTGTGCTTGCTGTTTGCATCTCTTGACCTCTAAATCATTCTATGACCCACCAGGTTTTGTGTTCCTACACTCGTCACTCTGATTACCTCTCTTGATGTCAGTAATACCATGCACCTCACTCAGCCAACTCAACAATTCACCTGAGGTGGTCCTTTTCTTTTCTTTTCTTTTCTTTTTTTTAAGATAAGGTCTCAATTGCTCTATTGCCCAGGCTGGAGTGCAGTGGTGTAATCTTGGCTCACTGCAACCTCTGCTTCCCGGGTTCAAGTGATTCTCCTGCCTCAGCCTCCCGAGAATCTGGAATTACAGGCATGTGCCACCACACGTGGCTAATTTGTTTTGTTTTGTTTTATTTTAATTGAGATGGAGTCCCGCCCTGTCGCCCAGGTTGAAAGACAATGATGTGATTTAGGCTCATTGCATCCTCTGCCTTCAGGGTTCAAGTGATTCTTCTGCTGCAGACTCCTGAGGAGCTGGGATTACAGGCACCTACTACCACATCCGGCTAATTTTTGCATTTTTAGTATAGAAGAGGGTTGGACATGTTGACCATACTGGTCCCAATCACCTGACCTCAGGTGATCCCTGGGCATCCCACAGTGCTGGGATTACAGGCATGAGCTACCACACCTGGCCAAGCGGTCCTCTTAAAGAGCCCCTTGCAGAACTGTGGTGCTGCTGCCTTTCTGCCTTATAGCCCTCTTTCCTCTGGGTTTTCATGATCATCCCTAGGAGCCTCCTGACTGGCTGGCTGCTGTTTTGCCTCTTGTCTTCTGCTTACCCTTGAGAGGCAGGTGTCCTGCGAGGTTGGTCTCAGGATATCAGGTCTGCTTTCGACACATACTCTCTTTGCAAATTAATTTTCCCCCAGGCGTGGACATGAATTCATAAGGGAATAACTTCAGAGCTCTCTATTTCCAGCTCTCTTCTGCCTCATGAACCTCTGAGATGCCAATTAGATAAGTTCATTTGAACGTCTTGCAGACATCTCAAAAATAACACATCCAAAACTGTACCCATCTCCATGGCCAATTGCTGAATTACCTGCTTGTGACCTCTGAGGAGATGGAGAGGCTGATCTCACCCCGCGTGTCTCTTCCCCGCCTGAGCTACTGCGTCCCTGGGTCTCCACCGAGCGAGACCCAAGTCTAAAGGGCTGCAGGGGTTGCGATTGCCTCAAAGCCAGGCTGAGTAAAAGCCATGCTGGCAGAAGGAAATGAAAAAGCTAGGCCCCGCTTTGAGAAGAAACCTCTTCAGTTTCCCCACATACGTTAGATCAAAACTCTAGCATGGCCTCACCTTGGCCAGCCTTGGGCTTCCGTCTGCTTCCCCACCTTCACCCACTCCTTCAGCCTCGGTTCCTGACAGATTGTGTGGTGATTACTGAGCTTATTTTAATTCCAGGTGACAGGAATACTCCCTCCCTTTTCCAGCACCTCCGTTCACTTTACAAGTTGCTGTTAAACAGCACTGCGTTTAGGAAATGTCTCATCCCTGAGACTAAATAACGGCCCAATTTTATATGCTTCTTACGCTCCCCCATTCACAAGATTCATAGTTATCTTTACCACGCTTGGTTGCTGCTGGACATCCTGGCGTGCACAGGTTAGAGATATTTGGCACTGATTCCTGCATCTGCTGTCTGTGTCTCACACTTCATACCTGGTAGCATTTTGTCTGTCTTTGTTTTTTCACTATTTCTTGTGTATGCATCTGTGCTTATTTTCTGATTATTTCTTATTTTTTCGTTGTTCTAGTCAGAGTGTAAATTCCTTAAATGAATTAACTTTATTTTTTTTGAGACTGAGTCTCGATCTGTTGCCCAGCTGGAGTGCAGTGGTGCAGTCTTGGCTCACTGCAGCCTCCACCTCCCGGGTTCAAGCGGTTCTCTTGTCTGACTCCTGAGTAGCAGCGACTACAGGTGCATGTCATCACGCCCAGCTACGTTTTATACTTTTAGTAGAGACCGGGGTTTCACCATGTTGGCCAGGATGATCTCGATCTCTCGACCTTGTGATCCACCTGCCCTGGACTCCAAAAGTGCTGGGATTACAGGCGTGAGCTACCACACCTGACCAACTATTATTTTTAATATCTCTGCCCTAATATTAACAGTCCTTAATGGTTCCAGCCACAAGAGCAGCTATTTAACACATACGTGTTGAATTACATTCTAAAGTGTCCTTCAGATGCTTTTCCAAAATAATTTACATTCTCATTGAGGTGATTAAAATACAGCTGGGGTACAGACTTAGCAGCATTTACCATTATTAAAGAAAATGCAAGCTGTACCAATGTTAGCTGTTCTGACACTGAGTACAAGAAAAATGTGTAACAGAAAAGTCTGTAATGTATGCACACACGCACACACACCAAGTGTTAGTATAATTTTAGAGTAGGTATTGTTTCTGGCCAGGATTTAGCTTCTTCTTTGCCAGCTATGTAACCTTAATCATGTAGATTAAACTCTATTAGCAATAATTTCCTAGTTAATTAGATTAAATTAGGGCATAATACTCTTTTTACCACCCCACAGTTTTGATAAGTGCTTCCCTCAAAAGTAAGAAACACAAAAGCTGTTTGATTTATAAGTTTTCTTCAAGCATAAATGATTGTTAATATTTATTCTCTGTTCAGAGGCATATCAGCTCAAGGGGAGCATTGCGTGATAAATGGTTCACTCTGCAGTTCTTAAATTAGACTGTTCCCCCTCTTTGGCCTCCTGATCACCCCACTCAATTCAAACTGACAAGTAAGATTCTCCTGACACTTTTGTGACAAAAAGGCATCAAGAGAGTGGAATTTTGACTTAAAACAGAAGATAGAACACAAGTAAATTTCACTTTATCATGCTAATGTTATGTTAGCAGATCTTCACATTACTGCACCACCTGAGGTTTCCATAACACATTGAAATTGTAAATCAGGCACTTACTGCTGATAAAGAACTACTGGTGAATTTGCAGAGAATGTTTCAGAAGAACTCTAATGATTATTTCCTCACCTCAAGTCTGCCTGTGTCAGTATACAGATTTTTATTTTTCATACCTACTAGAAAGCTGGGAATCAGCTTAATCACATTACTGAGGTGAATAAATGTTTAGAAAAGGATCTTTGGAAAATGAAGGTGGAAGTTTCAAATTTGGTTTTCATTTTTATTATTAAAAAAACTAAAGTATCTTTGAATAAATGAATGAAGGATCTTTTATTTTTATGAAGATGCAAAAAGTAGAATTTTACACTGCATTAAATGTTTAAATGTTAGCATTGCTATTAGAGTTTGTAAAATAACTTTAAATACTGTACTATTTTTAGACATCAAAGAAGAAACATACTTGCTTTCCCTACAGATGTCTGAACTTTACATGATGAAAGCAAAACTGTTAGTGTTTTTGGGTCAGAGAAGTCGCAATTTATTTATTAAATAAAGTTAGTTGACTTTACGACACGACCTTAAGAACTTAATTAGGGTAAGTGATTCAAGCACTATTTTGAACAGCGGTAACCTCTCATATTTTTATGTTATATGTTTTCTGATTTGGGTAACTATATGGTATCAATCTCTCAAAAATACAATTTTATACTAAAAATATTAAAACATTTATTTGTAAGAGGTTTAAAAGATGACGAACTTATGACCAAAAATGAACACTTACTATAGACCAGTAATGTTATTGTTCCAATAACTGGTTATAAAGCTCTTTGAATTAATTTGAGATAAACAGTGATCCAGGGTATCAACATATAAATAGGGGAATTGGAATACAACTGTAAAGTAAATGAAGCACGACTGGGCACGGTGGCTCACACCTCTTATTCCAGCACTTTGGCAGGCCGAGGCGGGCGGACCACTTGAGGCCAGGAATTTGAGACCAGCCTGACCAACATGGTGAAACCCTGTCTCATCTAAAAACACAAGAATTAGCCGGCATGTCAGTGCACATCTGTAATCTCAGGTGCTCAGGAGGCTGAGGGAGGAGAATTGCTTGAACCCAGGAGGCAGGGGTTGCAGTGAACTGAGATCATACCACTGCACTCTAACCTGGGTGACAGAGCAAAACTCTCTCTGAATGAATGAATGAATGAATGAATGAATGAATTCCAGTTGATAAAGCAAGAGAAAACATATAAGGACAATTATTACACAAAGTAGGTGACATCTGAATTTAAAAATGAGAATCTATGGGCCAGGGACATTTATTGCCTAGCTTAATAACTGTAATGTCAGTAATTCAGTAATACCTCTTGAATATTATGTCTTTTTATTTAATTAACAAGAAATTTTTCATGGAATTCTGACTGAATTTTCACTTGCAATGAAGTTCACATTCCCTCTCATACAAAGTGAAAGTAGCTGTTTCTGTGACGTAGATTTCCATGGATTGTAGAAATCATTTAGACTTGACTGATAGGTATACTTCATGGCATGTCTTCATAGCTATTAAGTACTTGTTAGACACTAAACTTATTAAAGCACGTTTTCCGCTTTGAAACATTACTACGAATTCTTGAGGGGCGGATCACACCAGGTGTTTCATGTCTGCTTGAATAATCACTATTTCTCTCTATACCTCTGCTTTAACACCTGTGCTTCCACTGAAAGACTGCAATCTTTCACAGTTTTAGAGGTTTGAACATGTCTGTCTAGGGAACCCTTGTCCTTTGATTTTATTCTTTTTTTTTTCCTTCCGGCCCAAGGTAATAGCATTTACCCTCTTGGGTAAATAGTAATTGTGTTCACTGGAAAGGATACTTTGTTTGGTTTAATATTTGTTATTATTCCAAGAGAATGGTCATTATTCCCGGCAATGGGTGATCCTGAAAATGGATATCATCATCTTCAGATTTACCAGTACTTGCCAGGAACTTCACAATCATGAAACTCATAGTCTTCTGTCATGAAGGTACATTCGGAAACACGTGATTTCTGTGGCACTTCTTGGCAATGTTTTAATCTCTTTGAATTTTGAAATTAACTGAGTATATACACTTTCATAAGAACATTATTTTAGAAATAAAATGGTTTGCATTCACTGTCCATAATTCAAGTGAATACTGCAGCATATATATATATATATATATATATATATATATATATATATATAACTTCTACTTTATGAATTGAACTCTTTTTACTTTGAGGTAATCATAGATCCACTTAGAATGGCAAGAAATAAATCAGAGAGACCCTGTGCATGCTTTATGCAGGTTCCCCCAGGAGTGACATTTTGTAGAACTAGAGTTCACCGTCACAGCCCAGGCGCTGACATTGACAGTCAGTAAGCAGAACATTTCCACCTGCAGGAGGATTCCATGGGCTGCTCTTTGATCGCCATCCTTCTCAGCCTCCATCCCTTCTTCATCCCTGGCAGCTGTTCATCTGTCCTCTACTTCTAGCTTCTTGATCATTTCACACATGTTCTGTGGAGGGAATCAGGCAGTATGTCATCTCTGAGACTGACCTCTTCATTCAGTACCTTTCTGTAGGTGCCGATGATACCAGCTTGTTGTATGCATCCATTGTGTATCCCTTCAGATTCCTGCAAAGAGCTCCAGGGATTGGAGGGAGCCATTGGTTTAATCACGCGCCACCAAAGGACACCTGGGTGATTTCCAGTTTGAGGCTCCTATAAGTAGAGCTGTGATGAGCATGCATGTGCAGGTTTTCTTCTTTTAATCATTATTATTACTATTATTGTTATTATTTTGTAAGTTATTGGGGTACAGGTGGTATTTGGTTACATAAGTTCTTCGGTGGTGATTTGTGAGATTTTGGTGTACCCATCACCCTAGCCATACACATTGTACCATATTTGTTATCTTTATCATGGGAATGTAAGTTTCTATTTCTCTGAGATAAATGCCCAAGAATGCAATTGTGAAATTGAATGTTTCACTTTTAACTGCCAAATAATTTTCCAGGATGGCTGTACCATTGTATTCTCACCAGCAGTGCATACGTGATTCTGTTTGTCTGCCTCCTAGGCAACATTTGCTATTTCTTTATACATGACATAAACTTTTCTATATTATTTACATCATCTAGAAAATATATATATAGCATAAATTTTAATTTTAGCTGTGCTCCTAAATATGTGGTGATATCTCTGCATTTATTTGCCTAATGGCTACTAATTTTGAGCATCTTTTCATATTTTTTATTTCTCATCTGTCCTCTACAGTGAAATGCTGTTTTTTTCTTTTTTCGTGCCTTTGCCCATTTTCTGATGGGATTTTATTTTTCTTTACTTTTGAGTCTTGGGCATTCCTTATATATTTAAGACACATTCCTTTGTCAGATATGTGGCTTTCCAGCGTTTTCTCCCAGTCTATAACTTGTCTTTTTATCCTCTTTACAGGCTCTTTTTTTAGAGCAAAAGCTTTTCTGTGTTGAGAAGTCTCATTTATCAGTTTTGGATTGTATGGATTGAGCTTCTGCTGTCATGTTGAATAACTCCTTGCCTAGACCTAAATCAGGAAGATTTTCTTCTTTGTATTTTTTGTAAAGTTTTACAGTTTTACTTTCTTTAAATAAAGCCATGGTTTGAGTTTGGTTAAGGTTATCATTTTCTGTTTTGTTTTGTGTAATACTCCAGAACCATATACTACTTTGGAAAAACATGAAGAAAGAGAGTTTGCCAAAAGCATTTCTTTACCTAAGTACTGGAGCCATCCGCAGCCTCTGTTCTCGGTGAACTCTGTCTGTAGTTACTGAAGCAGTCTGACATGTTCAGAAATGAAAAGATCAATGATTATGCTTAATTAGGTGGAACTTTCTTGTATCCAGGCCACTTTCTGTCTGCTGGAGTCTGGGCTGAGTTGATGCACCCCAGTGGGGGCGGAGGGGGTACTCATTCTGGGTGCTTTTGTAACCTGTTCAGCCACTGAAGCACGGAGGGGGCCATGTCACAAACCTCCACCTGCTGGTTCCCGTTGATCCTGCAATACCCAAACCCAGAGAGCCTTCCAGAGGCAGCGTTTCTAACTGGGGCTAGGATCTCATCCTGAAGAGCAACTTTGAGAAAATGATGACCTAGTCATATGCATAAAGAGTTCAATTCAGGGTGGGAACCCTGATAATAAAGTACTTTTTTAGTTTTCTTAACTGAAAAACATGAGAATTGATGGGAAACAACAAGGTAAGGAAAATGCCATATAAATGCAAAGAAAAAAATCGTGATTATTGTTCTGTACCGGGGAGTAGCTACCCTTTTCCCCAAAGAGCCAGAGAGTAACTGTTTCAGTCTTTGCAGGCCCCGTGGTCTGCAAGGCAGTTCCTCAGCTCTGCGGCTGTGTGGCCCACAGGCAGCCCCAGACAACACAGCATAAGTGGTCAGGATTGCGTTCAATAGGATATTATTTATGAACACTGAAATTTGAATTTCAGGTGATATAAACTAATACTCTTATTTTGATATGTTTTAGCCATTTAAAAATTTAAGACCATTCTTAGTTTCCAAGCTACAATAACTAGCTGGTGGGCCAGATTTCAGTTCCAGTATACAGTTTGTCAACTTCTGTTTTAGACCTTTAAGTGCAAAATCAGTTAGTGAGTGCTGTAATATTTGCGTCAGACTCGTCAGTTTAGTAGATTTCAGCATGGGGTAGAAGCTCCAGTACTTCACCTCTATACACATTGAAATCTCAAGTAGGAATTTGTGATGTCAAATGAGAAAAGAGGAATCATGTTTAACTTAACTGATCCATTGTAACGTAGTTGTAATGTCATTTTAAATTAAAAAAGCCTACCCCTTACAAAGACAACCTAATATCAAATTGAAAAGTCCAATTCTTTTTTTTTTGGGGGGGACAGAGTCTCACTCTGTCACCAGGCTGGAGGGCAGTGGGACAATCTCAGCTTACTGCAAGCTGCTCGCCCCCCAACCTCCACAGGTTCAAATGATTCTCCTGCCTCAGCCTCCTGAGTAGCTAGGATTATAGGACCTGCCACCGTGCCTGGCAAGTTTTTGTATTTTGAGTAGAGACAGGCTTTCAACATCTTGGCCAGGCTGGTCTTGAACTCGTGACCTCTTGATTCACCTGCCTTGGCCTCCCAAAGTGCTGGAATTACAGGTGTGAGCCACCACACCCAGCCTGAAAAGTCCAATTCTTTTGAATACTGGAAAACGATACACATGGTGTCTGTTCATTCTTTCATTCATTCATTCATTCAGGCCGTCGGGATTACTGAGTGTCTGTAAACATACAGGTTTAAGGGAATGAAGTCAGGATTCCTGCTTTGCAGAGCTCACATGCTAACTAGAAATCTATTTTACAAAGAAACTCATAGATGCACATGTCTTCTATCCTTTAATCAGGTTATTATTTTTTAAATACCTTTTAGATTACTTAGATGCCTTTGTTAATACCTAGCATTTAAGTCCGTGTTAATAAGAACGTTTTCAGCTCAGTGTGGCACTAGCACGTGGAATAACAGTGAGTCTTGTCATGAAAGCAGCAGTTAAGATGCTTACTCTGTGTATTAGTAGCAGGTCCCTGTGGCTTCCCTAGAGCTCCAGAGTGCCTTTGTGCCTAACCTAGATTCATCACCCAGCTATTAAGCCTCGTTCCCATTAGTTGTTATTCCTGGCGCTCTCCCTCTTCTCACTTTCCACCCTCCAGGAGCCCCCAGTGTCTGCTGTGCCCTTGTGTTCTCATGATTTAGCTCCCAGATATAAATGAAAACATGCAGTATTTGGTTTTCTGTTCCTGCATTAGTTTGCTAAGAATAATGGCCTCTAGCTATATCCATGTCCCTGCAATGGACATGATCTCATTCTTTTTGTGACTGCATAGTATTCCATGTGTATATGTGCCACATTTTCTTTCTCCAGTCTCTCTATCATTGATGGGCATTTAGATAGATTCCATGTCTTTGCAATGGTGAATAGGGCTTCAATGAGCATATGCATATATGTGTCTTTATAATACGATGATTAGATTTGTTTGGGCATATACCCAGTAATGGGATTGCTGGGTCCAGTGATATTTCTGTCTAGGTCTTTAAGGAATTGCCACACTGTCTTCCATATTGGTTGAACTAATTTACACTTCCACCAACAGTATGTAAGAGTTCCTTTCTCTCCACAACCTCAACAGTATCTTTTGTATCTTGACTTTCTAATAATAGCCATTCTGACTGGTGTGAGATGGCATCTCATTTTGGTTTTAATTTGTACTTCTCTAGTGATCAGTGATGTTGAGCTTTTGTTGACATGATTGTTGGGAACGTGTATGTCTTCTTTTAAAAAGTGTCTGTTCATGTCCTTTACCCATGTTTTAATGGGGTTATTTGTTCTCATCTTGTAAATTTGTCTAAGTTCTTTATAGATGCTGGATATGAGACCTTTTTCAGATGCACAGGCTACAAAAATGTCTTCTTTCTGTAGGTTGTCTGTCTACTCTGTTCATCCTCATATGCTGTCTTTCATATCCTGCATGCAGCCCATCCAGAGACCTTATTAGACATACCTTTAACATCTATGAGAATGAGGCCCTGTCTCTCCACTCCACAGCACCTCCACATCTGAGTCTCCCCAATCTCCTGCCTTGCGCCTACAGTAGCCTCCCAGCTCGTCTCTCTGCCTCTCCTGTGTCCCTCCGTGGTCTGTCCTGGGCACAGCAGCTACACTAATTCTTTAAAATAAAAGCTCCATGCCCTTGTAACATGCTCAGAACCCAGCAATGGCCTCTTCATCATGGAGTCACCCCAAGTTCCTTGCAGCTGCCTGCTGTTCTCCCCTTACCTGGGCCCCCCAGTACCCTCACACCTCCCTTGTAAGCCTCATCACCCACCCTCTTCTCAGCTCCAGCCCCAGGAATGTCCATGCTTCTCCAGCAAGGCACTGGGCCCACCATTTAGAGTCTTTAATAGCAATTTCAGTTCTTCTCAGTAGTCTTGGCCCCAGGTACCCGCATGGCTGATTCCACATCTACCTTAAAATGTCATCTCAAGGCGGGTTGGTTCCATGACCAACCCGCCTAAAATCACCGCCAACTACCCCCCAACACTCTCAATGCCATGGGCACTGCTCGGCCTTCTTCTTCCCAAGGCACTGTCACTGTCTATGTATTTCATTTTTTTACTCGGATTTATTTTGTGTTGTTATCTCCTCCCATGAGAATCTAAGCTCCACAAGGATCCCGATTTGTTGATCGATGTGTCCCAAGTGCCTAGAACATTATCTGACACACAACAGGCACTGAGAAGCTTTTTTTGTTTGTTTTTTGAGATGGAGTTTTGCTCTTGTTGCCCAGGTTGGAGTGCACTGTTGACGTCTTGGCTCAGTGCAACCTCTGCCTCCCGGGTTCAGGTGATTCTCTTGCCTCAACCTCCTGAGTAGTATTACAGGCAGGCACTACCATACCCGGAACATTTTTGTATTTTTAATAGAGACAGGGTTTCACCATGTTGACCAGGCTGGTCTCAAACTCTTGACCTCAAGTGATCTACCCACCTTGGCCTCTCAAAGCTCTGGGATTACAGGCATAAGCCACCATGCCCAGCCCTTAGAAGTATTTTTGAATGAAGGAATAAACGAATGAATAATAATGCAAATTCTCCTACAAATATTTCATGATCTTTTGTCAATTTACTGTGTTTTAGATAACGCGACATTTTGTTAGTTAACATTCTGTTTTTGCATTTGTGAACTTTTTGGCCAAGAGTTGAAAAATCTCATAACATAACTACCTTGGAAAGAAAAAATTAAAATAAGAATCACAATGTTCTTACAAGAAAAGATGCCTTTGGTTAAAATAACATACACAAGGTGTCCCTTTTCTGAGTTAGGGATTTAAACATGTAGCCATCTAAGGCAGCTTCTCTGGGTGTTGACAGGGATATGGGTGGCGCTGGGCCAAGCTCTTAAAGTGTGGGTGTTCTTGTAAGACACACACGTTGGAGGTGGGATTCAGGGTCGAAAGCAAGAAAGAGCTGGTATTGCGGGTTCTTTTCTTGGTAGACATAAAGCAAAAGGGGCAAGATTATAGCTTTTTTAGTGGATGCAATAAATCCTGAAGGAGATATCTTTTATCCACAAATATGGTAGCTAGATCTGGAAGCAGCACTAAACAGTCAGTTCAAGCGGACAATGAACGTATTTCAGGGTGGCTACGTAGTGCATTGGGGCACAGTGTCTGCCTATTGCCATTGCTCCATCTGCTGTGGTTTTCTTTTTCTTTTCCTTTTCCTTTTTCTCTCTTTTTTTTTTTTGAGATTGAGACTCACTCTGTCACCCAGGCTAGAGTGCAATGGTACGATCTCAGCTCACTCCAACCTCTGCCTCCTGGGTTCAAGCAATTCTCCTGCCTCAGCCTCCTGAGTAGCTGGGATTACAGGTGCCACCACCATGCCCAGCTAATTTTTGTATTTTTAGTAGAGACGAGGTTTCACCATGTTGGCCAGGATGGTCTCGAAATCAGGTGATATGTCTGCCTTGGCCTCTTAAAGTGCCAAGATTACAGGTGTGAGTCACTGCCCCCAGCCTAGTCTTGGTTTTCCATAAAAATATGTACTTGGTCACATGCAGCCTGCTATGTAGCATGCTGCCTTTTATAATAACCTACACTTTGGATATACTCTTCATTGGTTTTTAACTTGACATGCAAAATATAGTAATTTTGTACTTGACATTTTTTCCATGTCTGTAGTTTTGTTGGCTCTGCAATAGCATTTTTTATCTATTTCTAACCTTTTCATAGAAACACAGTGCCATTAGCCATTTACAAAATAAACATCATTAAATGGCAAACAAAGTTTTCTGTAATGAAATCTAGATATGGAAATTGATTAGATTTTTTAAAAAATGGAAGTAAACACCACATTCTCTTCTGGCTTCTTGGAGCTCATTGTAAATGTCTATTATTTCTATTTCAATAGAAGTTTACATTACATGTTTTAAGTTAATACATTAATGTTTTAATTACATGTTCACATTATCTCTCGTGTGTGTGTGTGTGTGTGTGTGTGTGTATTTATATGGTTGTAAACTTATTTTCTTGAGACTTGATTATTTGGGTTACTTGTTTTTTTCTTAAATCTCATAGGCTCGGTGCAGTGGTTTACACCTGTAATCCCAACCCTTTGAAAGGCCAATGTGGTGGATCACCTGAGGTCAGGAGTTCAAGGCCAGCATGGCCAATGTGGTGAAATCCCCTCTCTACTAAAAATATGAAAAACAAAACATAGCTGGGCCCACATGGTGGTGGGTACCTGTAGTCCCAGCTACTCAGGAGGCTGAGGTTTGAGAGTCACTTGCACCCAGAAGATGGAGGTTTCAGTGAGCTGAGATCTCACCATTGTACTCCAGCCTAGGTAACAGTATGAGACTCTGTCTCAAAAAAAAAAAAAGAAACACACACACACACACACACACACACACAGAGTTCATCTTTCTTCTTTATATCTTTGGTTACATTATGATAAAGCTTATAATAGTTACTATTTATTTAATACCTGTTAGGGGCCAGTTCTTAGGCTAAGTGCATTTAACACTTCATTCGACAAAGAATTTTTGAGAACCCACTGTACACAGTGCCCTCTGCTGCAGCAGCACAGTTTATCAATGTGCAGGGTGGGGACAGCGTCTGAGCTCAGCAAGAGCACCATCCAAAGAAGGCAAGGCAGACCGAGGCGGAGTGCTGGGGACAATTTCTCTGACTGCAAAAGAATGGGGAGCCTCTACAAAGCATTTATCCTAGAGCTGAGGGAATCGAGGAACTCAATCTTGAAAATAGGGTATTTAGGCTAAGATTAGAAGACTAAGTAGGGCTTAGCAAGAGAACAAGGAAAGAGGGTAAAGTTGTCCCTAGCAATGGACACGTTTGCAAAAGGCCCAGAGATGGGAGAGAGTGTGTTCCTCAAGGCTGTTTGGCAGCAAATAATAAAAATTTACCAAAATTATCTTAAGAAAAAACGTCAAGTTTTGCTGCCATGAGTAATAAGAGTAAGGGAACTGATGGCAGGTCCGCCTGGCGGAGGTGCTTGGATGACGTCACTGCATTTCCCTGTGTCTGTCTCATACTTCCAACCATCTCCCTTGTTCTTCCTAAACTCCAGTTTTAAAGGACTTCATACATGGGAAGATCGTGTAATTTGTATTCAAATTTGGATTTTTTTTTTTTTTTTTTTTTTTTGAGACAGAGTCTTGCTCTGTCGCCAGGCTGGAGTGCAGTGATGCAATCTCAGCTCACTGCAACCCAACCTCCACTTCCTGGGTTCAAGTGATTCTCCTGACTCACCCTCCCAGGTAGCTTGGATTACAGGCATCCACCATCACGCCCAGCTAATTTTTTATATTTTTAGTAGAGAAGGGGTTTCACCATCTTAGCTAGAATGGTCTCGATCTCCTGATCTCAAGGTCTGCCCACCTTGGTCTTTCAAAATGCTGAGATTAAAGGCATGAGCCGCTGTGTCTGGCTCACATGAGGATACTTTAAGAGTAAATATGGGTGTTGTTAATCATTGGGCTGAGACGACAGATGCAAGCCAGCACCGTCCTGGATAAGGCTGAGCATGTCATCCCCCGAATTGCAGGTTAATATTCCATTCTTCCTATTAGTAAAGTGTTTAGTGAAAATCTCCTCCTGTTTTCGTACTTCATCGTTTAATTTCTGTTTGTTACATTCCTGCACCTCCCTACATTGCCCAGGCCAGTTTCAAACTCCTGGCTTCAAGTCGTCGTCCTACTTCAAGCTCCCACATCCCTGGGACTGCAGACGTGAGCCACTGTGCACAGCCAATGTTGTTCGTGCCTGAGGATTGTGTGTGTGGTTTGATGGTGATGATGCAGAAAGTGAACAATTGGCAGCCTGCAGATTTCGGGAGGTGGCTGGAATGGGGTTGAGAAATCCTAAGTCATCAGCACACACTTTCCTTCCGGAACTACGAAAATGCATGCATTCCACAGAGATACTGGGCCCCCTTGAGAATGTTTGACCTTGCCTAATTTTGTGCAGTGGATTGGAGGTTTCACTGTGATTCTTAGTGAAACCTATGCATGAGTTGGTTTTTTTGTTTTTGTTTTTAGTGTCAGATTTCATTACGCGTCTGCACATGTTCATCTCAACTATTGGGAGATTATTTTAAATGTTTTCCACTGTTAGCTCTATTTTACAACTGGGGGTGGGGTCCTTGCCTGCTGACCCAGGCTCGGAGGCCCTCTCTGGCTGATCTTCTCCCCACGGGAAAGGGGAATGTCCTTGGCCATTCTCTGGATATTCAAGACCTTGGTATCCTGGCCCAGATGGACCTGAGCCTGCCTCTTGGGGTTGAATGGGCCTTTTCCTTGGGCCTCTCCTCCTGAGGGCAGACAGGTCGGCTGGTGTCTGAACTGGTTCATCAGAGATGCAAAGAGCATGGAAGAGTCACTCTGAGAGTGAACCCACTTTGGGAGGCCGAGGTGGGTGGATCACGAGGTCAAGAGATCGAGACCATCCTGGTCAACATGGTGAAACCCCGTCTCTACTAAAAATTACAAAAAATTAGCTGGGCATGGTGGCGCATGCCTATAATCCCAGCTACTCAGGAGGCTGAGGCAGGAGAATTGCCTGAACCCAGGAGGCAGAGGTTACGGTGAGCCGAGATCGCGCCATTGTACTCCAGCCTGGGTAACAAGAGCAAAACTCAGTCTCAAAAAAAAAAAAAAAAAAAAAAGAGAGAGAGAGAGAGAGAATGTGGGTGAACGGAGGCTAGAAGAGTCTCATATGTGAAAGTGTCACTGAGGAACTGGCTTCTTGGGGGAGAAGCTGGCATTTGAGGGCAACCCAAATAAGCAGTTTCGCAAAAACCAGAAAAAGGAGCAGCATTTCAGGGAAGAGTGTAGCCAGTGAGAAGCCGCAGTGTGGGAGTGAGATCATGGATTCCGAGGAAAAATGTGGCAGCTAGTGTGGGTGAGGCACAGTGCATGTGGAGCAGGCAGGTCTCCAATCCCATGGGACCACCACATCCAGCTGTGGAGCTAGAATGAAGGGAATTCACCCAAGGGTTTTAACAGAGAAGTGACAGGAACTTACTTGTAGTCTCAGCAGATCGTCCTAGATGCAGTGCAGAGAATGGATGGCACTGGGGTAGACAAGAAGGCAATTCTGGCAAGTGTGTTGGGGAAAATAAATAGTTAAATCCTAAACTTCTCCCTACCCAGAAAAACCTCTCCACAAAAGTAAAAAAGTAAAAACACTGTTGTTGTTGAATAAGTTTTCAACTAGAATGTGATTGATGTCACAGGTAATCTACTGAGAAATTGCATAAAAAAAAGAAATCTCACTCGTTATCCAGCAGATAAAACTCGTTACAGACTTTTTCCTCAAGGGTAACAGTAACTAGTCCTCTAGCAAGAGGGCTTGACAGTACCCTCTGTCAACACATAGTCCATCCTAGATCCACCCAGAAATTGGGGTGATCATCTGTGGAAACTGTGGTTTTACATAAAGGAAAAATACACCTTGTACATCCTTATGAAAGAAGGTAGTTTTGCAACTTGGAGTCAGGTGCCTGCTGAAGATGTTAGGTTTCTGTTCTTTCCTGGAAGGGCTCGGCAGGGGTGCTACCTGCCTTGATGATGCATTTCAAAGACATGGCCTCAGGTCCTAAGGAAAGACCTTCATAGGTCTTAAAGCTGGCAGGAGGCTTATTTACCTTTTTTAAACATCCACATACATTTCAAAGGAACAGAGAAAGTACTTCCAGTTGTAGGTTTTCTAAAGAAAATGCTCTAAGAAAGGGAGGGGGAGAAGTCTGGTCCCTTATCTCCTGCAGGGAGAATTCAGCCTCTCACTTTTGTTTTGCAAATGCCCTCACCCTTGCTCCTGGTGACTGGGACCCTTGTATGGGAAGGAACTTAGGAGCCCTGGAGTGAAGGTTTGCTATGGACAGGGAAGACTCCAGGACCACCACTAAGGTTTTGATTTGAGCAACTTGGAAGTGAGGGGAGCTATTTACAGAGAGGGAAAAATAGTAAATACAGATTCAATTAATGCATTAATGCAGAAAGTAATTAATGAAATTCACAATCTGCTTCACAAACTCACAATGCTAGTACGTCCACTTCCCTGAATAGCCCACCTTCTAAGCACCAAATTCAGAATCTCCCGCCTGAGGAATCCCAGCCTTCTTGGAAATAGCCAAGAAATAAGGCTTCATGATTACCTGTTCCCAAAGGGAGTCAGTTTTACTTCCCAGTGCCGTTGGGGCGGGCACAGGGCTGAGAGTCAGGTCCTGCCACATGTGTGCTGCTTGCTGCCAAGTAACATCCGTGCTGAAGACAGGCCCAGCACCCATCTGTGACTCTGATGCTTTGAGGGTGTGAGGGAACTGGATTTCCTGATACTACTTTATATCCCTCCGATCCCACCCTCCTTTCTAGGATAGCATTCATTCCTCCATTCACCCTCCTGGGTCCTGAAGGGCTCAGATCCTCAGCTACATTCAGGACTGAATCAAAGCCACCCCAGAATGTTTCAGCCCTGGCTATCCTGCCTCAGTTCACCCTGTGTCTATGATTTCCCCTTTGAAGAGCTGGTTTCTGCAACGACCTAGATTAGAGGTGACCCAGATGTGTTTCCGGTATAAAATCTGGTGCACCCCTCCCTGAAAAGACTGCTTGTGCTAACTAACCTTACTCCACTTTGCCATTGAGAAGGGATAATCTCTCCCAGGGGATAGAGGTAAGGCCCGCCCTTCATCTGCATAACTAAGAGGACCTCCAGAGTGACTGCCTGATTCCTAAATTGTATCAGCCTGACTCCAGGGCACAGAAAGGGGAGCTTCACAGGCTACCACTCACCCCTCCAAATAAAAGGAAAAGAAAGAATACCAAAGGTTTCACCAGCCCCACAATAGCATCTCTGCCTAGCAAGTAGCTAATTCTACTTTATAAACCTGATTTCAAACCATAGAGCTTTCCTTCTTGTGTTGAACAACAGAGGTTCTGCGCAATGTGCAGGTTGTGATCTGAGTATTAGTTGCGACTATGTGTGATATTGGTGTGGCTTTGTGTATTTTTCTATAGATGTGAGAAGCATTTTCTCTATTGAGGTGTGCAGGGATGTTTTAAACGATATGGGTATACTAAGCAAATGTACTTCTATGAACTAATACCTCAGTCAGCAAATCGAATTTTACATTATGTTTAAAAAACATGTAAGTAGGAGTTTATGCGTTTAATAGAATGTGGCCCCAACTTTGTTTTAGCAAATTAGGAAAAAAAACACAACTTTGCATATATGTATAAATTTAATTAATATTTATAATAAATGTAATTATTATATAATATTTAAATGTTAATAAATTATATATAAATTATAAATAATATATAAATGCACAAGTAATGTGTTTTATAAATAATTATATTTATTATATATTTATATCATATATTATAAAATAAATATATTAATATATATTATTAAATATATTTGCATGTAAGCTTGTATTTATATATAATATATGAATATATAATATTCATATATTATATATAAATATATATTTATATTTAATGGAAAATTGTATTATATATAATGAATATATATTTGCATATTATGTATTATATATAATATAGTATTTATATAGTATAAATAACAAGTGTATATATACACACACACACACACACACACATACACATACATACATATATATAAAATAAATAACACAAGTGTATATCTTGTAGAGTCCCCACCATCAAAATGACTTTATCCAGTTGGAGAAAGGCTGGGGTCTTTGCAGCGTCCGTTCAACAATGCACACACTGTAATTCCTGCTGCTGGAAACAGACCTGCTGCTGTTTTGTGAGGCGCAGCACAGGTTCAGTGGGATGGTTCTGGATGCAGCCTGGAAGGTAGTGGAGATGTCCCCTTAGAGGCCACTGGGATGGTGGAAAGTGCCTCTGTGACTTGAGATTTTCCAGGGAACCCCTGTGTGAAACTGAAAAACCTGTCACTCACCATCTCAGGAGCAGCACTGCCTTTTTCTATAATCACTAAGGGATAAGGCTGATGTAACTGAATATATATATATATGGCGATAAACTAGAAATCTTCAGAGTCATCAGAAAATCCAATTTGCAGAAAAGATATTTAAGAGAAAAATAAGTAAAGTGTATGATGTGGGACATAAAAGAATACAGCCACGGAAGAGTAATGGTAGCGTGCTCTGCCAATCACTTTGTGATGAGCCTGAGATGGAAAAGCAATTTCTGCCCCTAATGGAATGTCCTGGGGTAGGGGGCTTTTGTATTTGTCTAGAATAAGCTTTCTTGCCTTTATCAGAAAACATCTTTCTGACATTCATAACTAGAGGAAAATAAAATGAAATTTATTTCAAAGACCCAACTGATGGATTTTGCACTGCATTGTTTATAACTGTTTCTTTTCTCCTTTCCCAAGCCTTCTTGTGGCTCTGTTAGTCCAATCTGCCTAATGCTAGGAATTTTAATCTTTATTTCCTAATTCTAAATACAGGATGTCAAGAAGGGCTGAGGGTTCCTTTAAATTTAAGTAAGCCTTAGTAGTTGATTTACGGCATTTTAGATAACCTTTGAAAACATGCAAGCAGATATATACATTAGCTCTAAGTGCATCTATAACTATTTTATTAAAACATATTTTCCTATAACTGGCATAAACTTTAGTTATATAGATGCAGTCTTTCTGTTTATTAGACAACATGAACTTCACAAGTATGAAACTTTTAATTGCATGCTGTATTTCTATTATTTTTATAGACATTCCAAATAAAAATTGGGTTGAGAAGTACAAAAGGTACTTTCAAAAATGAATAGGGTGTTATCCCGTTAAAGGACTAGTTCAAGCCAGTGTTTCTACTGACATTCTGCAGACTTTTATTTGGAAGGATTTTAAGAGATTTTCTAGGAAAAACTGCTGTACGATTACAATTTAGGATACGCTGGATTAAACAATGATTTTAAAAAGTTTTTTACTGTAGTACACCTCAGAGCCTTTAATTCTTAACGTTCAATGGGAATCTCTAAGAGGAAACTGGAGTGCACAGTATTTCCTGATCTTATTTGACCAGATCCTATTAACTCCCAGAAAAGTGTTCAACAGAGCAGTTATTTTTGCGAGGCTGATACATCTGTTGAAATTCTTATCCATGTACAAAACCTGTGCACCTTTGTGTAAAAGTTTCTTAGTACTGGATATTATATATCTTTGCATTTAATAAATATTAAGTAAAAATTTGGGAATGAGAAATAAACATCTTGGTTTTAAAAATTATACTGTCATCCCTGATGTTCTTGGCTCACCTCCTAAAATTTTATTTTTAAATTCTTGTGCTATTATATAACATTCCTTCCATTATACAGATGTTGCCATATTTACTATAGCTTTCACTGTGTGCCAGTTATTTTAATACTGCACACTTATTGTCCATTTTTTTAACTGTATAAACTATGACAGAAATTATCACTTGGAAATGAATACTTAATTATACGTGTGACCACCTGCTTGAGGAAAGGAAGTATTTTCCTTTGAAGTTGGGAAATTGAGTCTCGTGAACAAGATTGTACATGTACAGTAGGATTTGCTTATGTTTATTTTCTGAAACCCAGAGAAATCTCAACAACAGTTAATCATAGGTTGATCATAGATTCTATAGAAATGTTACTCGAAGAGTAAATTCCAAAGTTCATGTAAAATGCTGGTTCAGGGAAGGTACCACTTTGGTACCTTTTGGTACCAATCATGGCACCAATCATGGCCAATTGCCTTGTGATTCTAGTGACTGGATTCTATGACTACTGTTCTATATTAGAGAAATGAATCGCTTATGGGTGAGACCTTCATGACTTTTTTAAAAGAATTATTATTATTATACTTTAAGTCCTGGGATCCATGTGCAGAATGTGCAGGTTACATATGTGTACATGTGCCATGGTGGTTGGCTGCACCCATCAACCCGTCGTCTACATTAGGTATTTCTCCTAATGCTAATGCTGTCTCTCCTCTTAACCCCCTCTACCCCTCGACAGGCCTCAGTGTGTGATGTTCCTCTCCCTGTGTCCATGTGTTCTCATTGTTCAACTTCCACTTCTTAGTGAGAACATGTGGTGTTGGTTTTTCTCTTCCTGTGTTAGTTTGCTGAAAATGATGCTTTTCAGCCTCATCGATGTCCCTGCAAAGGACATGAATTTATCCTTTTTTATGGCTGCATAGTATTCCGTGATGTATATGTGCCACATTGTCTTTATGCAGTCTATCACTGATGGGCCTTTGGGTTCTTCCAAGTCTTTGCTATTGTGATCAGTGCTAAGACCTTCATGACTTTCTAATTGTAAGTGTTGCCTCTTCGAGTCTATACTGTCTCCCTCTGCTCTCCCAGGCTTCTCTTGGAGTAACATGCTTGGATTTCAGTGTCTTTAAGTTGTTGTAGCTGATGGGAGGAGAGTGGGAGAGTGCAGCAGTGTCCTTCAGGTTACTCTGATTGGTATGCCCTGCTCTTTCCATTGAAAATCCTACTCTGAAACCAAGTACTGTCTTCTTCATCTCCACTGAGAAACCCATTTTCAAGTGAGATTCCCGAGGTCAAAACATGAATAATGATCATAATAGTGATAATGATGAGAGGAATGATGTGTTGGAAGTCATGGTCAGTGTTTAAGAAGTAGTTGAGTTGAGGGGCTTCAGTTTGCAGTATTACAGCAAGGACTCTGAAAATTTATATGTTGAAAATCTGGTAAAAGTACTGGATAAAATTGGTTTTGGATTTTCAAATTGTGTCATTGAACTTGCAAGAAAATAAGGCATTATCAGAGTCCCCCAGATGATGTGAAATGCAGAAATGCAGAGAGATTGTGAAGCTTGGAAGCTAGCCCTGCCCTGATCATCTGTGCTGATCCCTGTGATGTATAGCTTCCACTTTGAGAGTGTCTTGGCTCAGGGAATAGAAAGCAAGTTTAAGGTCTTTCTGATGTTGAAAGTATAATAGGAGACCGTCGTGTATGGCCAGAACACAAAGGGTTCTACTTGCAATATTGGGAGAATAGACAGACATCAGTGTCGACATTACTGCTAGTGGGTTTCACACTAGTCTGTAGGTGAATTTCTACCATCTCTGGGGTCCACAATGCCTCGAGGTGATCATTTGTTTTTGAAAAGAGGACGTTTTCTGTTCCAGGCACATCATGTAATCTAATGGTTAATTTCCTCTGAATGGGTGTACCTTCAAAGCAGAATGCACAGAATTACCATAGGTAAAGTTTCCAGAAAGGAAGTGCAGATGTGAAAACTTGCCAACAACTTAGTTTACATGAGAAGTTGGAATTCTTATCAAATTCAGACTATATAAGAATGTTAAAAAAAAAACAAAAACAGAGAATAAAATTATGAATAGGAAACCAGACACTATATGAGGGGCCAAGGAAGTGTGAAAATAATCCAAGCCATCACCTGTCCTTACCAAACATCATTTGCAAAACACAAACAAAATCAAACAAAAATCCCACTTTAGTGCATTAGTCTCTTTTCTGCTGCTTATAACAGAATATCTGAAATTGGGTAGCTTATAAAGAAAATAAATATACTTCTCACAAATACACAGGCTGAGAAGTCCAAGGCCAAGGGAGCTTGTCTGGTGAGGGCCCTCTTGCTGGTGGGGATTCTGGAGTCTGAGGTGTGCAGGCATCGCCAGCTCAGGTCACCCTTCTTATTATAATGCCACCAGTTTCCCTCCTGTGATAGCCCATCAATCCATTCATTGACAGTGATTAATACAGTCACCTCTTCAAGTCCTCACCTCTCCATATGACCATATTGGTGATTACATTTCAACATAAGTTTTTAACAAATAGACAAACCATAGTATTCATGAAGTAGAAAAATAAGACCAAAATGAAAGCTCTCAGTTGAAAATATGAAAAGAAAAAATAATAAACAAATTGGTAAATATGTTTGAAGATTTAAATAATCCTCAATCACCTATGTACAACAATAATAGTATTTATAGGATTTATAAAATTGAGTGAATAATTATAATTTATTGTCTAACTTAAGGTTTTTTAAAAATAACTAAAATACTGAACAGCAATGCATGTAATTCAGGAGGGAATAATAAATATTAAAGAAGAAGATAAGACTATTACTACTAAGTACATACTAAAATTTCTAGAAAATCTACTAAAATGAAAGTATGAGAAAATAAAAACTGACTAGGAGGAAAGCAAGCCAAAAAGTAGGGAAAATAGACATACACATAGAAAGCACAAGCTAAGATGCTCCAGAGAACTCCAAAGAGAGCGGACACTTCAGGGAATATAAGGAGACTAAACTATCCAGTAAAAAGACAAATTCTGAGATTGCATTTAAAGAACAATCTAAGTGCATGCTGTTTGGAAGTGAAAATCTAAAGCATAGGAGCCTAAATCATTTGAAAGAGCAAATGTGTACCAGCAGCATGTACAAGAATTTTCACTGCAGCATTTTTTATTAGGGCAAAAAGAAAAATGACCCAAAGACCCATCAAGAGGAGAATGGAAAAATCATGGTGCATTCAAGCAATGGAAAACTATACAGCAATGAAAATGAGTAGACTAGAGCATCATGCCTAAACATAGAGGACTCCCAAAAACATAATACAAGCAAAAAATGAAGAGAGAGAGAGGGGCACAGAACTTGCAATATATAATTCCAGTTAAGCATTCAATTTCAGGAAACTGATATATGTGGCTAAAACTAGGATATGTACATTTATGGTAATTATCAAGAAAACCAAGGGAATGATAAATATAAAATTCAGAAGGTTATTTCTGCTGAGGTGGAGGAGAAGGTGATGGTGGAAGGGTATATATTCCTATGTGTGATAATATGGATGCACTGGTAAATGTTCTGTTTCTTAGAGTTGGTATTCCTATGTGTGATAATATGGATGCACTGGTAAATGTTCTGTTTCTTAGAGTTGGTATTCCTATGTGTGATAATATGGATGCACTGGTAAATGTTCTGTTTCTTAGAGTTGGTATTCCTGTGTGTGATAATATGGATGCACTGGTAAATCTTCTGTTTCTTAGAGTTGGTATTCCTGTGTGTGATAATATGGATTCACTGGTAAATGTTCTGTTTCTTAGAGTTGGTATTCCTATGTGTGATAATATGGATGCACTGGTAAATCTTCTGTTTCTTAGAGTTGGTATTCCTGTGTGTGATAATATGGATGCACTGGTAAATATTCTGTTTCTTAGAGTTGGTATTCCTATGTGTGATAATATGGATGCACTGGTAAATATTCTGTTTCTTAGAGTTGGTATTCCTATGTGTGATAATATGGATGCACTGGTAAATGCTCTGTTTCTTAGAGTTGGTATTCCTATGTGTGATAATATGGATGCACTGGTAAATGTTCTGTTTCTTAGAGTTGGTATTCCTATGTGTGATAATATGGATGCACTGGTAAATATTCTGTTTCTTAGAGTTGGTATTCCTATGTGTGATAATATGGATGCACTGGTAAATGTTCTGTTTCTTAGAGTTGGTATTGTTCTCATCATGTTGTAGATACTCACTTGCATATATTTCAGTGCAACACAGATCTGTTTGAGAGAAATAGTGAATGGTGAAGACTGCTTCTGGGCTCAGTTAGCTTAGAGAATAGTAAGGAGAAAGACAAGTTAGCAAGTTTTCACACTTCATCTTCACAGCAGACTTAATAACTTAGATACTAGTCTAATTTTTACTGATTTGTTAGCTTTAGATAACTGTGTTTAAGTGATATTAAGTACTAATTAGGTACTAAGTAAGTCCTCATGGGATTTGAGTTATGTCTGGCCAACCATAGGATCCCTGGTGTCTATATCATATGACACTATTGGGTCGAGTTTGGTCTTTTAATCAGTGCGGTTTAATCATTTCTCTTGTCTTGAATTATTTGTTCATTGCCTTTCCTATTAGGTTAAAATTGCCTGAATAGCACAGAGCAGGTCTTATCCATTTTCATTTCTTCTAACTTTTTATTTAAATGGATTTTATTTCATTTATCTATGGACATATGTATATTCACACAAGCGCATGTACAATTGTGTTTCAGAATTTATAAAACAAAAAGCAAACTTAGTCATTAAGTCTTCAAGTATTAAAATTGACAGTGTGATGGTGTGTATATAGAATAATACACTAATCTCTTTTTTTGGTCTTTCATGAAACATGGTGTTGAAAACACTGACTTTGCAGGGAAAAAAGTCAGCTTTTAATCATCTCTTATGCAGTGGAGTGGAAAAAATAACTCATTATTCTAATTGAAAGTAAAAATTAAAAAAAAGTTAAACTTTGAATTTTTCAGGAGTATCTTTCTAATTCTCAGTACAACTCATAATACACAACAATTATAGACACTGAAGAAAGCAACTCCTATTTCTTGAGGCTGCTGTATTTCAGTGTGATGGTGGGAACTCCGGTGAAAGCTCTGGGCTCAAGGGAGCCTACGGTGATTGGCCGCAGGCAGAGTTGATGACTGCCTATGGGACGTGATTTTAGGCTCATTGTTTGCAATGCACTTTACACAGATTGCCAGAGACTGACATGACAAAGCTCCATTGTCCCCTGAAAGCACACTCACCAGCCTGCTTTGACGATTCCGGCCTCTACTCAACAGATTTGAGATTCTTTATATATACACAAAAAGGCAGGATATTATTTTCAGAACTTTTGGTAATATTAGGGTGGCCATATAATATATTGTTCAACTTGGAATTCTTAGGGTGAGTGAATGGGGATTCTTAATAATTTTGCCGAGGCAATGGCACTGATGGGACCTGTGGGATCCTGGGTAAAACTCACTGGTCATCTCCTCTGGCCGCCTCCACTTGGCATCTCAACAAAGGTTAGCGGATCACCTTTGAAGGCACAGACCTTAAAGGAATTCTTCCTGTTTTGTTTTCCTTGAGACTGGTGTACTTTAATTTATGTTACTTGCAGTATGGGGTTTCATTAAAATATTGCTAAAGAGAAAATCAGTCTGTCTATATGTATTATTCTAAGGATAATGTAATTTTTAAAAAACCCTTGATACGTTTCATCATTGGTTTCTAGAATTTATTCAACATAAGCACAGTGAAGATGTATGTTATTAAGTGTATCCCTGGGAAAAGAAACTGTTTCCCTATGTTCATGGGTAGACAAATGACTTATTATGCCAAGGAAGAGTGCTTCAACCCACAGGACCAACGACACCTCCAGGAGTGTGGAAACCACGTTTTCCATCCTGTGACTCGGCCTTCTCTTTCGTTTGCAGCGTCAATTGCAGCCACCTGCAATGATCCAGGTATGCCTCAGAATGGCACCCGCTATGGAGACAGCAGAGAGGCGGGAGACACCGTCACGTTCCAGTGTGACCCCGGATATCAACTCCAAGGACAAGCCAAAATCACCTGTGTGCAGCTGAACAACCGGTTCTTTTGGCAACCAGATCCTCCTACTTGCATAGGTATCAGGCAACAGAACTTGGAAATTTTATATTCAGGGGTGAATGCGTGTTGTCGTTAAAGTTCTCCGTAAATGCATTATTTCTCCACAATATTTCTCAAGAGCTTATTTCATGTTCTCTGGCTCTCTGACACTGCTGAAATTCTACTATAAACCTTTATACTTTATTTTATTAGGTGGAATAAAGGAAATCATCCCCTTAATGTACAGCAATTGATATTTACTATACATTTCCTGCCCTTAACAAATGTTATGTAAACATGGATCAATCAAATTACTGCAATTTAAAATTCTAGGTGGCTCAAAATGTATAGCCCTGCCATTGCTATTCTGATTTTTAATATAGAAGCATGCCCTTTGGCAAAACCTAGTCACAAAAAGTACTTTCTCTTTTTAGATGTTTTCCCCCTTATAATATTAGTACATTTATAATAGAATTCTGAAAACTAGAAATTATACTGCTTGTATTAAAATGAAGATAAAAGGTTTGTTTCTACAATTTATTAGCGTTTTATAGTTTGACCTTATTAAAAGGATAACAAATGATTTTGCAGACTTTGGCTTGAGTAACCACCTGAGACAATTTATTACAAATATGGTTTTATGCTAATATACATTTTTATGTAAAATAGTAATTACAGATAATCTCTTTATTCAATAAGATATTTTACCATAAAATTCCTACTTAGAGTATATTATCCTAATTTTAAAAGAAAACCCTACTGAACTTTATTATCTTAAGGAACGATCACCGTTTAATTAGTAGTTCTTTATAATCTGTCTGAAAAACGCAAAATTTAATTGACGTGTGAAGAGAGAAAGTGATCATGAAATGGATAGGCCGTTTTGCCTAGGATGACCATGGGGGGATTTGGGGTTTGAAATGATTTTTATTGTCGTGTAGACGGTGGTAAAATTCTCAGTGGTCTTGGAGAGCTATGCTACAGGGCTCTTACTTATGACAAACTACTTGTCACAGTTTTCTAGAGATAGATGAGGTTTGATGGCTGTGCTTGTTAGCATTCTCAGCCTTGTCGGGAAGTGAGCCATGTGTGTTTAATGTTTTATGCTGCATTTAGTTTTCATAACGTCTGCGAGCATAGTCACGCATTTGATTCAAGCTGAGTCATCAGGAGACTTGCAAGATTTCGGCATGTTTCTTTTTTAAAGTAGAGTGATTGCCTGTAAATGTGGCAATCACTTTAAACCAATGGCCTATTTTTACATTGAGAAAGGGATTTTTTTCCTTCCATTTTGCATATTTTTAGGCTCATGGAGGAATACATTAAAAAAAGAGTTAATCTCTTAAAAGTAATTTATTTCTTTATATTGATCTGAACATGTAATTATACAATTTGGCCATCTCCTAATTATCCTGTAAACAAATCCATCTCTTGTTAGATCGTCTCTTAGGTATTTTATTTGGACCGGCAAATAAGTAACCCAGTACTCCACAAAAGATAAATACATAACCCTGTCTCTGCCTTGAATGTCAGCTTCAAGGACAAGCTAAAATCACTTGCAGACAATTGAATAATCAATTATTTTGACAAGGAGACCCGCCTACATGCCTAAGTATTATGTAACAGAAAAATGAAAAATATATAATTGGAAATAAATTCACATTATATCTTTATCATATTGTAATTTTCTGTTTTCCAGGTTTTTGTCCTCTGTAAGAAGCCTGCCCATTAGGGCATCATTTAATCATAAATAGCACTCATGTAAACTCTGTTTCAAAGATTCAAAACACTTTAATTTTTTTACCTTTTTTCATATTTTATTAAAGACATTTTGTAAACTCTTAGAGGAGAAAAAGGTGTTCATCTTTTTACCTGCTGACAATTACAACTAATATAAATATTTATAAATAATTTCATAATTGTGTGTATAGAATCTATTTTAAAATGTTTAGGCTGAATGTGGTAGCTCACACCTGTAATCCCAGCACTTTAGGAGTCCAGGGCAGGTGGATCACTTGAGGTCAGGAGTTTAAGACCAGTCTGGTGCAACCTCATCTCTACTAAAAATATATAAATTAGGTGGGCACGGTGGCATTTCCCTGTAATCCCAGCTACTCGGGAGGCTGAGGGACGAGAGTCGCTTGAACCCAGGAGGCAGAAATTGCTATGAGCCGAGATCGCACTGTTGTACTGCGGCCCGGGTCACAGAGCGAGACTCTGTCTCAAAAAAAAAAAAAAAAGTTTTAAAATGACAACATCCTGCAAGACTATTTTGTAAATTGAGCTGTTTACTTACCAGTACATAGTGTGTATCTTTTGTGCTACTGTGTATTTTCTACTGGTTTTTAATGACTAAATTGTATCTGTTTGGAAAGTGGCTTTGCTCACAACCACACCTCCAGTGCCACTCTCTGGTATCTGTTTGTTTGAATCTACCAATATTGATTTCTCTAGACCCTTATTATTGTATAATTAAGTTGTTTTAACATTTTCCCTATTCTGAAGATGGCTGCAATGAGCGCCCATGTTGCAAAATACATCACAATTATTGACAAATGACATATTTCTACAAACTCACCTGTTCCTAGGACTTTTAAAACACCCTTGTTTTTGTTTCTTTGAGACAGAGTCGCTGGAGTGCAGTAGCATGATATCAGCTCACTGCAACCTCCACCTCCTGGGTTCAAATGATTCTCCTGCCTCAGCCTCCTGAGTAGCCGGGATTATATCGACCACCACCACGCCTGGCTAATTTTTTTATATTTTTAGTAGAGAAAACACCACACGTGATTGTTGTTAAGGCAGAACGTGATGCTGTCTTGTTTTAATTGGCATTTTAAATTAATAATAATGAGATTGAACTTTTTTCCACATGCTTATTGGCTATTTGAAGTTGTTGTTTCCTGATCAGTTAATTTGCTTCTTTACTTTGTATTATTAATGTATGTTTACTCATTACTGGTGTGTCTCTCACAAAGTCTCTTGACCTCTCGCCTGTTGTGTGTGATGACATTTATTTTCAGCACCTGCTGTTTGCTGTTGTTTTTTTCTTGAGTGTTGCTTGCATGTCTCACTTTATTTTTTTCATCCCAAAGGACTCCGACCATGAATGGTCCTCTGCTTAGCTTTTTCACTGAGTCTAGAAGGAGAATTCTGTAGACCGAAGGACACTAACGAGTTTTGTTTTGTTTTGTTTTGTTTTTTTGGAGATAGAGTCTCGCTCTGTCACCCAGGCTGGAGTGCAGTGATGTGATCTTGGCTCACTGTAGCCTCTGCTCCCAGGTTCAAATGATTCTCCTGCCTCAGCCTCCTGAGTAGCTGGGATTATAGGCACGCACCACCACACCTGGCTATTTTTTGCATTTTTAGTAGAGACGGGATTTTGCCATGTTAGGCTGGTCTCGAAATCCTGCCCTGAGCTAATCCACCCACCTGGGCCTCTCAAAATGCTGGGATTACAAGGTTTAGCTACCACATCTGGCCTAAACTTTCTTATTCCCACTAAAGTGTCCCTGAAAAGTCTCCATTTTCTTATAGACTGCAGTTGCTTTTTCCTGAGTCCAAATGGCAAAATACTCTGAAAAGCCAAAATGTATCCTAGGTTTGAAGAAATTTGTTTAGGAACAACAGCCTGCCGACATACAGGTGCCTAATTAGAAAATATTTATCTCCCCCAATGGTGTGAACGTTCAAAGGTTTTAATGCAGAAATGTAGATGGGTTTTGTTAAGGATTGCAGCTTCAAACCCTTATGTTGAAGGAGCTGCTATGTATGCATGCATGTATGCTATTTAGCATGGTGGCTAAAGATTTTGAATAAGGGGTTGGTGGGTTGAAAAGAATAGGTGGACTTTATCTCTGTATCTCTTCCTTCTGGAGAATTTCCTAGCATCTCTGAGTTGCATTTTCTACTATTCCAATCCTTTCCAAAATATTTTGTAAGCAAATTAAAACCTAAGCTAACCAAAATGAAGAATACCAGGCCAAAAGAGAGAACAAACAAGGCCAGGCAACACTCCTTAATTCCACTTCCAGCTTTTAAATCACCTCATTTGAAAGTGCCTCCTGGGATCTGTGTGAGTGAGACAGGGTTTCCCCTTTGTTTGTTTTAAATCAGTGTTTGAATCATATCCCTGAACTGTTCCTGCTGGTAGCACCCTGTAGCCAGTGCCCTGAATCTGTCGTTTTTCATCTTTCAAAACCTGTGTGGAGTAGAACCTTCTAGACCTTCAGGTACCATCTTTCTCTGCATCAGCTCCCACTCTGCTTGATGCTGTCAGCAGCCACGGCGTGATACTGAGGAGACACTGCCTTGTGAGAGCTGATAAGACAATTGCTTCTGTACAGTTCATTTAAAAACAAAAAAAGCATACTGGGGAAAATCGAGTTTTAATCTATTTGTGTAAAAATTATATTAGTCTTGAGCCTATATCTGCAGAATTTATTATAAATATTTTCTGTGATAGTATTCAGAGTTTGCATTCAGGTAGACTGTGAGATCATAAGAAAAACAACTGGAGTTAGTTGTATTTCTTATAAAAAGTTAAGCTTTTAGAAATGTTAAAGACACACTCATTATTGAAAATTGTGAAGCATGCCCCTTCGTCTTCCTCCATCTTATTTACAAAACGAAGTCTCTTTTTGTGTAGGGGGAAAAATCACCAATTAAGACTTTTTTTCTACTTATTTTTTAATTCATATATGACCAATAATGGGAATAAAATAAGACATATAATTTAGTAGGAATACTATGATTTCATTTTAGTCATGCTTTAAAACAACTTCGTGACAAACCACAGTATTTGATATAAACAACTTTTAAACCCAGCATACTCTTGTATGTATCTAAAATGTTTGTACTTATAAATTCTGCAGTGTTTTCACACCTTCCCTGGGATGAGAGATTTAAGAGAAACCTTATCTCACAAATAAAACAATCCTAAACACTTTCTGATTTAAGAGCAAAAATTGGCTTGCCTATTAACCACATTGGGCTACGTAATTACTGCCTTGCTATTACAAATGTAAACATATTTAATTCAAAATCAATGACTGCAAGCACAAACTAAATTTATTATCATATAAAGTGGCTCTTTCTAGTAATACACCAAGCATTGTGATCAAACAATATTTTCAGACAGTGATGTTTCAACTCAGCTCCTCGCTGACATGTATCCTTAGTTGTCACTTAAAATTTTGGGGTTTGTTTTGCTACTTTAAAATGTGGGAAAATTAATCCAAGCCTTCCACACACCAGAGGACTGGGAGAATGTGAAATGCCATGTTTTCATTTATCCATTAACTATTTCCTGAATACTTATTCTGATCCAGAAGCCATCTAGACATTAGGGATGGAACAGTGAACAGAAGTTGGATGATCACTGTTCCATGTGAAGCAAGTACTCAAGAAGAAATATGAATGATTTTATAAACTATGAGAAGTATCAGAAAAACTTAACATGGCCGTAAAATGATGTTCATGGGATTTTTTTTTAATTTAAGTGTTTTTCTATTTGTGCATATGTTGGCAGGTGTGGGGGGGTTAAGTCATCTTTCATTTAATTGGGAACATTTTTAATTACAGGAAAGAAATTTTATTTGCCAGAAGTTTGAAAATTCTTTTTGAAAATGGTGTGGAATCTTACGTAAAATTCCTTAAGAATTACATGAAAAATGTACAGATTTACTGGGTCTTACAATTTTATATGGATAATTGATAGCCAACACATAGTCTCTTTGAGGGGGGAAAGTGCATATGAATGAGCTCTTTTTCTTAGGGAATTCTGTGGTGTCTCATTCCACACTGAATGCCTGGCATTCTTCTCTCTCCTGACTTTTTCTCTGTAACTCTTGTTCTGTGGCAGCTGCTTGTGGAGGGAATCTGACCGGCCCAGCGGGTGTTATTTTATCACCCAACTACCCACAGCCGTACCCTCCCGGGAAAGAATGCGACTGGAGAGTAAAAGTGAACCCCGACTTTGTCATTGCCTTGATATTCAAAAGGTACCGTCTCTTGCAGAACTCCTCTTTTTAGTAGGATTTGTAATGACATACCTAAAAATTACTTTTTTTATGACTTCGTAGAGTCTCCAGTGTTACATCTAGGTAAGCGCTAGATTTTCCGTCTAATGGAGACTGCACCAGGCTGTGAAATGACATGAATGGAGATACATGATTTTGCTTTGGAGCATTCTACTTACATTGATGCATGTGAATTATTTTTAAATACTGTTTATCTTGTGCACAGTGTGTTCTATGTGAAAAGGCTTAACTTACAGAATGTTCAGTAAAAGTAATAAAAGAATGGTATGGAGACACTTGGTGTAATTTCTCAATGTCTCCTATCGCTCTAAATGCACGAGAGCAAATTCATTTCCACAGCACATCCTGATGTTCCCAAGGGTAGCACTGCTAATGTCATTACAATAATTAAGACTTGCTAGAGCCTTGAAAATGAAAGTTTCCCCAAATCTGGTTGCTGTAAAGTCTGAGTCATTAGATAATCAGTCCTAAAAATAGGCTGATTTGTTCTTGCTAGACTACATGATGGAAGTTCAAATACTATGGTCATTTTCTGAAAATAAACTCTTTAAATAATTATATTATTAGTATATGGTATTTGATGATTACATTTTATTGAATCCAAAGACCTTTTCCAACTTTAGACTTTCCTTTTTGAACTAAAGAAATGTGAAGTTTTTGAAGGTGAGTCATTCTGTAGGCATTCCTATTGATCTTTTAGCTATCCAGGGCAAGTGTCTGGGATCATACCTTTTAATCTGTCAGTGGAACTAGTATTCTTTTCTAGAGATCTTTATGTCACTATTCAAGGCGTGATGTGATCACGTTCCCTCACTTGCTCCTCCTGTTGAGATCTGAGTCAGTAGAATTTTACGTTATCTGTGATTCTTAATCTTAAGTAGGTTGATAGTCATCTCTTCTTACTAAACTGCCATAAATTTACCAAATGCTACTCAGCTACTACAGAAAACCAGTGAACACTCACTGGCTATACTTCTTGGATATTTTTGCGGGTTTTGTTAACGTTAAATTTTAGTAGTGCCTTCCTTAAAATTAGGAGGCACCTCTGGCTTCGAGATATTATAAGTGGATTAAGAATTGGGGCACGGTGTGGGGCCCATGCCTGTAATTTCAGCACTTTGGGAAACCAAGATGGGGAGCACTTGAGCTCAGAAGTTTGAGACCAGCCTGGGCAACATAGCAAGACTCAGTCACTACAGAATTTGTTTTAAAAATTGGCCAGGTGTGCTTGTATTCCCATGGTTCTAGCTACTGGAGAGGCTGAGGCAGGAGGACTGCTGGAGCCCAGGAGATGGAAGCTGCAATGAGTTATGATAATGTCAAGCCTGGACAACAGAGCAAGACCCTGTCCAAAAAAAGAAAAAGAAAGAAAGAAAGAAAAAAAAACGATTGGAAGTGAACACAGAACCTTGTTAGTAGGATTTTCCTCCCTCCCATAAAGTGCAACTCATTTGATGATATGCATATTTAGAGCAGTTTTGTGTAAGGGTTTTTTTCACTGCATTTTATATATCCCTCTGAAAGTTTGAAACAGATCATCTCTAAGCCTCTCCCAACTTACAGACTGTATGACTAGCCCACCCAGTGTCCCAGAAACTTCAGGAATCAGTGAAAACCAGTGACTTCTTCTCTGATCTGGAGTTTCCATGTGCTCAAGTGGACATTTTCCTGGGAAATGGTGAGGAGGTAGAGGCTAGAATCTTGTTTGGGGATGAGGATGTCCAGCTTCCCAAACAGGAGGCTGGCAGCTGATGAGAGCTGGCCAAGATACAGTGTAAAGACGATGGCAAATTCAAGTGTGCTTTTTGTGGGAGGGTGGGAGCCTGGCATTACCAGTGATAAAGGCAAAGAATTATAGGACCTTAAGTACATATACGCTCCTTGACTCATTCAGGGCCATGGGTCTTTAGGGAGACATGTTTCATCACTAGTCCCTGTGGACCGTGGGGCTCATACACTGGGGCTCAAATTTGGTTCAAAAATTGATTCAGGTTTTGGCACACTGTTAGAGCTTAGAGATACGTGCAGCTGGCATAGGTAGAAAAAGACAGGAGTTTACTAAAGAAACCATAATTAATTGTAAATTTCACTCCAGACTGCTATACATGAATTTTGGTACAGGCAAAAAGAGAGAACAGTTAAGATATATCATGTTTTTTTCCCCCATTTCACTCCAGACTTCTATACATGAATTTTGGTACAGGCAAAAAGAGAAAACAGTTAAGATATATCGTGGTTTTTTTCCCCATGTCTGATAGTATTTGCAATGTTCTATAAATTACCAATAATCATAATTAACTAAGTCAAATATTGGGGATATGGCACGACCACATTCTAAGAACACCCTTGCAAACACTCTGAATGCAATAGTATCCCAGTAAAATTCTACTTACCCCTCACCATTCCTGCCATTCCCTATGCCTAGTAACTCCACCCTTTTATTCCTGATGTCAGCGACCTTGTCAGATAAACAGACTAAGAAACCGTCCTAAACTTCCTTTAATAAGTACATTCAGGATGTGAAGTGAGGGCATCCTTGACCCGAAACAGGATGACGTGATGCAGGCTGGGTGTGGCATTGATGATGGTGGTCCCACGTCCTGAGGTCCCCTTATAGTGCAGTGGACCACTCCAGGAGGGAATTTCTGATCCTGTTTTATCATCTGAATCTCTAGATCAAGAGGAGCCACGTAGAACATTTTAGTGATTACAGAAATAGGCAAAGAAATGGTGACCTTCTCTGTCTCCGCTGCCCCACATTTCTGCAGATGGAAAGGAAAAGGAGTGGGAGCTTCATGAATTAAGTGCTTGTTAAAGACACACACGGAAACCCGCTGTAGAGAAGAGAGGAAGAGGGAAGGGGCAGCTGCAATGGGTGGTTTTAATTCTCTACCTTATCAATTTATTCTGGTCACATCAAGATCCTAGATATCTTAACCAAGTTCAGCCTTTCCCTTACAGTATATATACTTTTAAAGCTCACAGACTCTATCAGCCTACTCATTACTAACCACAAGTACAGCCCAGCCCTTGAGAGGTTTGGGTTTAACTTACTACTCTCTTTGAGGACTGACTCTATGTTAATATTAGAAGGGAGAGAAACAGAGAAAAATTGTGAAAGTGGGAGAAAGAGAAAGAAAGGGAGGGAGAGAGCGAAAAAAAAACTGGCATATTCAGTGATGTTGAAACGTTATGTAAGAAAGGTTACACTCTGTGCATTGTAGGGACTATTAATATTGGCTGATTTATCCAGGCAAGTGGAGGCATTTTTATTTCTTTTATTTTTTTCGACAGAGTCTCATTCATTCTATCACTCAGGCTGGAGTGCATGGGTACAGTGGTGTGGTCACAGCTCACTGCAGCTTCAAACTCCTGATCTCAAGTGATCTAGTCTCAGCTTCCTGAGTAGCTAGGACTAAAAGTATGCACCACCACACTCTACTAATTTTTGTATTTTTGAACAGATAGGATCTCATTATGTTGCCAGGCTGGGACAACTGCATTTTTTAAGTAAAAATAACATACAGTTAAAAAACAAAAACAAAAAACAAAACACCAACAACTTTAAGAATAGTCAGTAATTTCAAGGGTACATATTTTCAAAGCTAAAAATACTCAGATAAGGATGAAAGGTCCGTGGAAATGTGTCTCTCATTTGCACATTAATGGGTACAGGGAAAGGATAGCATATCTTTGCTATTTTGACTTATTCCCTTTTGGCTATGGTCAAAATAATATTGTATTGAACATGATAGTAATTAGGCAAAATGCTATTTACCACAATTGATATATTTTATATATATTGCTATTTTACTAATAACATTTTGATTCTTATTACATTTAGCTTTTGATCACTGTAATTGGAAAATCATATAAAAGCAAATAAAATGATTGTGTGGCTCAAGGCTTACCACTCTGGGAGATAAGGTAAATCCAGATTAGCCGTGTGACATAATGACTGTTGTTTTCTTTAGTTTCAACATGGAGCCTAGCTACGACTTCCTCCACATCTATGAAGGGGAAGACTCCAACAGCCCCCTCATCGGGAGCTACCAGGGTTCTCAAGCCCCAGAACGAATAGAGAGCAGTGGGAACAGCCTCTTTTTGGCTTTTCGGAGTGATGCCTCCGTGGGCTTGTCGGGGTTCGCCATTGAATTTAAAGGTATTGTGATCTCCTGAATTTGGGCGGGAGTTAATTTGTATCACGATTATTTTTATTGTAAACGTTTCTTTGTAGCATCTTACATATCTGTTTAATCTGTACATGCTGACTTGTGTCTCATCTGTCTGGGAAGACACCTGTCTCCCCCCTCTCCAGTGAAGATATTCCTGAGGTGCATTTCTCCCTTAACTGGAGGAGGAAAGATAGGGGGAAAAACTATCCAGATTCGTGGCCACATAAAAATAAATTGTGGTTTGTAAAATAAAGAGTCTAATGACATTTCAGAATTATTTTAAGATGGGTTTTAACACCTCCTAATTTGTTTCTTCAGAATGATTAAATCTAAGTATATGAAAATAACTTCATTTTATTTCAGCATTTTCTATGTGAACATGTCTGTGCCCTTCCCTGCCTCAGTGACCCATGGTTGGTTTGACAGATTTTCTGGTTTCTGAAGCTGATCAGAGCTCTATTTTTTTTTTTGGTCCTCAGATCAGTGATTCACTCTTAATTCGCTATAAACCATTCCCTGCCATTCACATCCAAAGAAAACAGACTGACAAAAAAAACTGCCCTCAACTCAACATTTTGCTATTGGGTTCATAAAAATAAATATATATTTTTTGAAATTTATTTCTCATGTGAACAAAAGAAAATACAAGGTGTGTTACAAATAAGGAATAGGACTTAACAAAATATCAATTCACAGTATTGAGGGTTTTCTTTAAAAAAATGAAAATATTTATGTTTATTTACTCTTTTGAGTTCAATTTGTAGGAAAAATCTTTAAAAAAAAGAATACATTTTATGTCCCTTACCTCGTTACCAGACCTGTTTATATAGTTTTAAGTAGAAAATTGGTCTTTTTCCTCCCAAACATCTAAATCTACAAACTTTATTTTGCAGGGACAGTTACTAAAATGTACAGTTTTAAAAATTATATAATTTAGCAATCACAGTATCCTATGCCTTTGAGATAGGATCTGCCATGTTTAGGAATAGTCGAAAAGAGTACTTTGAAGCTTTTGCCACATTGTAAGACAGTTTCTGTGTTAACAAGAATTCACTAAAATGCATTTGAACACGACAGTACTTATTCTATGATAGCCCCCCAGAAAACAAAAGCAAACAAACAGACAACTCAAGAAGGAGAGTAAACAAACATAACAAATCCTCATATGACTGTGAGAATGTGCACTGCTCATTGCCCACTCCAGCAATCTGTTCTCTCTGGCATCCTAAGTCACATGAATCAATGGGCCAATGAATTAATGAAGTAAGGAGGGCCTTACAATTTACATGAAGAAAGAACTGCCTTATTTCTGTTTGGGTAACCAGTATGGCCATCTAACTGGGAGCTGTAGTTCTTGAGGTTTTTAAAGTTTTCCAGTGGAGTCTGGGAAAAAGTAAAAATCACAGGAAAGAGAACAGGAATGATGCCATTGCATGCAGCCTGGAGCAGTGATGTCATTGGATGCAGCTTGGAGCAGCGATGTCATTGTATGCAGCCTGGAGCAGTGATGCCATTAGATGCAGCCTAAATCAGTGATGTCATTGTATGCAGCCTGTAGCAGTGATGTCATTGCATCCAGCCTGTAGCAGTGATGTCATTGCATCCAGCCTGTAGCAGTGATGTCATTGCATCCAGCCTGTAGCAGTGATGTCATTGCATCCAGCCTGTAGCAGTGATGTCATTGCATCCAGCCTGTAGCAGTGATGTCATTGCATGCAGCCTGGAGCAGTGATGTCATTGCATTCAGCCTGTAGCAGTGATGTCATTGCATCCAGCCTGTAGCAGTGATGTCATTGCATCCAGCCTGTAGCAGGGATGTCATTGTATGCAGCCTGGAGCAGTGATGCCATTGGATGCAGCCTAAATCAGTGATGTCATTGCGTCCAGCCTGTAGCAGTGATGTCATTGTATGCATCCTGGAGCAGTGATGTCGTTACATCCATCCTGGAGCAGTGATGCCATTGCATTCATATTGGAGCAGTGATGCCATTGTATGCATCCTGGAGAAGTGATGTTATTTTATGGAGCTTGGAGCAGTGATGTCAGTGCATCCATTCTAGAGCAGTGACATCATTGCAGCCTGGAGGAGTGATGCCACTGCATGCAACCTTGAGCAGTGATGTCATTATATGCAGCCTAGAGCAGTGATGCCAATATATCCATCCTGGAGCAGTGATGCCAATATATCCATCCCGGAGCAGTGATACCATTGCATGTAGCCTGGAGCAGTGATGCCATTGCATGCATTCTAGAGCAGTGATGTTATTGGATCCAGACCAGAGCAAGGGCTGGTGTGGATAGCAAATCAGGTGAAAAATCCAGTTCTTAGGGATGGAAAATAGAAGGGGCACCAGGGCAGTCTTGCTGTTTAACAATTCAGGAGTCTTGGCTGAGGGAATCAACCTGTCCTCCAGTGCGGGAAAGCTCAAAGGTATGCTTAAGTGGAATGGACAAGGACAACACGAAACACACCCTATTATGAAGTCATCTAGTTAGAAAGGCCGACACATTGTAAGCCAAAAAAAGTGCCAGTGATTTATCACTGAACATCCTGAACTGACAACTAAGTAATGGAACTAAAAGATTAGATGCAGTTCATTGGAAAAAAATCCTGCCATGAGAAATCAAAATTAGTGGCATAAAGAAGAAACTTGTGTAAGTGATATTTCATCAAACAGAAAACTTGACTAAAAGAGATTTATAACAAAAAGTGATCAAAAAGGACACAAGGGCAACAGACAGACATATATTAATAGATATATACTGGGAAGTGTTTTATTTTCAATAGGGGAAAATACTATGAACAAGGCCAGTGCTTCTGTTCACTAGATGCTCAGTACATTGTGTTGAATGATTGAATAAAAATTTAAAAAAAATGGAGCAACTTTTATTGTACCTACAGTTTTACTTATTTTTTTCTGTATTTGCTTAATGTGATGTTCTGTGTTGTATATGGGATTTAATTCAGTCATAGAGAATTATCAACACGTTAGCTACCATTTTTAAACATCCAGACGCTTTCCAGTGAAACATTACAGACACTGGGTTCAAGGCACGAAACAGCAAATATGTATAAAATGTGTTTTATATATACTTGTTATATAAATATATAAAATATATACGTATGTATAAATACATATTTGTTATATAAATATACTTTATATATATCATTTAATCTCAAATTCTTAATCAGATGCACAAATTCACATATAAAATCTATATGGAATTAAAGTATGTAATGAACTACAGTTTATTAAATATAACATGTTATAGATTCAATATACATAATATGTATAATAATTAAGTCTGATCACAAGACATCTCTGGTTGATGATGATACATGGATTATTAAAAATACAATTGAAAATATTGAGTAAATACAATTAATCAGGCCTTTTTTTCTTCCTCCAGGGCTTCCCAAAGTTTAGCGTTTTTATTTTTGCTTTTTCCTCATCCTTTATATATAATCTATTTCTAGCATGGTGGTACAGTGTAGGGTTACACACTTTCATTTAGAGATATTTTAGAAGATTAAAAATATTTAGGCTACCAGACAGTAACTGAAATTGACTGTAGAGCAACATGACTCTGAAGAAAAAAGGCTTTATATTTTCACCTGGGAAGAATAAATACTTAATGCAGTCAAAAGCAAATGCCTAATTGCGGGGCCCCAGAATTAGGCAGGTCTCCGCAGGGCGTCTTGGTGGAAGTGACTTAACTTTCCTTGAGTTTTAGATTCTTATCATCCTTTCCTGGTAGAGGTGTCCTGAAGATAAGAATTAAACCAGAAATGCACCCAGTTCAGTGCTTGATACATAATAAGACCTCAACACATTTTAGCAATTATTTAAGGTAGAACTATTGGCTGTTAGTATATTCTGGCACAGTATTTAATAATTATCAGTCAATATATTTTTTCCGCTAAGTTTGATATTTACTCTGTTAAGACTAACAGCAGAAATATGGTAGTAAAAGAGAGAGAACAACCATCCATCTTCATCTTCTAAGTCTGTCTACTGTTATTCGTAAAAGTGCTCTTAACTTTCAGGAACTAAACTGTTTCTGTTTGGAGAAGATAAATTCTTCAGTCTTTTCTGAAAGGTGTGGGGTGATTTTATGTTAATGTGCTTAACGTACCAAAGTTAGAAAATGAACCTCAATTTCTCCAGAGTCAGTTTCTTTGATTCAGTCCTAAAATCCATAACCAAAAAAGGATACATATATAAAAACGTAGCACTATATTTTTATGCAGACGAAGTTAATTATATTCAACTACTCAATTCTGTAATAAAGTCATTCAATTTTGTTGTAAAATACGGTTTTTGAAAAGGAAATATAGTTTTATTAAAAAGGAATTTTCTTATTTTAATTAATAGTTTCACTTGGTCACTAGCCAATCAGCAAATAATTTTGAGCATTTCTTATTTATTCAGGGCACCGTTCTGGGCCCTAAATAACACCATTAAAGAAGCAACCTACTCACATATTTAACTATTCAGAGCATTGTCTTGTTTTCTAATATATTTTTAAAAGGCTCCTGTTATCATTTCATGGATGCAGTATTTTTTTCTTCTGCTTCTTGCCTTGTTTTTCTTTTGTTGTTGTTTTCTTTTCTGAGCTTCTCTTTTTGATTTGTTTGGTTTCTTTCGGTGTCTTTCATATTTGGAGCTTTTCTCAAATGTCTGGTGATCCTCTTACACATGGAGTGAGGAGGCTTGTCAATGGTTGGACTTCACTAGAGTTTATTATTTTAACCCAGAATTCTATACCCAGCCAAAACATCAGTCAAGTGTACCAATATAATAAACAGTTTCAGACATTGAAAAAAAGAACCAACCCAACAATCAAGAATAAGATCCCTGCTCTCATGCAGTTTTCATTTCTTCTGCAGAGAAGCCGCGGGAAGCTTGTTTTGACCCTGGAAATATAATGAATGGGACAAGAATTGGAACAGACTTCAAGCTCGGCTCAACCATCACCTACCAGTGTGACTCTGGCTACAAGATTGTTGACCCCTCATCCATCACCTGTGTGATTGGCACCGATGGAAAACCCTCCTGGGACCAAGTGCTGCCCTCCTGCAATGGTGAGTGCATGCTGGGGTATTTTCTAGAAATACAGCTTTCCTTTCAAATGCAGAATCTCACTGAAGTAATGGTTTCGCATTTCAGCATGTAGTCCTCTAATCAGTGCTGCGGACTGCATAGAGAGCTAGTGTGGAATAAATATCAGGCATTCATTGATCGATCATTTAATACAGCAAGTGTGTTAGCCGTTCTCATAAGTTTCTGGGAGGAACAATAGTTTTCCCTCACCCATACAGTCTGACATTTTTCACTTCTGTTTTTTGTGTGATCTAGACATGTTATTTATAAGAGGTGCTAATTAGCCTTATCTAATTGCTTCTCTCTCTCTCTTTCTCTCTCTCCTTTCTGTCTCTCTACATATAAAATATTTACATCTACATATCTATCTGTATATCTATAAAAAAACTAATATGTATGACATATCCATTTGAATGGATATGTCATTTCCCCCCCAAAAAAATCAACAGTTTATAATTTCTTAGGAATTAAATTAATAAAAACATTGAATTAGCATTTAAGAACAGATGAAACTAACCTCTACAGTGGTAAATGTCAGACAGCAGGTGCCCTGTGGGTGTGAACTGGGGAGAGTGGGAGGATAGACTTCCTGGTTGCTGGCCAAGGCACATATTTTGATCTAGGTGGTGGCTTCACGGGTGTCTCCATGGGTAAAAACTCAAGCTGTGGACCCATGACTTGTCTTACTTTCTGCATGATATGTTTTAAAAAAGAGCAAGAAGAAGGTAGAACTTCATGGATTGTTGCAGAGACATTCATTTCCAGGGTTAAGATAAGTTCAAAGACCATTTCAGTTTGATAAACTGACTTATGAAACAAATGTGTTTTCCTCAAGATAGCCTAATGATGCTCCTGGCACCTTCAGGCCAAATAAGTGTTTTAAAAATTAGTGTATAAGAAACTAAACCAAAGAAACAAAACAAAATAACAAAACTGACTTCCCTGGCATGTTCTGCTATTTCTGTGTTTTAAGTCCATTCTCTTATGACCCTGAGAGCTTTTCAGTTAAGGGAGTACATTTGTCTGGACCCGGCAGTAGTGACTGGAAGAGAGTCAGAACTTAGGCAAGGTGTGGTGGCTCCCATCTGTAATCCCAGCATGCTGGGAGGCCAACGCTGGCAGATCCCTGGACCTCGGGAGTTTGAGACCAGCCTGAGCAACGTGACAAAACCCCGTCTCTACCAAAAGCACAAAACAAAACTTAGCTGGGCCTGGTGGTTCATGCCTGTAGTCCCAGTTACTTGGGGGGTGTGGTTGGAGGGTCACTGGAACCTGGTCAGTGAAGGTTGCAGTGAGCTGAGGTCGTGCTACTGTACTCCAGCCTGGGCAACAGATCGATAGATGGAGAAAGTTATATTTTGTGTTTTAAAAATCATGATATAGGCCAGGTTATGCATCAGTCATTTCTATTCATCTATTTAATTTAAAATTCTGATAGTGTAGTTATTGTGTTACTTGCTTTGGGAGACTTTCCTAAATGGAAGTTATAGAGTCCCTCTTTTCTAAATTTATTAAAAACTAAAATAAGAGGTATACAGGAGCTTAAAATAGAACTCAGCGTTTTTATGAGTGAGCAGGCAGTGAGCCAGAGTGGCTTTGAGGTAAAGAGAGCCCCTGATCTGCCTTTATATCTCAGGACCAAGGCCTCCCTAGTGCCTGCACAGCCCCCAAATCAGGATGGAGCCAAGCCAAGAAGTGGGTGGGACTTGGTGAGAAGGTGGACACAAGGGAGCTGGAAGTCTCTGCCCAGCACCCACCCTTCCCTGCCCTGACCCAGGAGGGGTCCGCACCTCCACACCCTCCTCTCATGCAGCCGGCCTGAGTGCCCCTCGTATCCTGAGTGGCCTGGGCAGTCAGTGCACGCAGGTGGTCCTGGGGTGCCTGCCCTGTGCTCTTGAAGTTGGCCAAGAGCCCCTGTGAGCTGCTCTCTGAGATCCTGAGGGTCTTCCCTTCTGGGTGAGGTGTGGCCAGTGAGGGCAGAGCCAGGCTTATGAGCCAAGGCAGAACTGAAAGGTGTGCCCTTAGGAGTGACCAGATCCTACCTCACCTCCTCCTACCTGTGTCACTCCAGACAAGACACTCAGGGCTGGGAGCAATGACATTCTCCAGGTCACAAGTGTCAGGAAGATAAATTCCACAGGCATAAGGCTTTCCAAAACTAGACAATCTTGATTCTGTATGTCACTGGTTTCAAAAACCATTTTGATGTAACACAGGGCAATGACCTCAATCAATATAACTATTGAGCATGCAACCTCCATCTCTGCAAACATTCCAGGCACTGACCGTCTCAGCAGCTGTGTTATAGACCACATAATTACTACATGAACACAGACATTTACAAAGGTGGAATTTGAGACCAGCCACAGTGGCTCATGCCTGTAACTTCAGCATTTCGAGAGACTGAAGCAGGAGGATTGCTTGAGGCCAGGAGTTCAAGACTAGTCTGGGCAACATAGCAAGACTCCATCTCTACAAAAAAATTCAAATTAGCAGGATGGGGCGGCACATACTTGGGGTTCTAGCTACTCAGGAGGCTGTGGTGGGAGGATGGCTTGACCCCAGGAAGTGGAGGCTGCAGTGAGCCCTGATTGGATCACTGCACTCCAGCGTGGGCAACAGAGCAAGACCCTATCTCAAGAAAAAAATAAAAGATATAATTTTGGGTAAAAATTCTAATTTTATTTGTATCCCAAAAAATGATTTTGAATCCTCTAACATGTTTTTTCCCTGCTTCACATATCTCTTTAGCAATTATATAGAGTCTATCGTGAGAGAGATAAAAGCAGATAGCAAAATTGAGGAAAGGTCATGAATTCTATACTTTTGTTACCTAATAATACATAAGGCATTTAATTTGTATTAAATTCAATTACAGTTGAATTTGTAAGGACTGATAAAACTTTAGCCATAGAAAAAGCATGGCTAAAGTATTAGCAGCATATATCTATACACTTCATATATATGTAGTATATATACACTTTATCCAAATTCCTCCCTATATATACATGGATATATATTTACACACATGTATAGGAATTATACATATATACACACACACTATATATGTACATATATTCACATATATATTCCTGTATATAGGATATGTACATATATACATATTCCTATATATGTATATTCCTATAGATATGTTATATATCTACAACCAAATTTTTAATTAGAGATTGTTTCACTTACCATGTCTGAAGATCTGTGGAGTGGGGTACAGTTTCTTTTACCAGTCATCAAAGAGCATAACTCATGGAACACTGATTTCTCCATATGGGGTATTCTATTTACATGTAAATAAAACTTTATATTCTAAATCTGTGAAGCAGAGATGGTTTCCCTGTAGTGCATCTTGTATCTCTCATGGAGAGCAGCATTTTGTGCATGAATTAATGCCTGTGATTTATTCAGCTCACCAGTTAACCTGGAGGCCTTTTGCTCTTCTTTAAATACTTTAATAGTTTCTGCATTATAGGATGTAGTTGGTGCATTTTGGACTAGTTTGTTTTAGATGCAGTGACCTAATGTTATTTCTGGTTATTCCTCTATTACCTACAAGTTCTGCTTATTGAAGCATTCTGTAGAATTGTAACTGAAATTGAAAGAAAGTAGAGCCCCTTTCATGGGTCAGAATAACTTCTGCTTGCTAGCTTTGTTTTGACTTATTCAGTTTGGTTTTATGTGGTTGCCTTTACCTAGGAAATGTATATATTATAATTAACCAAATGAATAAGCAAGCTTCTTGTTACCGTTAGCAATGAATGCTCCTGTATGTCTTTATTTATTCAGGAAATAATCTGTTTAATATGCTAATTACCAAATAACAAGCATTTATTTATTTTTCTTCTGTTGTTACAGTAAAATAAAATAACTTTTAAGGTAAGAAGCACCATGTCTGTTTCTTAGCTTAGCCCAGTAATGCAGACATAACAATTATTAGGAATTAAGTAAAAATTCTCTCCTTATTTTTCTTTCTCACATAAATATTTGGTCATGTATGAAACATATAATTGTAGTTCTGTGCTCATCTTTCTGATCTGAGGAGGACCATATAGGCACAAGCACCAATTATCAAGGCGGTAAAAGAGAGTCTGGTCAGTTTCCCCTCATTTTATCTTTGACTTTTTTAAAGGGTCCCCTATTATCATAAGGCAGTGCTCTTTTGTTCTTTCCTTGGACCAAGTGTTTCTTTGTACTTATACTTTAAAACATGTATTAATCAGGGTTCTCTAGAGGGACAGAACTAATGGAATAGATACATATATAAAGGAGAGTTTATTAAGCATTAACTCACATGATCACAAGTTCCCACAATAGGCCATTTGCAGGCTGAGGAACACGAGAGCCAGTTCGAGTCCCAAAACTGAAGAACGTGGAGTCTGATATTCAGGGGCAGGGATTGTCCAGCATGGGAGAAAGATGTAGGCTGAGAGGCTAGGCCAGTCTCTCATTTCACATTTTTCTGCCTGGGTGGATTATATCCACCCAGGTTAAGAGTGGGTCTGCCTTCCCCAGCCCACTGACTCAAGTGTGAATCTTCTTTGCAACACCCTCACAGACACACCCAGACCCAGTAGTTTGCATCCTCCAATCCAATCAAGTTGACACTCAGTATTAACCATTACAAAACCTATGACCAGGTGTGGTGGCTCAGGCCTGTAATCTCAGCACTTTGGGAGGCCAAGGTGGGCAGATCGCCAGGTCAAGAGAACAAGACCATCCTGGCCAACATGGTGAAGCCCCGTCTCTACTAAAAATTCAAAAATTAGGTAGGCACGGTGGTGCATGCCTGTAATCCCAGCTACTTGGGAGGCTGAGGCAGGAAAATGACTTGAGCCAGGGAGGTGGAGGTTGCAGTGAATCGAGATTGTGCCACTGCACTGAAGCCTGGCAATAGGGCAAGACTCCCCCTCAAAAAACAAAACAGAACAAAAAACACATATCAGAAGATGTTCGTGATGAGAATTATTTTACCATCACTAATAATTTGAGAATCGAAATTTTGGCCCAGTGATGATGTGTTTGCACTTTTTATTTATACTTCCTGTTTAAAATTTGAAACTAATTTTTTTGTGGAAAAAGATCATTTGTGAAATGATTTGTTTGAATTTTATGTGACTGAGCACAAAGAAAATATATTTTTATTCTTTATATTTGTGCTTTTTAAAAAACTTGAACTTGCAGCTTTTGAGGAAAAAGAAAAGATAGTCCTGACATGACCTGGTTGATTTCATACGGGTAAGGTGGGGAAAAATTCCTGAGTGATATGTCTGCCATGGTAGAGTGAGTGACCCCAGCATTCTCTTGGAAACCTTCAGTTTTACAGTTGAGCTGACAGAAATATCCTCCATCTAAAAGTGAAAATAAAATGTTTCTATCAAAAGTTGTAAACAACTCAATAGAAGTGTTTTAGAGTGTTAATGTGATTTGGAATTAGGACAGTAGCATGAAGGCTGAGCTTAGTTAAGTAAAATCTCTGCTAGCTGATCATGAACAGATCAAAGCTGTCAGATGTCTGAGCTGTTTTCCTTTGACTTTTAGAATACAATTTAAGTTTTTCAAACGATGTAATGCATGGATTCGGGAATTTTCTTGACTAATCATTAACAGGGCGCCTTAACCTTAGCATTACCATATTCTAAGGAGTTTTGTTCATCATAGAAAATGTTATGTCCATCAATTGAGATTTAACATAATGCTGATTAACATTCAAAGGATTAAACATGTTATCTCTAACTTCCTTTTCTTTAAGCCTTGAAAATTGCCACATCAAGAAGAAATGAGCTGTAGAAATGATACAGGAAACCACCACAGCATGTGTATACCTACATAACAATCCTGCACAATCTGCACGTGTAACCCGGAACTTTAATAATAAAAAAATAGAAATAGAACCTTTCTGAAACACTGAAGATAATTCTGAATTCAAATCGGTGACGGTACATCCAAGACAGGAAGGGCCGTCAGGCCACAGCTATCATGGGAGCCATGCAGCAAGCTTTTGGCTGAGTGGCTGCTGTCCTGATTGCTGCTCTAAGGGTCATGGATGAACAGACTTTACCCCTTCTTATGCAAAAATATGAGAAAATGGAGTGTTGGCAATCTAACAACTGGATATCAAATGGCTGGAACTTAGCTGGGTGTCTATTCCATGATACTTTAAAGACTGCTTTGAACATCTGGGCTACAGTGCTTTTCATTTTCTCAGCAAAGTGAAGCCAACGTAAATAAGATAAGTGGGGGAAAATTAAGACCACCCCCACACACACATGCACATAAACATGCATGCACATACACACACAGCGCTGTCTATATTTTACAAACCTTCACTTTGACACCCCCCCCCACACACACACACATAAACATGCATGCACATACACACACAGCGCTGTCTATATTTTACAAACCTTCACTTTGACACCCCCACACACACATAAACATGCATGCACATACACACACAGCGCTGTCTATATTTTACAAACCTTCACTTTGCAGCAACGAGTTCCTTTAGTTTTAAATTGAACTCATAGGAAGAGACCCCCAAAAGCATTAGTAATTTTATGTGTTGCTTCTTTACTTTAACTATAAGCTGAAATGTTAAAACAAACAAAACCGCCTAAAAAAGCAAAACATGTTTCCTTTTAGTCCCATATTGATATAAAAATGATAGAAGACGGAAATAATCTTTGTATCTCTTAAGTTAAGATGAGGATTGACTCTGAACAGACAACTCCAGTGAGACTTTCGGAAATAATTTAGTCATTTGTCTTTATAGAACCTGTGTTGTTATTATTACAGCTGTTTCCCTTATTATTTTAATACACCTGACGCGTGGTCTTCAAAATAATACTAGGTTTTTCTCCTATGTTGAATTACTTCTAATATGGTAGATCTTTGTTTTTCTATTGCTTTGATAGCAATTAAAAACAAGATTTTAACTGACTCGTTTCCTAGGTTTTCAGTCAACGTGCTCAGGTATTTGATAGGTTTCAGCTTTGGCTCACGGATCACCCGTGCTACTCTTATTGCCCAGCACCTAACTCGTGGTCGATTTCATTTTCAGCTCCCTGTGGAGGGCAGTACACGGGATCAGAAGGGGTGGTTTTGTCACCGAACTACCCTCATAACTACACAGCTGGTCAAACATGCCTCTATTCCATAACAGTGCCAAAGGAATTCGGTAAGGATGTCTTTTTATTTTTTAATTCATTGTCATATTTTCTTTTGGGTCATTTTTCTATCATTTGATAAACAAGTATTCTAGCTCTTAGTGAAATAAATCTCATAAAAGCAAGCAAGTTGCATTTAAGCAGCGGGGTTTCCAAACGTATCCCACACAATATCCATTACCATCCTTTTACCAATGTGATATTAAATGCTTACAGTCCCTTCTAGGATTCTGATCCAGAATGATCAGAGAGAATTAATTTGACTTTCTTCTTAAGTTTCTCAAACATCATTCTTTCAGTTGGTGGTTTTTATGAGCAAGGAAGGATTTCTCATAAAGTATCTGGTGGGTCAGAATGCTGTCTGTACATCTGTGCATAAATGGCTCATAAATTCAGTGAATTCAGTACCCAGGTCGTGATGGAAATCACGGCATCCTTGAGCCAACATGTAAGTGCTCAGAGATAGAAAAGCAGGCAGAATCCTGAGTGTGTCACCTGCTGAGCCCTGCTGTTCTATTTCCCTCCTCAACATGGCTCCCAACTTGGGGAAATTTTCCAAAACGACTTCATTTCCAGAAGGGCCTTCCCTGGTGGCTCTGTGCTTCACTTATGCAATGCTTACCGTCCCTCTCTTGACCAGGAAAACTTAGCATGGATTGGATTCTTTTCTGGAGTAAACGAGGTAGTAGCTGTTGTCATCTTAAAGACTATTTCCCTCTTTCCTATAGGAAAATTAAAAATGCTATGTAGTCAAGGTTTTTCCTTACGTTTGTGACAGCAGTTACCCGCTCAGCATATAGAGCAGATAAAAATTCTAATGTTAGACTGTATTTTAGACAGACATTGTTAACATATGACAAGAAAGTTATATGATGGGTGTGAAACTTGCATGTGCATTTGCGTTTTAGGTTGGCCTTCGAGGTCCTTGCCACAGGTGTTTGCATTCCATTCCCTCTGTTTTTTTCTATCCACCCAGTGTTAGCTGAAGTTGACTATTGGCTGCATCTGTCACCTCCCTGTTTTGCTTTTGGTATTCATTTGCTGATATGATTTCTTTTATTCCATCCTTGCACAAATCCTTCCTGAAGGACACTAGTGTTAGTGCCATCCCCACCGTGGAGCACTGACGGTTCCCGCAGCCGAAGCCCCATAGCCCTTTGTTCTCATTGCATTCTCATGATTTCCGGCATCAGGTAGACAGCACTGAACAGCTTTTCCCTGTTGGCAATTGAATTTGCTCACTAGGGCTGCGTGTCAGGGACAGGTTAGAACCCAGGTGAAGGAGGCACCTCAAGGAAGGCATTGGGGCCATCTCCAGAATGAGCTGAGTGTTCCTCCTCCAAAATGAGCTAGGCGTTCCTACAAGATGATTCTTGACATCTTGTACTCAAAATCCATATTCGTCGTGGAAATTTTCAAACACCTTAGAGCATGATAGTCCTGGGACAATGCTAATATCACCTTCCCTCCTCCTTCCTTAGTATCCAGTATGATGTGATTGTCAGCTAAATATTTCTTAAAAAAGAGTAGAAATTATCTATGGATGATTCACTTTTATGACCCACGTTTTTGACCTTCACTATGATAAAAATCTAATGAACTTGGGGAGGTGGTGGGTGGGTTAGGATGGTATGAGCAAGATCTGTAGAGAAATTAAGTCCTCTCCCTCTCTAGTTTCTGAAAAAAAAGTTTTTAGAGCGTTTCATCTATTGGGAAAATTCACCTAGCTTACATGCCTTCTTTGTGTTTTCCTCTGGGAAATTATAAAATCTTAAAAGACAAGTTATATTAGATATGTGTGTATGGATTCAGTTACACAAATGTATGTGTGTTTATCTGTACACACATGCGCACACACACCGTTACAGTTAGATGACTTCCATCCTGCTAGTACACACTGTTACAGTTAGATGACTTCCATCCTGCTAATACACACTGTTACAGTTAGATGACTTCCATCCTGCTAATACAGTAATTCTTTCCGTTGGAATTCTGACACACTCAACTACTGCTCACACCTCTGTTTCTTGTTCATAATGGTTTAGAATGATTGTAGTGAAAATCTTACACATAATTAAGAAAAGGATTCGTTGTTCATTGCTTGTAAATATATACCAAATCACAGGTTTTTCTGCATGTTTAAAGGTCCTCTGTATCATTGGTTTCAATACACAAGCATTAGTTAAATTTGAAGTTGTAAAGCATGTAGTTACGTTTTACTTGGAGGACGTGTGTTTGCAAAACTTGCATAATCTGTAAGATAAAACTGTAGAGTGAAAAGAAGCAAGCAGTTCCTGTTATATGCTGCAAAATCAAGTGTGTAAGTCAGTTTTTATGAATATGGTGATGTATCAATATGAATTTGGCATTATAACAACCTTTTGTGAGGAATTTTAAATTCCTCATTAACTCATCATGAGGCTTGATCTTTTGCTTATTTTTCATTGAATAAAATGTCACTAAATATTTAAAAATACATGGAAGCCTTTACGGATTTTCTTTCTTTTCTTCCTTTTTTTTTTTGTTTTGTTTTGTTTTTGGTGGAGTCTTGCTCTGTCGCCTAAGCTGGAGTGCTCTGGCATGATCTTGGCTCCACCTTCCAGGTTCAAGCGATTCTCCTGTCTTGCCCTCCCAAGTCCATGTGATTACAGGCACCTGCCACCATGCCCTGCTAATTTTCGTATTTTTAGT